>NC_089882.1:14356409-14659439 GCF_040182565.1 Anser cygnoides | reverse complement strand
GGATGTGTAGCACGGGCTGTTGCCTTGCTTCCTGGGGACAAACAATCCCTCGGTGCGTCTCTCTGTGGCCCCCTGGATGGGCACGGGGCGCCTGCTGGGTCTGGAGCCGGCCTCTCCCTTCCTTCCCCAGGGCTGGCTGTTGGCCTGGATCCTGAGGGCTACGGGAACCCTGACTTCTGCTGGATTTCCATTCATGATAAGCTGGTCTGGAGCTTTGCAGGCCCCATTACTGTCGTCGTTGTGGTAAAACCCTGTCCTGTTTCACCCACAGCCCTCTCCTACCTCCCTTCTCTGCACCACGGGCACTGCCTGCCCCTCTCTGTATTCTCCTCTCTCTGCTAGAGCCCCTCTCTCTGTCCCTGCTGGCTCCAACCAAACCTGGGGGAGGCCAGGGCTTGGGCGTTAAGGGGAAAGGAGGGGAGCTTCATGTGTGCCTGGTGGACCTGGAATCTGCCCATGCTCTGTGCTGGGTATATTGGGTCAGAGCCAGCCCTTGGCACAGCTTCTAATCAGTGCCAACACTTTCAGATGAATGGGGTGATGTTCCTGCTTGTGGCCAAGATGTCCTGTTCCCCAGGCCAAAAGGAGACCAAGAAGAAATCGGTTCTGTGAGTATTAGTGGCCAAGTTCCCAGCAGAGCTCCCGTGGGTCATGGTTTTCAGCATTTTCAGCGATCATCCCTCCTCTTCCACCATCGCAGAGCGCATCAGTGTCAGCCTTGCAGCTGCTCTCCTCTCCACCTGGTGGCCATGTTAACTCTTCCTAAACTTTGTCCTTTCCTCCTGTTCCTTCATCCCTGTCTTCACACTGTCCTGACAGTCTGTCCCCTTCCCTGCCTGCCCTCACAGCCACCCGTCACATCTGCTCTTGCCAGCTCTCAGCGCCAGCTTCTTCTGCTCCTTAAATGCTGCTGGCAAAACCTTTCCCCACTCACCCTCCTCTTGGGCCAGCCCCGGAGCTTGGCTCAGCTCTCTGCGGCTCCAAATGACCTGTGTCGTTTGGGCCCTGTGTTTGCCACGTGTGATCCAGAAGGGAAGGCCCCGGGCACGGGGGTAGCAGAACGGCTGCGTGGCGACGTGCCTGCAGCGGGGAGCAGCCCGTGGGGCAGCGAGGAGGGCTGGGCAGGAGACACACCTTCCCCTCTGGATCTCTGTCTGCGAGCGCTAGACTGTAGATTAACAACACGCACTAACCTCTGGGTGTGTGTGTGTGCCTGTCTGTCTGTCTCTCTCCCTCCAGCATGACGTTACGGAGCTCCTTTGTTCTGCTTCTAGTTATTAGCACTACCTGGCTCTTTGGCCTCTTGGCTGTCAACAACAGTGTCCTGGCTTTCCACTACCTCTACACTGTCCTCTGCAGCCTCCAGGTAACTGCCCAGCCTCCACCAGGGGAGGCCTGGGGGGCGAAGGTGCTTTCTCTGCCCCCCACCCCACTTTGGGGCTGCGGGGGGTCCCCTGCAGAGACTGCGATGGCCTTCGGTGAGGCTGGGGTGTGAGGGGCGGGAGCACCCTGCCACCGAACTCGCAGCTCCTCCAGGCCCCGCGTGCCGCTGCGGGGAGGAGGTGCTGGGGTGGCAGGAATGGCACGCGTGTGGGCGCGAGGTGCTGAGCTCAGAGCTGGCACCCACGGGGCAGTGAGGGACATCTTGAAGGGGCGTCCCTGCTCTCGGAGGGCAGAGCAAGAGAACAGCCTGCAAAAAGAGGTGTCGCACCCCAAACATGACCCACAGCAACACCACGGCCACCACCACGGTCACTCTGAGGCGCCTTGCTGGGGATACCTGCGTGGGGCTGGTGGGGCTGCGGGGGACCTGCCAGCCCCTCCTCGGGCACTGCCTGCCTGGGGGACTCAACATCCCTTTCTCCCGCACCCACGGCCACCGGCCCAGGGGCTTGTGCCTGTAGCTCTTGTGGGGATGACTCTTTGGGGGCCCAAGAGGGCCACCACGTTGGAGGCCAGCAGCCAGCCACCCCTCCTGCCCCTGCCGCAGGGAGCACAAGCCCGCTGCCAGGGGCTCCCCACGGCCCGCATGCTCACGCTGTCTCCCCCCAGGGCCTGGCCGTGCTGGTCCTCTTCTGCGTGCTGAACGAGGAGGTGCAGGAGGCCTGGAAGCTGGCCTGTCTCGGCAAGAAGGGGCAGAGCGAGGAGGCTGCTCGGAGCACGCAGGTGGGGGAGAGCGAGAGCAGCCCCGGCTGGGCGCCTGGAGGTGTGGGAAGGAGGGAAGGTCATCCCCTGGGCTGCGTCTCCTTAACAGAGCCCGTGCTTCTCTCCCTGCCTTAACAGGGCCCCAACGCGTACAACAACACGGCGCTGTTTGAGGAGAGCGGCCTCATCCGCATCACCCTGGGGGCCTCCACCATCTCGTCGGTGAGCAGCGTGCGCTCTGCCCGCACCCACTCCAGCCAGCGGGGGTACCTCAGGTAGGGGAGCGGCACGGGGCTCCGGGGTGCGCAGAGCGCCTGGGCAGAGCCAAGGGCTCGTGGCAGTGTCACCACTCGGGCCCTGTGTCTTTCAGAGACAACATGACGGCACGTCAGGGCTCGGCCCTGGATCACAGCCTGCTGGGTCACGCCGGCCCCACGGACATCGACGTGGCCATGTTCCACCGTGATGCTGGGGGAGGTAAGGCTTTGGGACTGAGCCAGCACGCCCTGAATTAACTCGGGCTTAAAGAAATCATTCCCTGGGTAGGCTGCGACTGCGTGGTTGTGTCCTCCAGCCCGTGTTTGGCTGTGACTCCCAAACAGGCTGCAGATATGAGGGAGAGGCAGCACCTGTGTCGCTTAGCGCAGCTTTTCCCTGGACAGATAGGAAAGGGCATAATGAGCCTCCGGGGAGCTAAAGATGGAGGAGGCAAGAATTGCCCTGGGAGCTGTCAAGGGGTCCCTGGGGACATGTGTTGTTCCCAGGCAGTGATACAGGACGAGAAGAGGCTGAGGGAGCTGGGTTTGCTCAGCCTGGAGGAGGAGGGGGCAAAAGGGACCTTAGTTCCCTTGAAGGGAGTGGAGAGATGGAGCCGGGCTCTTCTCATGGGTGTCTGGTGGTAGGGCAGAGGCAGCAGGCTCAGACTGCACCATAGGGATGGACAGTAAGTTGTGAGAGGGCAGTCGGCCCCGGTGCAGGTGATTCTGTGTTCCTGGAGGCAATCAGAGCCCAGCTGGCTGAGGCGCTGGTCACGCTGCTGCAGCTGGCCCTGCCCCGGGAGCAGAGCCCCCTGGTCCCTCCCTGCCTCTGTTACTCAGCGTCTGTCACCTAACTGCTCGCAGGCACTAGTCTGCCCTTCCTCACCCACCCTCTTCCCGAATGTCTCCCCCACACACGTCCCTCCAGACCAGGACTCGGATTCGGACAGCGACCTGTCTCTGGACGAGGAGCGCAGCCTCTCCATCCCGTCCTCGGAGAGCGAGGAGAACGTGCGCCTGCGGGGCCGCTTCCAGCGCCAGTTCAAGCGAGCGGCGCACAGCGAGCGCCTCCTCACCAACCCCGCCAACACCACCCCCAAAGGCAAGGCCCGCGGGCTCTGGCAGGGGAAGGGGCGGCCTCGGGTCTGCTGCGCCACGGGGAGGCACGGGGCTGGGCCATGTCTTGCTGTGACTTCGTTCACCCCTCATAGAAGTGTTCTCTCCCTCTTCCCCGGGGTCTATTTCGCTGCGTCCTCCACCAGACGTGGACGGCAACGACCTGATGTCGTACTGGCCGGCGCTGGGCGAGTGCGAGGTTCACCCCTGCTCCCTGCAGAAGTGGGGCTCCGAGAGGAAGCTGGGGTTCGATGTCAACAAGGATGCGGCCAACAATAACCAGCCGGACCTGGCCCTGACCAGCGGGGATGAGAACTCCCTCACCCAGACCCAGCGGCAAAGAAAAGGTAACAGCCTGCAGCACAGGCGGGCGAGCGCGGTCTGGCCTGTCTGAAGTCACTGTGGCCCCAGAGGCTCAGCATCAGATCCATCTTGTCACGCCCCCGGGGAGGTACAATGCATCTCCCACAACTTCCGTGCTGGTTTCTCTGCTCTGCAAAGATCTGACTTCTCGTTCTGTCTGGCGCAGGGATTTTGAAGAACCGCCTCCAGTACCCTCCAGCTATCCAAGGCTTGCCGTCCGTGGGCAGGATGACCAACGAGCTGTCCTGGTACAAGACCTCCACACTGGGTCACAGGGCTGTGCCCGCTGCCTCCTACGGCAGGATCTACTCCGGGGCGGGCAGTCTGTCGCAGCCGGCCAGCCGGTACTCGTCGCGGGAGCAGCTCGACATGCTGATGAGGAGACAGATGTCCCGGGAGCAGCTGAGCAGGAACAACTCGGGGGAGTGCTTGGAGACTGTGCCCAGCCGACACGGGTCCAGGGAGGAGCTGGACACTATCCCCAGCAGGCATGGGTCTACCGAACACCTAGAAAATATCCCGAGCAGACATGGGTCGAGAGAAAACTTGGATCTGCTTGCTCCTCGGCCCAGTCAGAGAGATCACGGGAACACGCTGCCCCGGAGGCAGGGCTCCAGAGACCACCTTGAAACTTTACCCTGCAGATTTGGGTCAAGAGAGCAGCTAGACTGTGGGCTGGTAAGAGAGGTCTCGAGAGAGTGGCTAAACACATTGCCAAGTAGGCAAGTGTCTAGAGACCGAATAGATACATTGCCAAGTCGAGATACTTCTCGAGAACAATTGGATTTGCTTTCTAGAAGACAGCCTTCAAGGGACCAGCTAGCATCGGCTAGACAAACTTCAAGAGAGCAGCTGGACTTTCTCTCCAGAAGATCTAATTCCAGAGAGCCTCTGGGTACGGTGCCCAGCAGGCAGCCCTCGCAGGAGAATCTGGGGAGTCTCTCTAGGAGACAGCTGTCTAGGGAAAGCCTAGAGCCGCTGTCTAGGAGGCAGCCTTCCAGAGAGAACCTGGAGGCCATCCCCAGCCGCCATCCTTCCACTGAACAGTTAGATATCCTTTCTTCCATCCTTGCTTCTTTTAACACCTCCGTCCTGTCCTCGGTGCAATCTTCCAGCACGCCTTCGGGCCCCCAGACCACCGCCACCCCCTCTGCTGTGCAGACCTCCTCGCCGCCCTCCGCAATGTGCCCCTCGACGCCTTGCTCCACCACCTCCCACAGCATTTCGGAGCTGTCGCCAGATTCAGAGTAAGTGCGTCCCTTCCTCAGCCAGGTCTCGTGCGTCGTGCGGCTGCCTGGCTCCTTCCCTCGGGGTTTTTGCTTGGAGGGGAGGGCCGTGTATAGGCGAGCCCCCAGGGTGGGTGGCAGATGTCTCCTGGCCCTGAAAGGTGGCTGTGTAGGGAGGACCCTTGGCTGCGGCAGCTCCAGGCCGTTGCAGTGCACAAGCAGAAACATCCAGCTCTGTACCCTGCTGGCACTGCCGCCATCCATTCCTATTCCATCCCCCTTTTCCTATTCCCTGAACGCAGGGACTTGGACACAGTGGTTCCTGCCCTGACCCGGGAGCAGGTTTCTGTCCCCATCTGACGTAGCCGGGAGGCAGTAGGGAGCGCAGCTGGAGCCCTGGGGAGGTGCTGTGGCTTAACGCTGTTTTTCTTTCCTCCGAGAAGAATAATGAGAAATGAGGGCCATTCCTGAGGGGCCGAAGCCGTCCACAAGAGAAACAGAAGAGGCAGGGCCCTTCGCCTAGCCGGACACTGCCAGCTGAGGTTTGGTGTCCCCAGGGGCGGGGGCCAGAACTGATGGTGCTCAGAGGCCCCAAAACCAACCCTGCCTTTCCCTGCCCTCCGGGCTGAGGGGCCAGCAACCCAACCACCCGCCTCCGGGAGCCTGCAGGCTCCCTGCTGCTGTGCTCCCCTCGCCTGCCCGCTGTGAGAGGTATCGCAGGAGCCCGCTCAGGCGAGGGTCGCGTCGCTGACCCCCCGGGGCTGAACTCTTCCTTTGCAACCCGTTTCTGTGCGGGGGGCACGTATGTGCGTGCGTGTGTCTGTGTGTGTGTGTGTGTGTGTGTGTGTGTGCGGGCAGGGGGATAGAAAGGGAGCCCAGGACATGGGGGCAGGGGAGGGTTTTCTACCTTTTTGTATCTTTGTAATCAGAGAGAAGAGAAATTTCTATGGTTATTTTTGCGGATGGTCTGTTCCCAGGACCTGGGGCACCTGTCTCACCCTTTTCTGGCATCCCTGGGGTACCAGGGACCAGAGGGCTGGATAGAAAGCACTGGGCAGCCCTCAGGGCTTTGCCAGCACCACTGCTTCCCCTCCCCAGGGCAGGCAGCGAGTGCCCAGCCAGCCCTGCTGCCCATCTCGCCCTGCAGCTCCCCACGCGTCTCAGTGGGGTCCCCCTGCTGCCGCGGTGTCCCTCAGCCCCCTGCAGCCGTGCTGGCCCCGCAGCCAGGCCTCCCCCTGCTCTCACTGGGGCTGCCCCCGTCTGCAAACCAGGGCTGTGCATGAGCGAGAGGGCTCTGGGCAAGGAGCTGGATAGCCCTGGCCCCGTTTGGGGCAGCTCAGCAGTAGGTGAGGCTGTTTCAGAGCCGGTGCTCGCCCTGCAGAGGATGACCAAGACATGGCTCTGGCCTCCGGTGCTGGCATTGCCCACAAAAGTTATTCCTGGCCGCTTCCCTGCAGGCTCTGTGTATGCACGCACACATCCCTGCGCTCCCCTGCCGGCGGAAGCTCCCAGCTCAGAGCAGCCTGGATTTCAGGAGATGAAGAAAAACAGCACTTTGCCCCCTCTGGGAATCCAGGCCGCTCTGCGGGCTTCTCTGTGAGCCGGGGGGCTTGCCCCGTCCCCAGCCTCCCCCTGCCAGGCAGCTCGTTCTGTGCCTACACCGGCCTGGGAGCGGGGGCCGCCGGCTCGGGGGTCCGGCACGCTCCCCCCGGCCCCCCCGAGGCCGTGTCCCCGCGGTGCTACCGGGGCCGTGCCCCCGCACGCCCCTCGCTGCCTTACTGCCGCCTCGCCTCGACGCCCGGGATGTTTACATGGGGGAACTCGTGCTTGTGCCACCGTCCTCCGGGGCTCTGCCCGGGCAGCAGAGGGAAGGGCTGGCCTCCAGCCCGCTCCAGGCCCGGAGCTGAGCGGCTCTGTGGGCCCGGGGGGGCTGCGGCCCCTCTCCCCGCGGCGGGGAGGCTCGCCGACATGTTTACACACCCTACGGGACCACTCGTTTACACGTTTCTCTCCAGCTCAGGCAAGGGGACCGCAGCCTGCTAGTGCCAAACGGAGAGCAAGTGACAAGTGCCAAAAAAAAACAGGAAAAAAAAAGAGCATGCAGCGGAGCTGGTGGCGTCTGGGCAGGGAGCAGGGGGCAGCCTGTGGGGCTGCGGCCCGGTCCCTGACTGCGGTGCTGTGGCCTGGGCTCCGGGGAGCATCCTCCTGGGGTTTGGGTTTGTTCCTTTTGGGGGTTTTTGGTTGTTTTTGTTTTTGTTTTTTTTTCTGTTTTTGTTTTTCTTCGGTTGTTGTTCTCTCTCCATATCCCGACTCTGTGGGCAGGGAGAAGCCCGCACTCCCTCCCTGGCTGTGTAAAAGTGTATCATGGAAGCGCCAGATTTGGAAATAAAAAGTCTATAAAACGGCAGCGGGCTCTCTGCTCTCTCTCCCTGCGCCCGGGGCACGCGGCAGAGGATCCACACCAGGGGCTTGGCAGCGGCTCGCAGCCAGCGCTGCCGTCTCGGTGGCCCTGGGTGAGGTGACGGCAGGTGACGGGGGACCGCAGGCCCTGCCAGCGGGCGGAGGACTTCAGGCCAGGTCACCCGGAGATGGAGTCGGCTGCTCCGGTGCCCCGTGGCCCTGGCTGGCATCCCACAGGCCTGCGGAGCTGCCGTGTGTGTGGTTAGCCGTGGGGCCCTGGCAGCAGCCTGTGCTCGCAGCCAGCAGCCTGGGTGAGGCCAGTGGGAGGAAACCTGAAGGCAACGGCATTGGTCTTGGGCCACGAGGAAGGAAAGGAGGCACCGAGCGCGATCCCGTGTCTTCCGTCCCTCCCTTACTGATGGAGGGGAAAGAGCAGGTGAGCAAAGGGCAGCATTGACCCAAGCACCCTGAGCAAGGTTTGCTATCGACGAGCGCCGTCCCTCCCTACACCCTCCTTATCGCTGGCCTGAGCCCAGGCAGCCCCCGAGCTGCGGGCCTGCGGCGCTGCCATTGCTCGCATCCCCTGGGGAGCCCCGCGCTGACGGTCCTGGGCATCCCACGGGGACTCCCACGTTGGTGGTCCTGAGGCTGAAAAAGATGGGCTGGGGACGGTCGGGTGGCCAGGCCATGGCCAAGGGGCTCGGGTGGGTGGCCGTGGGCAGAGCGTGCCAGGGTGGGGCAGGGTCAGCAGCTGGGGTACAAGAAGCAGCGATAAGGAGGCAGTAAATAGTACCTGCTGCTATCAGCTGCTACCGAACGGGAGCCCTGTGATGGCCTCTGGTTTGGTGCCAGGTGATCAGATAAAACCGTGGGGAGGCAGCGGGGGAGCGTGCGCTGAGCACTGCCTCTGCCAGCCCCGGTGGGCTGCTGCCCGGCCCCAGCACAGCTGCCCTGGGCCCGTAGGAGCCGCTGCCCCGGGCTGGAGCACCGGGGGTGCTGCAGGGATGGAGGGGAGCGGGCTCGGTCCTGCTGCTGAACGCCAGCCGAGGAGGCTGCGTGCGATGGCCGTGGTTGTGCTGAGCTTGGGGAGGGCCAGGATCCCCACGGGCTGCCTCCCCCCCAGCCAAATGGGCCCCGACCCCAGGGATCGTGGTCCCGTATGTCACCTCGTGTCACGCACCAGCCCCTCTGGGTGCTGAGCACCGTCCCACCACCGAGGCACACCGGGACCCCCCGGTATGCAGCGGGGCCCGGCCAGCCCAGCCCACAGGTGCCTGCGTTCCCACTGCTGCGTCACGGTGAATCCGGGCCAGGCGTGGCTCAGAAATATTCCTGAATAACGGCAATAGGAGGTGGTGGCAGAGAGCAGGGGAGGTGTGAAAGGGTTCAGCGGTACTCAGGTGCCCGCCAGGGAACTTTGGAACAAGATAACGGCCGGCTCTGCTCACGCTGGGGGGAGCGGGGCAGTCCACAGGGCACAGCACGCCCGTCCCCTGCAGGTAAACAGGGGCTGCAGCGTGCACAAAACACTCGGGGTGATGCAGCCAGAGGTACCCCTGCGCCTGGCCGCAGCTTCTGCTCTGGGATGTGCTGGGGCTGCAGGAGCACCCATGGGAGCTCTGCGGACACGGGAGGGTGACGGCTTCCCAGGAAGCTGGCAATTCCTTGGCAGGGCAGGAGGAGGGCATTAGGGAGGGAGCGGTGTCTCAAAGATCACAGGAAGGTATTAATAGGAGGGAGCAGAGCGTGCGCCCGGCTGGTGGCACCCGACTGGCGTGGGCACAGCAGGTAGGAGGGCCGGGGGCGATGCGGGGACTGGGGCTGGCACAGCCCTGGGGCCCCCACGAGTGGCTCGTGTGTCCAGCCACGAGCAGGCAAGCATCCTTGGGATGGAGGCACCTCAGCACGAGCCCCGAGCAGGGCTGAGCTGCGGGTGTGCATGGAGACACCTCTGTCCTGCCGTGCAGATTCCCCCGTCCCTGCCCCGCAACTCCGTGCCCCCCGGCTCAGCCCCCGCTCTGCAGCACAGGGGGCTGGGGCACCGGCGAGCCCGTGACGCTTGCCAAGGGTTGAAATTCCTGCTCCCCTCATGTGTAAAGGGACAAAGTCTGCGGACGAGGCTGGGGGGCTGGCCAGGGCTCTGCTCCGCAGCAGCGCTGCCCTGGCCGTGCCGCAGTACGTACGGGCTCTGGGCTGGATGGAGGAGGAGGGCAGGCGGTGCTGAGGGGGGTCCTGTGCAGGTGGGCAGAGGGGGACACCCCGCTGCACCCCAGGGTGACAGATGGGGTGCCACCGCCCCAGTGCCATCCAGCGCCGCCTTCGTGCAGCGGCACCATTCCCGTTAGCGCTGCTTTCTGTGACCTTGGAGCCCTCCCTGCTCCTTGCCCCGGCTCCCCAGGCGCGGCTGAGCCCTTGCTCGTCTGCCCGCAGCGTGGGGGGCCAGGGGCCATGGCCACGGAGATGGTGCTGAGCCACCGGCCCGGGGTGCCCCGTGGCGAGGTGCTGAGCGAGGCCGAGCTGGAAGAGCTGGCGCAGCGGAAACCTCCCAGCAAGACCTCGGTGCGCGGCTGTCTCCGGAAGGCGAGGTAGGGCTGGGGTGGATGGAGCTGGGTGCTCCCCGCGGGGCCGCATCCCTGGGTCCCTCCGCTCCCTGGCAGCGCTGGTGCCCCCACGCTGGTGCTCAGCTCCTGCTCCTTCCCCCGGCAGATGCTCAGCCTCCACCGCCAAGTCCCTGCTCTTCCGCTTCTTGCCCGTCCTGCGCTGGCTGCCCCGGTACCCGGTGAAGGACTGGCTGCTGGGGGACATCACCTCGGGCTTCAGCGTGGGCATCATGCACCTGCCCCAGGGTGAGTGAGGCGTCCCCAGACCGTGCCCTGCCCAGGGGCTCCCCCCACAGCCGGGGGGGCTGGCGCTCACCCATCCACGATGTTTCTCCCCGCTCTGCTGTGCCCAGGGCTCGCCTACGCGCTGCTGGCCGGGCTGCCACCCGTCACCGGCCTCTATTCCTCCTTCTACCCCGTCTTCCTCTACTTCTTCTTCGGGACATCCAGGCACAACTCCGTGGGTGAGCCGAGGGACGGTGTGCTCCCACGGGGATGGAGGGGAGGGAGGATGAGGGGGGAGAGCCTTCATCTGCACCACAGCATTGCCACGCCAGTTGGGGGATCGGGGGGGGACTTTCTTCTGCCTTTACTTTGCCCCATGGGGAAGGCATTTGGCTGAACCAGAGCCAAAGTACCACAGGCATACTGAACCCAGCCCAGGCGTTCAGGTGCCTGTGTGCCTCGGGGAGGTGCTGCCTGGGTGCCGGTGCTGACCTCGGGCTCCGTGCCTGCACCCTGCACGTCCCCAGGCCCCTTTGCTGTCATCTCCGTCATGATCGGCAGCGTGACAGAATCCCTGCTGCCCAGCGAGAAATTCTTTATATCTGTCAACGGCAGCAACACCACGATAGTTGATGAGGTGAAGCGGGACGCAGAGAGGGTGCAGCTGGTGGCCACGATCACCATCCTGTCGGGCGTCTTCCAGGTAAGGGGCTGGTGCCAGCCCAGCCTGGCAGGGACCGAGGGGCATTGGTTCCCCGTGGCCACGGGCTGTGGGAGCTCCTCCTGTCACCTCTCCTTCCAGGTGGCCCTGGGGCTCCTGCAGTTCGGCTTCGTGGTTACCTACCTCTCGGACCCGCTGGTGCGCGGCTACACCACTGCCGCCTCTGTGCACGTCCTCATCTCCCAGCTCAAGAACGTTTTTGGGGTCTCCGTGGGCGAGTACTCGGGGCCACTCTCTCTGTTCAAGGTGAGCAAGGGCCTCACTGCCACCCCGGGACCCCCGTGGTGCAGCTGGGGCGCATGCTTACCTGTTGGACTCATGGAAACCCCCCCCAAAAAAAACTACCAGCGAGGAGTCTGCTTTTGCTCCTGAGCCTGTTCCCTCCTGCATCTTCCAGACCTTCATCGAGATCTGCCGGAAGCTGCCGCAGACCAACGTGGGCACCCTGGTGACAGCCATCATCGCCATGGTGGCCATCTTCATCGTGAAGGAGCTCAACCACAAGTTCGCCTCCAAGCTCCCCATGCCCATCCCCATCGAGCTCATCACGGTACCTACAGCTGTCCCAGCTCCCCGTGGGGACGCAGATGTGGCCCGAGGCTGGTGCCATCACCCACGGGTGGCCCTGTCCCTTGCAGGGTTGGTGGGGGTGGGACAGGGTGCCCTGGTGAGGGGGTTCCAGGGCATGCGTCCCCTCCTTCTCCTGCACCATGGTCCCCGTGCAGGGATACCCTGCCTCACCCCACCACCCCCACAGATCATCATCTCCACCGGCATCTCCTACGGCGTCGACCTGAAATCCAAGTTCGGCATCTCCGTGGTGGGCGACATCCCCAGCGGGTGAGCGGGGCCGGGCAGCGAGGCCAGCCATGCCGGGGCACCGCGCTGCCCACGGGACCCCCTCCTGAGCTCCATCTCCCTGCCTTGGCCGTAGGTTGAAGCCTCCTGTGGTCCCTAAGACCACCTACTTTGGGCAGGTGGTGGGCAACGCTTTCGCCATCGCCATAGTGGGTTACGCCATCTGCATCTCCCTGGGTAAGATTTTTGCCCTGAAGCATGGCTACAAAGTGGACAGCAACCAGGTGATGCTCCGATACGCGCGGAAACTTCCCCGTGGGGGGGCTCACGGCTTGCAGCCCCGGGATGCGCAGCGCTTCCCTGACCGCTGCTCTGTCCTTGCAGGAGCTGATCGCTCTGGGCCTCTCCAACTTCCTGGGGGGCTTCTTCCAGTGCTTCGCCATCAGCTGCTCCATGTCGCGGAGCCTGGTGCAGGAGAGCACGGGGGGCAACAGCCAGGTGGGTGAGGGCGGCACGGCCTCCCTCTGCTCTCCAAAATCCCTCCCCACCCTCACCTCCGGCTCTCCCCCCAGGTGGCTGGTGTCCTCTCATCCCTGGTCATCCTGGTGACCATCCTGAAGATCGGAGAACTCTTCCGGGACCTCCCCAAGGTGCGGCCAGTCCCACGGCCTCCGTGCCCATTCCCAGCCCCCTGCCTGTCCTGGGGTGGGATGCAGCTGGGGGCAGCCCTGGGTGTGGGCCACAGCAAAGTGCCCCTCAGAGGTGCCTTCAGCATCCTCACAGCTGCAGCCTTCTCTCCTAGGCTATCTTGGCTGCCATCATCATCGTCAACCTCAAGGGCATGTTCAAGCAGTTCACAGACTTCCGCACGCTCTGGAAGTCCAACCGCGTGGACCTGGTAGGGCACCAACTGGCCCTGCGGCTTTGCTATTGCTCTTTGCTCTCCTCCACACCGTGGTGCCATGGGGAGACCGTGCTGTGGCTGACTGTCCCCTCTGCAGATGATCTGGATCGTGACGTTTGTGGCCACCCTCTTGCTGAACCTGGACATTGGCCTGGGGGCCTCGGTGGCCTTCGCGCTGCTCACCGTCATCTTCCGGACCCAGCTGTGAGTAACCCCGGGCTGGGTGCCGGGGGGACGTGGTGAGGGGAGGCAGTGTTGGGGACCTGGTGCTGCTTCCCGAGGGCAGGGGAAGCCCGCAGTAATGGCTTGTTGCTCTGCTCCCCACAGCCCTCACTACTCCCTTCTGGGACGCGTTGCCGACACCGAAGTCTACAAGGATGTGGCTGAATACCAGAAGGTAATAGTGCCGAGGTGCCAGGGTGGTGGTGGGAGAGGCAGGGGTGGTTTGGAGCACTCCTGAGGGCTTTGTGCTGCGGCAAAGATTGGGGGGCACTTTGAGGGAGGGCGAGAAGGGGCACATCTCCGTCCCCAGGGTAGCACGTGCTCCCCATCCGTCCTCAGGCACAGGAGATCCCTGGCGTGAAGATCTTCCGCTCCTCCTCCACACTCTATTTTGCCAACGTGGAGATGTACGCCGAGGCGCTGAAGAAGAAGGTAGGAGAAGCAGCCTGCTCCCTGGGCACAACCCCAATATCCCTGCAGCCCTGCCACGGGGATGTAGCCCTGGGCGTCAGGGACAGTTTGGCAGCAGTGCGGGGTCCCTCTTGCACTGCCACGGCCGGGGCCCCAGCACTGCTCTGGGGGGAGAGAAGGGCAGAGCCCCCCTGGTGCTCCCCCAGCCCCTTGGGCTCTGCCCCTCGGGCCAGCACTGGGGCCATGGTGCTGTATGGTTTCGCAGAGTGGCATCAACGTGGATCGCCTGATCGCGAAGAAGAAGAAGGTGCTCAGGAAACTGAAGAAACAGCAGAAGAAAGCAGAGAAGGAGAAGGCAAAGAGGAAAAAGGTGCTTCCCTGAAAAAAAATAAATGGGGCCTTCCCTGCCTCCCCCAGCACACTCCTCCGGTGCACACCCACACCGCCAAGCTGCCCAGCCCCAGCCCTCCTGCCCGTACTTGGGGCTCCGGGTTTGGTCTATGGCCACTGAGCAGGGAGAGGCACTGGCACAGGTCTGCACCACCAGCGTCACTTCCAAGGTTGGCAGGGGAGGCTACAGTCATTAATGATTAAGTAGTGGAGCCCAGTGAGTCATTAGCAGTCTGTGGCAAGTTAATCATCAGAATTAAGTGTGAGAGCAAAGGCTGACTTAGGCCAGCAGGCTAATGAGGCAAATTCCAGAGAGAGTCATTAGGGAGAGACCCTGAGATGACAGCAGACCCAGGAAGAGCCCAGAAGTGGGGCATGGGTGTGAGCAAGGTGCTCACTCCAGGGGCCACCAGCTGCCCTAATGCAGCCAGAGCCTGCCCAAACCCTACTGCTCTATAGGGCAGGACAAACCTGGGGTCCTGTGGGGGACACCACCCTGCCGGCCTGGCCCAGGGGGCAACCAGCACCCGCATGGTGAAGCCACGTCTCCCTCCCTCCCTGCAGGCCACAGAGGCTGAGTGCAACGGGCCGGGTGTTGCGGTGATCGAGCTGAGCGGGGAGGAGAGCAGCGCGCCTGCTGAGCCCACCCTGCGCTCCCTGGGGCTGCCCCAGCCCGACTTCCATGCTGTCATCCTGGACTTCAGCTCCCTCAATTTCGTGGACACCGTCTCCATCAAGATCGTGAAGAATGTAAGGGGCCAGGGCGTCCCTGGCGCTGGTGCAGGGCAGCTGGATGGCAGCCGCCCCGTCCCTTTTTCCTGACATGTTTTCTGCCACTTGCAGATCTTCAGGGATTTCCGTGAAATAGAAGTGGACGTTTTTGTTGCCAGCTGCCCAGGTGAGGAGACATTGCAGAGCTGTCATACCCTGCTGGGCACAGCCACTCTTTTAGGACACAGCTGCTGGCCACAGGGCTTCTCTCCCCTCGGTGGTGTCCTCATCCCCAGGCTTCCCCCAGGAGCCAGCAACTGCAGAGCCACACCAGGGGGTGCCACTGTGCCAGGCTGCAGGTTGTCCTGAGGATGCAGCCTGAGCTCTGCAGCCCCCCCGTGTCCCTCACAGCACAGGGGGAGGGAGGCATGTTCAGGTGGGGACTGGAGAGCTCAGCTGGCTGCCATAACTTTGGGTGCTTCTCCTCCTGCACAGCATCTGTCCTCGCCCAGCTGGAGCGGGGCAACTTCTTCAGCTCGACCATCACCAAGCAATGCTTCTTCCCCTCGGTGCACGATGCCGTGCTCCACATCTCTGGGGAGCAGCACACAGCCCCGGTGAGGACCTGTCCCGGCTCTCCCCACCACCGCCATGGAGAAGGGCAGCCCAGCCGTCCCCTTTCTTCCTCTCCATCCCCACAGGCGCACCTCAGCACCAAAATGTAGCCCTGTGAGCGGAGATGTCTCCCGGAGGAGCACGGCCACGCTGCTGGGGAGGCTTCGCCGCTCACCTGCACCAGGGCCTGGAGCCCCCATCCCACTGCCAGCCCCTCCGGGTGCTGGGACCCAGGGGCCATGACAGCAAGGGGACAGCGGCACAGCCTGTCCTGTCCTGGGGGCTGGTCCCGTCATGGGGGGGGGCACCACACAGCCCCCAGCTGACGGGGGCGGCAGGCTATCAGCGGGCTGTCAGTGGGCTCACAGCCCCGTTTTGGCAAAGTTTTGCTCAATAAAAGAGTCACAGCCAGCGCTACCTCGTCTCTGTGTGAAGGGCGGGTGGGGACAGGACAGGACAGGGTTTCCCAGGGCTGCTCCTTCCACCCTGGGGCTCCCCCAGCCCGGCCCCGCCGCCATTTTGTCTCCCCTACCACCAGGGGGCGCCGCCATTTTGTCTGCCCCACCACCAGGGGGCGCCGCCATTTTGTCTGCCCCACCACCAGAGGGCGCCGCCATTTTTTCTGCCCCACCACCAGAGGGCGTCGCCATTTTGTCTCACCCACCACCAGGGGGCGCCGTACACCCCGTGCGCATGCTCAGGGGGCCAGCCAGGCTCGCGCAGCGCGCACGCGCACCGGCCGCCCCCCCCTCCGCCGCGCAGGCGCGCTGCAGCCCGGTCGGCGGCGGCAGGGACAAGATGGCGGCGTCCTCCCTGTGCCGGGCGGCCGGGCGGGCCCTGGTGCGCCGCCCTCACAGCGTGGGTGGCCGCGGCCGGCGGGGGTGCGGCGGCTGGGAGCGGGGCCGGGAGGCTCGGCACGGCACGGCACGGCTCGGCACGGCCCGGCGGTGCGGTGGGGGCGCGGGGCGCAGCGCGTCTCCCGGCCGGGGAAGGTCACGGGGACGCGGCGGGGCCCGGCGGTTAGCGGGGGGTGAGGGCTCGGAGTGAGGGCTCGGGGTGAGGCGGCAGCGCCCGGTGTGGGCGCGGGGCAGCTCCTCGCACCCGGCTTTAACCACTCGTGGGCCTAGGAGAGGCTGCTCACTTGTAGTCTGCGTCCCGGAGGTTTGCTTTAAGAGGGGAGTTGGTGTTTGCGAGTGACGGCTGCCTTTCCTCTAGGCACCCTTACTGACCTTGACGAGGAACCGAGGTGCCGCCACCTACGCGCAGACACTCCAGAATATTCCCGAGACACAAGTCACCACTCTGGACAATGGCCTCCGTGTGGCTTCAGAGGAGTCTAGCCAGCCAACGTGTACGGTAAGGTTAACATAGGTTCAGGACTTGCTTGAAACAATCATCGTTATCTAATATGTTCCTGATTTTCCAGAAGTGACAAGCAAGCATTTGAACTGAAGTTTCTGACAGAGACCATCCCAATTCTCTTTGTTAATTGGTCAGAGTGATATAGCAGTAGAAAGCCTGGCCAGGCTTTGTGCAAGTCTATAGTCAAGCTTTCATGCTCTACCAGTTTCCTCAGCTGTACAGTTTTTACATGAAGATAGTCTCGTATGCGACCAGTGACCAACCAGAAATAGTTGTATCTTTAGCAAAAGTTTCAAATGCTTTTGTTAAGCTGCTAGGTAAAAAGACTAAATGCGTGCTGGAAACACTTGCTGGTGCTTGTTTCTTTTTCAGTGCTAGTAGTGGAGTGGACTGCTTTTCCCTCTGTTATATTTGTGGTGTGAGGCTTGAACATGTAGTTTGTGTTCTTTCCTAATATGTGTGCTTGATGCCTTTGCTGTTAGGTGGGCGTGTGGATCGGGGCGGGGAGCCGCTATGAAAATGAGAAGAACAATGGGGCCGGTTACTTCGTGGAACATCTGGCATTTAAGGTAAGTTTAAGGCAGTGTGCTAGGTCTGGCATAGGACTTCATGGAGGCAGTGTTCTAGATGTTTGCTGACACGTTAAGCTCTTGCTTTTGGGGGCTCTAGGTGTTAAAAGGGACTGTAAATCTGTTCATATGAATCCCAGAGACTTTGCACATAGTATAAAGATAAACGTAAAAGGACTTCTACTCTATATGGTGTTCTTCGTTTGAATATGCAGCAACTTCTGAACATACATGAACTAAAGCAGCTCTTATTTACTAGCTGGTATTTCCCACCATAAAGGAAAAAACTTGTGAGTAACAGGTAAGACTGAACCTCTGATGCTGTGGTTCCTTACTATCCCAGCTGCTACCTGGCACGCTCATAAGATTACAAAGCACGTTTCTTTAGGCTAGCAGGCAGAGCTGAAAGCAGCGTTTCATTATAGCCATTTATTCGTCTTTGGCTTTGTTAGTGGATCAGCAAAGTTTGGAGACTACACCTCTTACTTTGCTAATAAAGTGTCTGCTGGGCAGGCCTAGGACAAAAGGCATCTGAACCTGGGACTTGCTGACTCAAATCCAGTCCACACCATCGCAGGCAACTGCAGCATCTGGTTTGCTCCTTAAGGGATGAGCTATGTTGTAGAAGTCATTTTCTGCTCCTGTTCTGGCTTCCTCAGAATATTTCTATTTGAATAGCTAGAAACCTGCTTCTTATTTGCGGTGTTGGCTTGTTCTTGGTTTGTTTGCACTGATGTGATCTTCAGCTACTGTTATACTTTGGCATACGTCTTCTCCTTCCCTGTTGGGTTTCAGATGGTGTTTCAAAATATATTTCAGTCTACCTTTAGCTAGAGTAAACAAACCAAGTTCTAAATCTCTTGCTTTCTGTACTTGCTCTTGGCTTTATGAATCAAATGACAGCTTTTATTGTTTTAGGTCTTTATTGTTCTTTTTACTGGTTTAGTTCTGCCCCTGGGGAAATCTGTTCGTTTCATAATTGTGTATTCCTGCTTTCTTTTAGGGCACAAAGAAGCGTTCTTGTGCTGCCTTTGAGAAGGAAGTGGAGAGCATGGGTGCTCACCTTAATGGGTACACCTCGCGTGAGCAGACTGCCTATTACATAAAAGCCTTGTCCAAGGACATGCCCAAAGGTAGGGTGGCAAAGTTAAGGAGGTTAAGGATAAAGCCTTGTTTCTCCCCCACCAGCATACTTTCTAACAATTGACCAGGCAGTGAGGTTGTGGCTGAGCAGTAAATTTGAGGTTCTAGTTGGCAGTTGCAGAGAGCACTGCCAAAAAATGGTGCCTCAAGGCTTCAAGCTCACTTGTTCCTAAAACCAGCTTTGCAAAGCTCTTGTGTCAGTCTGCACTGTATGCCAGAAGGGAGGAGGCGTGGAGTGGGGATTCAGTAGTGTGTGGATTTATGGAGCTGAGAAAATAAGGTCAGCAACAACTACTGTGTCAGGAGTGCTCAGTGCAGCTTTTGCAGGTGTTGCCTGTGCTCTGTACTGCCGTGTGCAGGTTCCTGTTTGCATCAGCTCTGTCCAGAGGTGGTGATTTGAGTCAGAGCTAGTGTAATTCCACTGTAGATGAGGACCACACCATAGCTGTCACCAGCCCTCTGCAAGAGCTCAACTTGTTTCTGCAACAGTACCTTGTTTCTGATGTGCTACAGCTTCCGTGTTTGTTACTTGCTTTGTGCTGGTAGTGGCACTTGACAAGCTGACTTGGAGATGTTTTCATGCTAAAACAGGGATGTTTTTCCTTCTCTGATGCTGTGGGAACGGATAGTACTCCTGACTGTTACACAGTGGCCCCACCCCAGCATGGTTTCTTTCCCCCCTTTGTGTGTCCCTGCTGCCTGCCTGCCTTTTCTCCTTTCTGCACCGGGTAGCAGTCAGGCAGCAGGATTGCTAACACAGTGAATGTGTTGCAGTGGTGGAGCTTCTGGCTGACATTGTGCAGAACTGTGCGCTGGAGGAGTCTCAGATTGAGAAGGAACGTGGCGTCATCCTGCAGGAGATGAAAGAAATCGACAGCAACCTGACGGATGTTACCTTTGATTACCTTCACGCCACTGCTTTCCAGAGCACTCCCCTGGCCCACACTGTCGAGGGGACCACGGAGAACATCAAGTGAGCAATAGACTGGATGCACTGCACAGCTTGTGGGTCCTGTCCTGGCGTTACTTCTGCTTCTCAGTGGTGATGTAGCTTCATCAGTAGTGTTGGCCACACAAGGAAACCAGTCCAGGGGGTGTGCAAGGAACAAATGGTGTTGTACACAGAGGTCTGTGCCTGTGGGCTACTCATTTTGTCCTGACTGTGTTTTCTCCCTTGGTGCTGGTGGATGTGTAATGCTGCACACGTTCTTCTGTAGAATTCATCTTCAGGCAAGATCTGATGCTGGTAGGGCCTGGATGAACCTTTCCCCTTACTTTAGAGAGATTAAGAGCTGGGAGTGCTCATTAAAGCAGTGGCCTTGAGCATATGCACCTGTTTGGGTATCGGTAGCCCAGTGGCCACAGGTTGATACTCTCTAGTCAGTTGGAACTCTGTCCTTAACTTTCCCTTTTGACCGCCTGTTTCCATTCTCTGTGCTGTGGGATTAGAGTACAGGGAAACCAGGCAGTGTAGCTGAAAACAGGCAGTACAGTTATACTTCTAAAAAGTACTGATACCCTATAACAAATAAAATCAACGTCACTGCTGTCTCTGCGCTGCGAACTAAGCCTCTCGTCCCTCCAGCGCTGAGAAGCTGATGTATTAGGTCTCTCCGTGTGTTTTCTAGGCATCTGACTCGGGCGGATCTAGCTTCATATGTTGAAACTCACTTCAAGGCACCTCGTATGGTCCTGGCAGCTGCTGGAGGTAAGACCTAGATCCTTGTGGTGCTGGGAAGCCTGTTTGTTGTTTGTTGTTTGTTTTTTTTTTTAATGGAGCTGTTTAAAACTGTACACTTCTCTCATTGTTGCCAGGTATTTCCCACAAAGAGCTGGTGGATGCAGCTAGGCAACACTTCAGCGGGGTGCCCTTTGCGTACAAGGAGGATGCTGTGCCTGTTCTGCCGCGCTGTCGTTTCACAGGGAGCGAGGTAAAGTTGTTCTGGTCCCTAACAAGCCGATGTTGCCAAACTGTTGAATGGATGTGAAACCAGCTATAGGTGTCTCCGAGGAGAAAAATCTGTTCGTTTATCTCAGAAGCTGATGATGCAGTATCTCAGTAGTGCCCTCACGTTCTGTTCTTTAGGCTTGTTGTCACAACGTGTTGCGTTTTAGATAGAAACAAAAATCACGCTAAGAATGTGAAGCTATTGCTTACATCATCTGTTGTAAAACTTGTATTGGAGCAACTGGGTTGTGTGCAGTGATGTCAGATGATTTTCACTGGGATAATATCAAGCCCTCCAATTTCTCAACCTGGCATTGCAGCAGCCTGCAGACCAAACCAGTGCTCATTCAGTTCTCCCCTGCTCCTTGGTGACGTTACAGATCCGTGCCAGAGATGATGGTCTGCCCGTTGCCCACGTTGCTCTTGCTGTGGAGGGGCCCGGATGGGCTGATCCGGACAACGTTGTCCTCCACGTGGCTAATGCCATCATCGGGTGCTACGACCGCACATTTGGAGGTGGCAAGGTGAGAGACCTGGGGATGTGACAGGGAGAGCCTGGAGCCTTTTACTGTGAAATACTGTGGAGACCCTGGGGAAGGTGCTTTGTGGGAGGCTGTTGTGGTTAGCTTCCAACCATGAAGTGATAGGAATCTGGAAAATAGGACAGGAGTATAGTCGAGGCTGGTCCAGGACAGTTCTTGAGATGCAATGCTGGGAGATGAGTTGAGCCTTCTCTGCTAAGTTCGGAAGAAATTCAGGCGATGAATTCTCAGCAGCTTTTCCTGCCTTCGTGAGCTGACCAGTCAGTGGGGATGGAAGCAGGGCAGAGAAGTCTGTATTCTCATGGTGCAAGCGTGCCTTGCAACTGTAAAGCAGTTGGAACTTGTTTAAAACCCACTGTTACATCTGTTCTTGTCTATAACTTGTTTTGTCTGCATAACTGTGCTAACCCCTGCTGAGAGGCCTTGTACTTGCCATGTTCTCCCACTCCTACGCTGCTATGTATACCAGCCCCTCATCTGCTGCTGGGAAGGGAAATGATTTTGCTCTATGGACTCTTAGGCCATTGTGTGTGACTTTTCCAACTGTTACCCTCATCTGTTGACCACCTGAGGGGCCTAAATTAAGCTCTCCTTTGAAAAGCGTTACACTCCGTCATGTCTGCGGTCTTTGTGAAAGCAGCTCAGCTGGAAAGAATGTGAGCTCTGAGGAAGCTGTCAGATTGAAGCGGCTGATGGTATCTCCTTATTTACAGCATCTGTCCAGCAGGCTAGCTGCGCTTGCAGTGGAGCATAAACTCTGCCACAGTTTCCAGACATTCAACACTTCCTACTCTGATACTGGCCTCTTCGGTTTCCATTTTGTTTCTGATCCTCTGTCCGTAGATGATATGATGTTTTGTGCTCAGGGCGAGTGGTAAGTACAACTTTGGCAAGCATTTCTGTTTAAGATCTGGTTTTCCTGTAGGAGATTGAGCTGGTGGAGGTCATGTTAGGTCCTCAGAGTGCTGTGTCTGTGTGAATGTCTCGGTAACTCGCATTCTGGTTGAGTGATCCTGACAGTGCTTTCTGTAATCCTCAGGATGTGACTTGTGAGGAGCTAGTTTGACCCCTTAGGGTTCTTCAGGTCTTTGGCTCGTTGCTTCCACATATTAACACTGAGGCTTTGGTTCTTTATATCCAAGTGAGACCATTCCTTAGAGACGAGGCTCCCCTGGGTGCCTAACAGATGCAGCTCCATTGTCCTGTTAAGTCTGAGGGAAGCCGGCAGAGTCCCTGCCTTCCGAACGGCTGTGTTGTGACCGATGTGTGCCGTGCTGCTGGAGCCATGCCAGCGTTCAGGGGCCTTCTGCCGGTCCGGCTTTATGCTCACACATCCCAGTGGTGGTTCAGGGCTACATCTGAGATTCAGAGCCGAGACGAGCCGTGCTGCGTATGGAGCAGATGGAGCTAGCCCTTGCCCCAGAGACGTTGCAGTTGGCAGGGGAGAAAGGGATTTAGCAGCTGGAGTCCAAACAGGCTCTTTAGAACTGCCTCATTCTTTCAGCGTCAGTTTCCATAGCAGCTTGCTGTGTTTGGGAATAGCTGACACGCCTTTCTTCTCCTGAGATAGCTTGCTGCTGTGCCTGGTGGGCAATCCAGAGTCAGCATCAGAGCTGTTTAGACCTCTGTGAGTGTAGCTCAGCACGTGACTGCTGGCTGACGTTCCCCACCTGTGAGCTTGAGTTCTTTCTCTTGCCTCCTGCTGTTCATTGCTTCCCCAGTTCTTAGCTGCTCTGCAGTGGCCAGGAATGAATCTCAGGCCTGCAAGACGAGTGGTGTTAGTAGCTTATTTCTGCAGAGGCTTGGGAAAGGGAGGAATGCTTTTCCTGTTTGAGTACACAGACATCTTTAACAGCTTTGATGGTCATCCCATCTCTTCTGCAGGATGCGTCTGTGCACTAGCACCACAGAGTCAGAGGTGAAGAGAGCCAAGAACTATCTCCGAAATGCCATGGTAGCTCAACTGGATGGTATGTTCTGGTTTATGGATTGACCACTGTGCAGCTTTCAGAGGGTTAACCACTGATGTCTCTAGTGGGAAGCAGGAGCTCTGCTAGGTGTTATGGTACTACTAGTAAATGCTGTGCAAAATTCCCTTTCCCCTGCTCTTTGTTCTTCCTCCCACGTTATCAAAGTAGCTGATCACAGCCTGTTGTGCTCCAGGCTAGCTCTGACTCTGTAAACGTCTGGTCATTTTCTTGCTGCGAGTGAATAATCATTTGCATGCTGCTTGGTAAACTTAGAATTTGAGATCTGCCAGCTGGTCTGCTTTTGCAGTAACACTTTGGAGACCAGGGAGAATGTCTGTATTGCTTAGTTTCTGTTGGAGCTGCTTGGTATAGTAACGATGACCGAGACTTTTTTAGAACCTGGTTAACGGCTAGAGTTGCTTCTGTCTGCTTTGACTCACGATCAGTCTGTGAAATTTGAGAAGTGTTTCTGCTTTGCTGACAGTGTGATATCTTCAACATCTAGGTACTACTCCGGTGTGCGAAACTATTGGAAGCCATCTCCTAAACTATGGACGCCGTATCCCTCTGGAGGAATGGGATGCCAGGATTTCTGTAGGTATCCGTTTGTTCTGCGTGGGTGTCCTGAGCACACTTGGCGTTGCTGGTTTCTGGCCTTAATTTACCACAGCAGTGCAAGGTTTACTTGTCCCTTAGACAAGCTGCCTGGAGCCCAGGCAGTCGTCTCGCTGATAGGAGTACATTAGAATAGCTGGCTGGTGTATCGTGTCCCTGTGGCTGGATCCAGCCCATACCAGGAACAGTGCATACAGCTGTGTTAAACAGCACAACTAGTCCCTCTGACAGCTTCCCTAGATGTGAAGCGGTAATCTAGTTTGTATAATTCTGTTTGCACCATCTAGTCTGTGTAATTCTGCAGCCATTGTATCCCTTGGAAGGCTTCAGGTTTTGGACTGCCACATCTTCTGTACCCTCAGAGGAATGCGCTGTGTAGAACATGAGCCATCCTTGCAGACAAGGGCTAGACTGTTGGTACAGATACCTCCCAAGAGTCTGACAGCGTGTTTTTAATGATCTTGATATGTCATGGCAATAGTAACTTCCAGCTTTGAGAAATGTAAGTCGTTAATTGCTTGTTTGTTACTCATTAGGCTGTTGATGCAAGAATGGTGAGGGAGGTCTGCAGTAAATACATCTATGACAAATGCCCCGCGCTTGCTGCAGTTGGTAAGTGACCAGGCACGATAGCCCAAAAAAAAAGAGGTGGTCAAGAGCTGAGCGGAAGCGAGGTACAGGCACTTCTTACATGTCTGTTCTGGCCTCTTAACCGCTCTGGTTCTTTGCTGTTACCCTCCTACATCTGAACATGAGGTGTGCCAAGGCACGTCTGCCAGGAGATCAAAGGTGCAGGTGATGGAGGCGCAGTGGCAGTGAGCTGCTGGCTGTCCTCCCACCCCTGCTCCCTGTGGAGCTGTGACTAAGACTGGGAGTCCCGCAGCTGGGCGTGGGCCCGGAGGTATCTGCCAGGTGTCCTTACCCTGGGGTCACGGTGGTTTATGTAAGGGAAGTGAAGGGGCCCGATTCTCTTGTGCTGCTCTGGCATGTCTGTCTGGCCAAGGACAAATTCCTCTCGGGAAACCTGCCTGAGCAGCTCAGCTCCGCTCCGCTGCCTTCTCCTTCCTGTGCGTTGTGGATTCCCCATCTCCGTGCAGCTGTTTCGTCTGGGCCTTCAAAGTGGAGCAGTGCAAAGGGAAGCAGTGGAAAGGGGAAAGGGTTTTTTGAAACCATCTCCCGATGGAATGAATTAGTCAAAATCTGTGTGACTTGGTGGCTCCCTGTATGTGAACCTACTCTGAGGAAACCAGTAAGGATTTTTATGTCAGGAGATGGCATCTGCCAGTTTCCCTGATTTAGGTTTGAGCTGAAGTTGCCTGTTTTTGTGCGTAGCTGCTCTGGATTGTGAGCGCAGTCTGCTCTGCCACCATCTGCTTCAGAGTCATGCAAAATCACACAGTGATTTTAACTACAACTCCAGTGATTAACTTGTTCTGCTCACTCAGGTCCCATTGAACAGCTCTTGGATTACAACCGTATCCGCAGCGGCATGTACTGGGTCCGTTTCTAGGACGTGTACCTGCTGGATGGAAATAACGAAGCTGTGGACCATGACAAGGCTCCCGGCGTTGTCTGACTCTGAATGTCTTGTGTACCGGGGCAAGGAGGAGTCCCATCAAAATGGCTGTCTTCTCGGTATTAAATGTATAATAAAAAAATAAACATATCCTATGCGGAGTTGGCTCTGCTGGATGTAGACCATGTCTTGCTGGGCCGTGTGTGTGAGCATTGTTAATTTTGTCAAACTGGTGAGGTAATGGACCAGGAAGTCTTGGTTTGTCAGGGCTCGTGCTAGAACCCTGTCTGTCTGTCTGCACCCTTCCCTCTGTCCTGAGCTGGCTCTGTCCTGCCAGGCCAAGGCCCTTGCTTTAGGCAGGTTGAAGGAACTCTGTTCCTTGGTACGAGACTGCTGAGGTAGCTCTGGCCAATTCCTCTGTGCCCTTCTGTGGAGTGGCAGCATGGTCAGGCTGGGGTTGTGGCATTCCTGTTTGTGCAGACCTGAGAACGAAGGGCCCTATCTGAGAGGACTTCTGTGCTCTCCCTACCCCTTGTCAAGGGGATCAGAATGCATCTACAGAAAGGTTGCCATCTTCCTGTTCCCTGGGGTGTGCCGGTAAACTCCCGAAAGGACAGCTTGTGTAATGTCTCTCCTTGATCACTGTCAGGTAAAACTGGCCAGCTGGGCTCCCATTACCTCTTTAAATTGATGGTGATCCGCCTGGCCTCGCCTGATACTGCCTCGGTGCAACTGAGGCAGCTATCTAGCAGAGTCAGCTCCAGCTCCTCGCAGCGTCCTGGTGCTAGACAAACACCTTTCCGAAGCCTGTACTGGGACATGGTACCTCTCATCTTCAGTTTCTTGGGTAGCTGAACGGCAGCTCAGTGACAAGCAGGGACTGCTGTGGAGCTGGTTGGTGTTTGTCTGCCCGTTCCTCCCGCAGGTGAGAGATGAGCCTCCGTCCACTCAGTCAGTCCCACCAATGCAATAGCTTAGAAGCTGTTGGCTGAAGTGTGGAGTGACTTGTCCTATACCTGGAAGATAATCTCTGAGCGCTTGAAAGAGCTCTGCAGCCCTTTCTGCTTTGTCTGGTGGTGGTCTGGTGGGTGCTCCCGTGCCCTGCCTCTGGGAAGCTGGAACGTGGAACTGAAAGCAGACAGGATGAAACAGAGCAAGGATTTCAGAGAAAAGCTTCCCGCCAGGTGGCACTAGTCTGTCACAGCTACACCGGGACGCTGCGAGGTGCTCCTCTAATTCTCGTCTTTGGAACAAATCTCACAGGGATTCTCTTTTAATTTCCAGGTGCTGTCCTGACAAGTGGGATTTAAAAATAGTGTAAAAGTTTCTAAGAGTTAGTCATTGCACTTGAGACTAATCCAGTGTACTAAATCATTTGTGCTGAATCTGGATTCTTGATGAGAGAGTCAGTGTGTCTGAACTCATTGCGTATACTAGGCAAGTTTGAAACTGTTAAATGTTCTTGATGCAATTTGGATTTAACTATCATCGCAAGCTCTGGCTCGTTGTAAGTGCGCTGAGGGCTGAAAAACTAAACAAGCTCATTTACGCCTTAAGCCTCGTGGAACCAGTAAATGGTTCTGTCTTGGTTTTGTGATCGCAATTAGACTGTAATCCTGTCTTCCATTGCTAGATACACTTTTACTCCTCGGTGAGCTTCCAGGGCACTTTACAGGTGGTGGGAAATACAAGGAAAGGAAGGCATGCATCCTTGCCTCAGCATTTCCTACAAGTTTTCTCTGCAGGTATCTTGGTCGTTGTATAATTCCCCAGCCCCTCCTGAACTACTTTGTACTGAGGAACAGATTCAGCCCCCTCTGCAACCGTCGCTTTCCAGAGTGCTGTGTTTCTGTGCAAAAAGGGGCAGGCTGCACAGGGCAATGTGCTCCTGGCGCTTCAGCGAGGACTAACACCCAGAGGACACGCTTCTGCAAGGGTGGCTGGGTTATGCAGCACCAGAAGGTATTTTCTTAGATGCTCTTATCCATGCAAAAATCTGAGGATCTGGGCTGACGTAGACTAGGAGCAGTGCCCTGGTGAGAAGCGTTGGGTGCTGTTGGGTGTCCGCTAGCTGCTGGGGGTTGCTGGCTGAGCAGTGCCGTGCCCTCGCGTTTGTTGGCATCTTCTGGCTGCAGCTCCCGTGGCACTTTGCCTTGCAGTGCCTGTTGTGTTTGGGTGCTGTGGAAGTCTGTGCTTCCAGAAACACGGGCGTCGCACCAACTTCAAGAAGCGCGAGGTTTGTGGTGCCACACAGGTGATATTTTCCCTGGTAAACAGCCTTTGCAAGCAGCCAGACCGGGGATCTGGGAGGTGAGGAGGGGAAACCCGTTCAGGAGTCTGGAGTATTAGTGCTTGGCAAAGTTACCCTCACGCTGAGCCTTAGTGAGGGGCTTGGGAAGCATAAAGTTCGTGCAGAGTCGTCAGGTATTTGGCAGCCGAGCCACTCAGTGCTGGAGGAAGCGAAGCTCTAATCTAGTTGGCAGGTCTCTTGCTGTTTGAGCTGTAGGTGTGTGGTTTTGTTCCTCCATCAGAGCAGCCTCGGTCCAAGGGAATCCAAACTGGGAAACGTCTGGCACGAAGGAAGTGTCTTACCTAAATGATTTTCCTGAACCTTGAAAAAGTGAGATCCTTTGCTGGAGCTCTCCCCTCCCCTTCCTGTGGTTGCCTCTGCCCAGCAAAGGGCAGTGGCAGTGCCAAAGGAGGGAGTTGGAACCATCCCTAGAACAGGGCAATTTCACTGAAACTGGAGATGGCCTGGGTGACCTAATAAATCTGTTTCCTAGCTGCCCAGACAATGCAGGATTGTTCAGCGGGGCTCTTTGACCAGTCTAGTTTTCAATGGCTTAAGTGTTTTATTTTGCTACTTCCCTTGGAAGGTTAGTTGGGATCCCATTAGCCTGCGCCGATAAACCTAGTTTGGTGTACGAATTGGCCTTTGCTCCCTCCCCTTTCGCACAGCGTTAACTGTCTCATCCTTTCTGTGTGAAGTTCCCTCTTTGAAGCTTACACCCTCTGCCTACCTCTAGGCAATCGTTTTCCCTCCCTGACACCTTGGCTCCCCCTCTCCTGGCTGGAGGAGAGGAAGCCTTGGAAAGGAGGATGCTGTGCGTTGCTGTGCACCCTCGTCCACGGCTCCGTAAAGCCACCCGCGCAGTACTTCAGCGACTTTCTACCACGCGGAGCTCTTCCAGGAGCATAAAATCCAGCAGCGAAAGCGGGGAGCGCTCATTAGAGACTTGTGCTCGGGGTCTCCGCAGGAAGAGCTCTCGATGCCCCCAGCACCGGGTTGCGGGGCCGGGGCAGATGCTCAGGGTGGGTCTGCCCGTGGAGCAGGCAGCCCCTTTGATATGTGAGCTGCTCGTTTGGGAGCCGGGCGCCTGCCAAGAGCCGGGCCGCAGCAGCCAACTGTCGGTAGTTGCCTCACCTGAACTAATTACCCCCCCCCCCCCACCTGGAAAGTACAGTTGATACTAATCATAGGTGCTGAGCCAAGCCTGTCCTCAGGGGACCAGGGAGCTGCGGAGAGGCTTTCACACAAACATGACTTGGAGCCATGCCTCCCGTCGGTGCCAGCGAGCTTCTGGGAGGAGAGCCCTCAGCCCTCCGGGCCTGGTTCCCTACCAGCTCTCCTGTTGGGGCCAGTGGAGAATCGCTGGGGGCGCAGTAGGTGAGCGGGGTTTGCAGGACGGGGTAGAAGTGCGGCTCTGCTGGTGCTTTGTGTGGCCGCATCCGCGTCCTGCTTGAACCCCTTGGTGCAGGGATGGAACCGAGGCAGTGGCGTGGCTGCGACCGGGGATCTGCTCCCCAAAATATCCTCTGTGTGATGTGTTTTGCTCAGAGGAAGGCTTAGTTTTCCTTACGAAGAAGTGTCACCACAGTGGGGCTCAGTGTTACTGGTGTGAGGATGGTGCCTGGTGCCTGGCAGGCTCTGAGGCTTGGCCTGCCCAGGCCTCCTGCGCTTCTCCTCGCCCCTCTGTGCGACGTGGGGCCTGTGCACGCCAGGAGGCAGCAGTATCTGGATGCGTATCCAGAAATCCGGTATGGAAACGGCTCATCTAAAGCCTTAGTGCATTCATCGCTCGGAAAAGAAGCGGACAAAGGGCCCATCCAGGCCTGACTGCCAGCGACAGCCGTCCCAGACGGGTATGAGATTGAGTGGGGCACAGTGACGGCACCGGTCCTCATTGTCTCCGCTCTTTCTTCCACAGCCTGTGTGGAAGGGGACGAGACTGAGCGCTGGGCATCCTCATTAAAAGCTGCCTTACCCCACACGCCACCCAAAGAGGATGAGTGGTTCTCACTTTTCCATGTGTCTCCTTTCCCCTGCGTGTTTTCTGGATGCGCTGAATCACCCGCATGAGCCTCCTGCGTGCTCGCTGAGCCTCTCGCGTGCTCCTGGATTATTTAGGGCTCCGTACACTATTCTGGCATGAGAATTACATAGCACAGACCACACAAGGACAGCAAAGGAAGTTGGAGCGAACGCCACATGACCTGATTTGAGCGAGGCTAATCGTGTAATTAAGACGCTGGAACAGGAGCCCGAGCACTCGAGCGCTGCTCCTGGTTTCTCCAGGAGCCTCCAGTGGGACGTGGAGCCTTTGGCTTGTCCGGGCACCGCTTTGTCCAGAGGGATGGCGACATCCAAAGCGTGATAGGCAAACGGAGCTGCTCTGGGTGCCCTGCCCTCAGCACGGTGATTCAGGTGGGCGATGTGTTTGTAATACAGTGCCAGTGCTGGGCGCTATTTCCGACTGATGTGTTCGGAGCAGGCACTGGGATAAAGCTGTGAAGGAAATGTGCTGCCTACCCTTTATTTGCTACCTTTAGGTTAAGAGTGAATTGATACTTTTGGGGGGTTGGCTGGAGGGGGGTATTTTTTCCTGCATTATTTGAATAACGAAGATTCACCTAGGGAATTAACATCTGTGCTGCTTTGAGACTTAGGATTTGATGTATATTCAGCCTCAGAAAATTGACGTTCTGACCTCTGTGTACTACTTCACGGTGCACAGATTCATGTACACTAAAATTGTCACCTCTCCATCTAGATCGCGTAGCTCTTGAGCGCTACTCGTAGCCATCAAGATGTGGACTTTGACGAATCTTTTACCAATCAGGGCTGGAACAAGTTTCCAGGTACAAGGAGCTGTGAGACAATGATTCCCCATGGACAGGGGGCCGGGCCTCCTCAGGGGAGGCTGGGGGAGGCGAAGGCCCAGCCTGAACGAGGGCTGGCACTGGGAGGGCAGCAGGGACGGAGCAGGAAAGCTGGCTGTGCCGTGGGGCAGGGAAGTGGCCAGGGACAGGCAGCAGCGACTCGGGGAACTGGAGCGGCAGGCAGAGCCCAGCAGCTGTGTCCCCACAGAGAGCTGCTGCCTCGGCTCGCCTGGCATGGAGGAGCACCTTGGCGTGCCGAGGAGACTTCCAGGAAGAGGAGGCGTGCTCCAGCCCCGTGCGTGTCCTGCGCCTGGGCTCCACGTGGCAGCTCTGCACTTCCACCCCCTGTCCCTGCGCCGGCTGCCGCGAGGCTGAAGGTCCCTCTGTGCCCAGCTGCGCTCCGCTGCGGCTCTCCTGCTTCCCCTGTTTACAGACCTTCCAGATGTGCCGCGCTTGGCCGGAGCCCCCGTGACATGGGAACACAAATATCTCCTGTCACTGCCCCGCACGCGCGGCTGTGGCTCCCAGGTGAACTTGGCTTGGTTTGCCGAGGAGGACGGGGGGGGCTGAGGGTCCCGGGCTGGTGGCTCCTGAAGCTGGTGGGGATCCAGGGCGCAGGATGGACAGGAGGAGGGACGCCGAGGTGCTGGAGGAAAGCTTTCTGCAACCAGCTGGAGCTCTGACAGCCCTGGGTTGTTCCTCTGGGGTCGACCTGCTTGGGTGCAGACCTTGTCCGTGTCCTCCGCAGGAGGGTGACGGAGCTGGCCGCGGAGGTCCTTGCGTGAGCCGCGTGGCCGGCGGCCCCGTGCCATGCCGGTGACGCAGCCTCCTGCTCGCGGAGATGTGAAGTCATCTCGGATGGGTCCGCGCAGGGGAGGAGTTCCCATGGTGACAGACAGCGATTCGCCCCGGCGGGGCAGGGCGGATGTTTTGTCCTTTTTCTTCTTTTCTTCTGGAGTCGGGCACCCAGCCAAAGAGCCGAAGGAGCAATGGCACAGCCTCTCGGGGGAGAGCGCTGAGGACAAGTCTGGTCTCGTGAGCTGCACAGATCCCTCCGGAGAGCAGTCCCCCTGCGCCCAAGCAGCGGCCCCGCAGGCAGGGCTGCTCCCATTCCCGCAGCCCCCGTCCTCTGACCCCAGCAGGGCCGCGGCCAAACCTGCACCATCCTTCCCTCGGCTGCTGCAGGAAGCACGGCGTTTGCAGCAGACGGGCTTGCTGCTGGGGTCCGGTGCCGGTAACTGGTGTGACTGGTACGGAAAGGCACAACGGCACCGTGCGGGTAAAGGAGCTTGGTAAAAGTGCCTTCACCCAAGGCGTGCTTGGAGATGTCTCCTTCACAAAAGTCTCTGCCCTGGGCTCTCCAGCGGTGCGTGCCCCTTTCTGGGCCCCTCTCCACCCAAACGCGTGCCAGTGCCTGCCCGCCGGGCTGTGGTGTCCCCCCTCACGTCTCCCGCCGGTGATGCTGCACGGGGGGGGGGCCCTTGTGCAAGGAGCAGCCAAGCCCTGGGCAGAGCGGGACGGGGGCTCTTTTATGAGCGTTGCCAGAAATCCGTATTTTAGAGGGGCGTGGGGTGTTGGTGCAGATTGTGAAACATTTTAATAGACACAGAGAGGAAGCGTTGAGCAACTACCCCGTCCTCCCAGCACTTAGATCTGCATCCCGGACTGGAAAACGGGGAAATTAGAGCAGGATTATCCCAGAGGGAAGGACATGCAGGAGAGCGGCGTTTGGACGAGCTCTTGTGTGTTTCCAGAGCAGGTCCCCAGCAGTAAGCGCCTCAGGCCTCTGCTGTTGTTTGAAGGAAGGACAAACACTCAGAGCCACGTGAAACCATGGAGCCCCTCCTCGAGGAGCTGCTGCTTGCTGCTCGGCTGGCAGCACCCGGGGCACAGCCGTCTTCCCACCGCTCATCCCCCTGCCCAGCGAGCAGCCATGTGGCAGGGGTCTTCTCCTCCCTCCCAGGTCTGTGGGGTCCCACGGCCACCTTTGGGGTGGGGAGAGCTGTTTTCTGGGCCCTGATGGGGGGGAATAGCTGGGCACTGGCTGCTCCCCGCTGCAGGGCTTGGAGGAGGAGGGATGGAGCAGCCACGGCCACGCGCTGCTGTAACAGGACACAGGGGTGCTGCAGGAGACCCAGCCTGGCTCCGTGCGGCCCGCAGCAGTGCCGTCCTTCTGCCCCGTGTCCCGCTGCCGGTGACGGTGCCCCGGGGACCGTCGGCACGGGGCAGGGCGGTGCTGGCGTGCGCGGGAGCCCGGTGCCGGCGGGCACGGCCTGTCCCAGCCGCCCGGCGTGTCGAGTCACGCTCAGCGCATCGCGGCCGCGCTCCTGCATGCCCTGCGTGTGCCGGGGGCTGGCGGCTCGCCCCCCCCCCCACCCCGTTCTCCTTCTCCTTCTGCAGGCAGCTGGGGGAAAAAAGTGCTCTGCTCTGCCAGCTCCAGCACCGCGGATGGGTCCCCATGTCCCTTATCGTGCACAAAATCACCCCAGTGGGTGCTTGCAAGCACCCAGCAAGGGCTTGGCAGTCCCAGCTGTACTGGAGTGCCCCCAGGGCAGGCAATTTGCTGCTGCGGAGAAGTCTGAGGTTTCGTTCTGGGGCTGCACGTAGCGAGGTGTGCCAGGCTGGCTGGGGACGTGCGCCCCACGGCACCGTCAGCTCGGGGAAAGGCAGCACCGGCTCCGTGCAGAGGTGCTGGGGGAGCTTTGCTGCACCCAGTCCCTGCGGTCCCCCCCTGCCCCACATCCCCATCCCTGTGAACAAGTCGGGTTACTTTGCAGAGCCCGCTCCCTGCTGCGGGTGGGGGCTGCGGGGCCGGGAGCGGAGGGGAGCAGCCTGTGCCCCAAGCTGGATTCCTCTGGGACGGGCCAGGCTGCGTGGGTGGTCGCTCCCTGCAGCGTGGGCACGTCCCCTCCTGGGACACTTCAGCCCCTGCCTGCTCCCACCCTCCCTGTGCCCCCCCAGCCCCAGCAGCCTCTCCGGGCGTCCCCACGGCTGCCGGCACCCCCCCGAGACCCCTGCGGGAAGCAGCTGGTGACAGCTTGTGACACTGGGATCCTCCTGCCCCGTGTGGCAGCTGCCCCGCACACAGATTGTTGCCAGCGCCCACTGCTCTTGTCCCCACTGTCACCCTCCCTTCCCAGCACCCGTTGCAAAGCACCGCTGGTGCTCAGCGGGACCATCGCAGGCTCCCATCGCTGCTTGGCTTCCCCTCCCTCGCTGTCCCGGAGGGCCGGCACAGCCCACGCCTCTGCGGTCAGCCCGACCGGGGCTGCTTTATCCCTCCTGACTCAGCCACGGGGGGGTCACATCCCCGCGCTGTCACCGCTCCCTCCGTGAGCCCCGTCCACGTCGGCGGCGGGGGCTGGCCGTGGTCCAGCGCAGCTCCGTGAGAGGTTGGTGTGCGGCAGCATCTGGGCTGCAGCCTCCAGACACAACAGTTTATGGGCAGGGACAGGCGTCCCCTCTGCTGCAGCCCTGGGGAGCCCTGACACGGGCATACGGGGACCTAAACGGGGCCACGTCTCCGTTGCCCTTCACCCACATCCCGGTGCTGCCCCCGGGGTGCCCATGACCCCACAAACGGGTGCATCCCTCATCCCGCAGCCGCTGGGCAGGGAGGGGGCTCTCCGTCTGCCACCTGAGCGGCAACACCAGGCGGGGCGCGCCGAGATGCCCCCTCGGGCATGGAAGAGCTGTGCCCGGGGTTTGCTGGGGGGGGCCGGTGCTGGGAGACATTCCTGGAGCGTGTCCCAACCAGCCCCGCCACGGGCGCCTTCCCCTGCGGCCCGGCCAGCTCCTCCTCCCCGCGCTGCTTCCCCGCTCGGTGCCAGCCCCGCAGCCCCCGTGGCCCCTGCTCACGAAGCCCCCAGCACCCTGCTGGGGGGCCGCAGCTCTCCCAGCCCCGTGCACCCAGCCTCGGCCGCTGGAAGCCGAGCCCCGAGCAGCCCCGGTTCAGCCTCGTCGTGGAGCCAAAAGCCCCAAATCCTGCAGCGTGTGAACACAGGGCCGTGGATAGGGTGGGCAGAGGGGCGCAGCTGGCTCCGCGCCCTGAGCCTGCACGGCCCCATCCAGCTGTGCCGCGTGAGTCACTAATCCTGGGGCTGAAACTTCACCTGGGGCTGCAGAAAAGAGATCTGCTCTCGCTTCCCACCACGCGGCGGTGAGGCTGCCTGCCTGGCGTGCGTGGGGCAGGGCAGGCTCCGCTCCGGTGCTTTCCGTGTGTCTGCTCTCAGACCGGTGCCCGGCGGGCAGGGGCGAGGGGCTGGGATTAGGAATAGGGTTGGAATTAGGGTTAGAATTAGAATTGGAATTAGGGTTGGAATTGGGGTTAGAATTAGAATTGGAATTTGGGTTGGAATCGGGGTTAGAATTAGGGTCAGCCTTGCACATTTTGATCAACGCAAGCGGAGGGGGATCCACGTGCTCCCCTTTGGGGCCAGCCCAGCTGCGAGATGGGGAACCCCGGGCGTGGGCTGCAGGAGCAAGCGCTGGCTGCGAGCCTGCGTGGTTTGGGAAAGGACCAGCAGCCTTCTAGGATGATCCCAGCGGGGCTGTGGGGCGCAGGCCAGGCCGGGGGCTGTGGGGACGAAGGCTGGAAGGAGGCAGGGAGCAGAAAGCTGCGTGGGGCTGGTGGGTGCAGGGTGCAGGGGCTGCCTGCAGCAGGGTCCTGGGGGGGGGGGGGAAAGGGGCTCGCGCACCCCTCGGCAGCCCGAGCAGCGTGAGTCACTCGCACCTGGTGCTGCCCCTCCACGGAGGCAGATTCCTTCCCCAGCCCTGGTATGCGGGGCGCGCCGCCAGCCCCTTGTGTCGCAGGTAGGGACGCCCTGATTTTGGGGTCCCGTGCGTGTCCCCCTCCTGTGTTAACACACAGGGGATGCTGCTGGTGAGTTGGTCCCCGTGCCAGCAGGGCTTGCTGGCCACCCTGCACCGGTGCCGGCCACGCTGCCGGGGTTGGGGCAGCCTCCGAGCATCACCCCGTGTGCCAGGGCGACCCCGAGCCGCCCGTGCCCGCTGCTCCGCCAGCGCCGGGCCCGGGGCCAGCCGCGGAGCCCTTGGCAGCCCCCTCGGCTCCCTGTTTAACGAAGCCCCTTGTCTAATTGGGACAGGCCGCCCTGCCTTCATTAAGTGAGCTCTGGCGGGAGGAGGGTTTGGGGACGGTCTTGACCAGGGGATGCCGGACCTGCGGCTGGACCCACGGGCGTGGGCCGGGCAGGGGGAAACCCGTGGCCACGGTGGTCTTTGGAGCAGTTTGGCCAGGTTTTGGGGCCGGGGCTGGGGCCCAACGAGGGGATGGCTGATGAAGAGGAGGGGATGCGCTGCTTGCTGCGCCTTTAAGAGGAGAGGGGGCATCGCCGCTCCTCCCCTGCTTGGGAACAGCCTGTGCCTGGGAAAGTTGCCTGCAGCCGGCCCTGGAGCATCCTCGCTGGGTGGCAGGTGGCCCTGTCCCGGGCCCCCAGCTGCGAGGCGGCCCCGGGGACCCCCTCGCCACCCGCAGGAAGATGCCCCTGGAGCTGCCCGCTGCCCCCCTGCAGTCAGAGGGGAGCCCCTGGGCCACTGTCCCCAAGTGGGGCAGCGAGGGCACAGGTACGTGCGGCATTGGGGGAGGTTGCACGGGGCACGGGGTGCCCATCGGCCTGGGTACGCCTGGGTAGGAACAGGCACCAACGGGAAGATGGGGTCTCATGAAGGGCATCCATCAGGGCAGGACCTGAGCCCAAACCCTAATGTGTGGTCCTGCGGTGGGCAGGAGGTGAGGCTGGGGCACCAGGGTCCCCCAGAGCCAGGTCCCCCAGAGCCAGGTCCCCCAGCCTGCCCACCTTGCTGGGCATCCTCTCGCTTTGCCCCCTCCCACCAGCTGCAGATGCCCTGCTGGGGGCTCTCCAGCAGCTTTGGGGCAGCTCTCGGCCGCCAGCATCCTCTGCCCTTTGCACCAGGAGATGTGGGGCAGGAGGGACCCCGCGGCTGGCTCCAGGGCAGGCGTTTGAGCCCCCCGGGGTGACCACGGGCTGTGGCACAGATCTCCTGTGGCTGGTAAGGTCCTGGCCAAGGCCCTTCCAGGAGAGCTGTGCCCAGGCTGCCACAACCCTGCCCTCTGCCAGGGTGCTTCCCGGGGCCGGTGCCCCCCAGCAGCTGTCCCACAGCTGTCCCCACCACCCTGGGACCAGCCGGGATGGAGATGCTGGGAGGAAACGGCTTTGAGCCCCTCCAGCTCCGCACTGGGGCTGCTGAAACCCAGAAAAAAAACCTTCGGGGGGGGGGGGGGGGCTCACCCCTCCCGGCCCGGCTGCGGGGGGGTCGGGCGCGGCGGCAGGGGCCTGTTCCCATTGCTCCTTCCCCGATCCCGGGGCATTTTGGGGTGGAAAACGAGAAAAAAAAAAGCCGCCTTCCTCCCCAAATTCCCCCTGCGCCCCCGCCCTCCCAAGGGAGCGGGTGGGAAAAGCCCTGTTTTTGGGGGGTAGGCGGGACGGGGCGGGGGCCGTGGCTCCCCCTCCGTTGCCCCCCCCCGGCGGCGGCACCGAGCTCCGGGCCGCCCCGATTAAAGGGGGCGGGAGCGCCGGGGGCCGCCTGCGCTCGGCTCGGCACGGCTCGGCTCGGCACGGCTCGGCTCGGCACGGCTCGGCACGGAGCGGCACGGAGCGGCTCGGCACGGCGCCCCCGGGAGGAGGTGGGGGCTCGCAGCCCGCAGGCTGGGTGCTGAGGGCGGGGGGGACACCGGGGGGGTGCCGGGGGGGGCCGCGGAGGACGGGCTCTGCCTCCCGCTGCCGGGGTTCCCACGCTGGCCCCGCGGAGAGGTGCGCGGGGGGCTTGGGCATCCGAGGGTCGTCACCTTTCTCGTGCCTCCTGCGCTCGGACGGGTCGTGGTGGTGTCCCACGGGGCCAGGCTGGGTGCAGTGCCCCGGTGCGGGGTCGGTGCTGTGCACCCCAGCACCCCTAACGTCTCCATGCCCAGCTGGGAGCGCAGGAAGCAGCGGGGTGTGGGTGCTCGTGGGCACCCCACGTCCCAGCACTGCCGTTCCCGGGGTCGAGCACCCCGCTTGTGCCACCCCGCCGCAGGCAGGGTGCGGGGTGCCGACGGGCAGGAGCAGCGGGGCGAGCGGCACCGAGGCACGGCGAGGCTGGGAAGGCGCGCGGCAGGAGGCAGCGGGACGGGCCTGTGGAGGCAAGAGCCCGAGCGCACCCTGCACCCTGCCTGGCAGCCTCCCGCCTGGTCTGGGCACCATCCTGCTGGTCCTGGGCACCGGGCAGCGAGCGGGGCCACAGCCGGGCCCAGATGGGTGGCACGGGGAGGGCTGGAGCGGGGCCAGGCGCTGGGCATGCACGTGGCTGTGCGCTCCCACGCGGGGCTGCTCCCTAACGTGGTTTTCCCCACGGATCAGCTTTCCCATCCGCTGCCTGCTCATCCTGCCCGCATCCTGCAGCAGGCAGCTCTGCAGCTCTCCGTGTTTGTCATTTATTGCATTTTACTTCTTTTTATTGCTTCTGCCCCACCCGCCCAGCACCGCCGTGCCCAGAGGCGGGGGGCAGTGGCGGCAGCACCCTGTCCCCGCTGTCCCGCAGGCTCCCACGATGAGTGGCCGGCTCCTGCTCCTCGCCGTGCTCCTGGGCCCCCCGGCTGTCGTGGCACAGAAGAGGAGCCAAGGTGGGTGCTGAGCGCCGGGCACCAGGCTGCAGGGGGGCAGAGGGGCCCGGCTTCTACTCCCTGAGGGCTCTGCAGCACCCCAAGCCCTTGAGCTTGGGCACGGGGAGTGCTGTGGAAGGGGCACCGGTGTGATGTGAGCACAGGGATGGGGGACAGGTCCGGGGGTCCCGTGCCGTGGGGTACCCGGGGTGCCAGCCCCCCTCCAGCCATGAGGAGGGGGCAGGTGCCCTGAGCACCGGTGCCGTCCCGCAGTGGTGTGCGAGGACGTGCTGGAGGCCGACATCGCCTTCCTGGTGGACGGCTCGTCCAGCATCGGCAGGAACAACTTCCGCGCCATCCGCGCCTTCATGGAGGACCTGGTGGCACCCTTCGTGCACGCCGTGGGCGAGAAGGCGGTGCGCTTCGCCGTGGTGCAGTACAGCGACGAGCCGCGGTGAGCCATTTGGGACACGGTGTGGGGCTGGGGGACGGCAGGGCTGGGGGGTGACCTGTCCCCCTGTGCCCCCCAGGGTGGAATTCACCTTCTCCCAGCACGCCAACGGCACGGGTGTCCGGAGGGCCATCCAGCAGCTGAGCTACAAGGGTGGCAACACACGGACCGGTGCTGGCCTTCGCTACATCTCTGACAACTTCTTCGGTCCCACACATGTCCGGCCTGGGGTCCCAAAGGTACACGGGGGGGCATTTGGGATGCCCCAGGGGGTGCACGGGCCTGGGCTGAGTCTCATGGCTCTCCCCTGGCCCTGCAGATCTGCATCCTCATCACGGATGGCAAGTCCCAGGATGATGCTGAGCAGTCGGCCGTGAAGCTGAAGAGCCAGGGCATCAAGGTCTTCGCCGTGGGTGAGCGAGTCCCCAGCGTGCCAGCTGCTGCCCCGACCACCGGGTGAGGGGGGCTCCCAGTGGGGGCTGGGGTTTCCGCCCTCACCCGCTGCCCCCGACCCCCCCAGGGATCAAGAACGCCGACGAGAAGGAGCTGGTCCGCGTGGCCTCGGTACCCACCGACTTCTTCTTCTACTACGTCGGCGACTTCAAGCTGCTGGGCACGCTGGTGCCGCTGATGACGCGCCGGGTGTGCACGAGCTCCGGGGGCACCCTGCGCACCCTGGGTACGGGACCCCCTGCGTCCTCCTCCGTTTGGGATGGGGCTGCTGGCAGAGCTCGCTACCGCTCTGAGTGCAGCTGCCGTGGTGCTGTGATAAAACCCTCATCCCCATCCCTTGTGGGTCGGTCCCCCCTGGGGACCTCGCCGCCCCCGGGGACTTGTCCCCCACAGACGGACCAGGCCACGCTGGCCCCTCCAACCTGGAGATCCTGGAGCGAGGCCCTGACCTTCTGCGCATCCGCTGGACCCCGGCCAGCGGCCCCGTCACCGGCTACAGGGTGCAGCACGTCCCGCTGACGGGGCTGGGGCAGCCCGTCGTGGCCGAGAGGCAGGAGGTGAGCCCCGCGCCGGCTTGGGGTCCCCAGGGTCCCCTGCCTGGCCTCGGGGTGACTCTGCCCCTGCCCAGGTGAGCCTGGGCCCCCGGGAGACCAGCGCTGTGCTGCGGGGGCTGCGCGTGGGGACAGAGTACCTGGTCACCGTCATCGCCCAGTACGCCAACAGCGTCGGCGAGTCGGTGTCGGGCCGGGCGCGCACCCGTGAGTACCTCTTAATTCCCCTGAGTACCCGTGGGTACCCCTGAGCGCCCACCGGGAGGCACGGTGGGGCCCAGGCAGGCGCTGGGTGCCTGCGGTCCATGGGGGCTCATCCCCGCCCCCGCGCGTCCCCAGAGAGCCGTGCCGGCGTGCTGGATTTCCGCGTGGTGGAGGCCGGAGCGTCCTTCCTGCGCCTGGCCTGGCAGCCCGGCCCCGAGCCACCGCAGGGCTACGTCCTCAGCTACACCACGCAAGGTGAGGGGACAGGTCCCCCCCCCACGAGGGGACGGTGCCACCCGGACCCCCTTGGGTGAGCGGTTGGGGCGTGCGCCAGGACTGCGGCGAGCACACGGGCGTGCACACGCGTGCGTTCGGGCGGTGCTCGTGCCCCAGCTGCGGGGCGTGCGGGGATCGCAGGCGCACAGGGGCTGGGTGGGGGCTCCCGCACCCCGAAGCTCCAGGCAGGGCCCTCACCCCGAAGGGCTCGGGGCACGCTTCTGGGCGCTCGTGACCCACGGGCGCACGTGGGGGGCGGGCGGCGGACCCCCACCCCGGCCGTGCCGCTGCACCTGGCGGGCCCTCCCTGCCCCCGGGTGCTGCAGTGCCCGTGCCTGGCCCCCGTCCCAGCCTCGCCCTGTGCTCCCCACCCCTGGCACTGCCTGGCATCCCCAGGGCGAGGAGCCGGCCCGCAGACACCCCTTCCCTGCCGGGCCCGCCACGGGCCGTGTCCCTGCCCCTGCTCATACCCCTCTGTGTCCCCCTGCAGGAGCAGCCCAGGGCGAGGAGAGGAGCCTGGGGGCCGGCGCGCTGTCAGCCACCCTCAGCAACCTGCGCCCCGACACCGAGTACGTGGTGACGCTGCGGGCACGCCACGCGCAGCAGCCCGCGGCCACGGCCACCCTCACTGCGCGGACACGTAAGCACCGTGCGCCCGTCCCCAGGCGTGGCAGTGGCAGGGGGCAGCGGGGACAGCTCCTCAGGTCACCTCAGGGGCCCCCGGGGGTGGATAGGGCTCCTCCCTGGCCTGTCGCTGCCTCCGTGGTGAGGGGTGAGCACGGCTGGTGGCTGCGGGGTGATGCTCTGAGCCCCTTCAGCTCCTGGCGCACCCCTTCAGCTCCTTCGCAGCTTTCTGGAGGTGTCTCCACAGGAGCTTTCCCCCAAGTGACGTAAAAATGGGGATGAAACCCCCCATAGTTTCTTGTTTAATTCAAGTCCTGAGCTTTCTGGGAAGAAACGGCGGTTTCCACAAGGGAAGAGGGTGGTGAAAGCATCTCCGGGCAGGGCTGGGGATGAGGCCCTGGGGAAACACCTTTTGAAAGCCTCCAACTTTGGCAACCCAACCCCTTCAGCCGCCCCAGCCAGCCTTAACCCGCAGAAAGCATTCCAGGCCCTAAAAGCAAGGCGCTGGGGGCCCGGCACCGCCTGCTCGGGAGGGGAGCTCTGCGGGGCGGTGCGGCACCTGGGGGCGCAGCGCTCTGCGCCACCCCAAACCAGGCGGTTTTGCGAGGAAAGTGGTGCTCGGTGCCACCACCCACGGGTACGACGGCCGCATCCCGCCCGCAGAGCGCCCGGCGGGCGTGCAGCACGTGGCCGTGCACAACGTGTCGGCGCAGAGCATGCTGCTGGCCTGGCAGCCCGTCACCGGTGCCACCGGCTACCGCCTCTCCTGGGCTGCCCTCGCAGGTAGGTGCCGGCCCCAACCCCGGTGTCCCCGAGGGAGGGAGGGGGACGGGAGGGCAGTGGTGGCACCGGCGCTCCTCCTCCTCCAGCAGGGCAGGACCGGCGCAAGGTGGAGCTGGACGCCAGGCAGACGTCGCACGTGCTGGGGGGGCTGCAGCCCGGCACGGACTACGTGGTGACGGTGGCCCCGCTCTTCGGGCAGCTGGAGGGGCCCGCGGCCTCCGTCCGGCAGAGAACGGGTACGTGGTGGGCTCGGCCCCTGCTCGCCGCTGGCTTCTGGCTCGTCCCGGGGCAGGGACAAGGGGACAGGGTGACACAGCCCACCGGGTCTGTTTGCAGAGGCCAGTGCGGAGCAGACGCTGCGGACCAACATCCTGGGCCCCACGGCCATCCAGGTGCTCTGGGTCGCCCTCCGCGAGGCCCGCGGCTACCGCCTGGAGTGGAAGAGAGCCACAGGTTGGGCTCGGGGCGCCCGGTCCCCGATGTGACCCGGGGCTGGCAGCCCACGGTGACACTGCCATCCCCGCAGGACCAGAGCCCCCCAGGACGGTGTCGCTGCCCAGCAGCGTCAGCAGCTACCAGCTGACGGGGCTGCAGCCGGGCACCGAGTACCGCATCACCCTCTACACGCTCTACGATGGCGGGGAGGTGGCCACCCCTGTCACCACCTTCCAGACGGGTGAGTGGCCCTGGGGCTGTCCCCAGCCTCGTTAGCAGTGCCCTGGGACTGAGATATCACTCGTGGCATGCTCAAGCTGGGACCAGAGCCACACGACTCCCATATCACCAGTCCCAGCCCGGGCCGAGGACAGGGTGACAGCAATGCCACCTGGCTCCAGCTCACCGTGTCTCCTTGCAGGCGTGGAGGTGCCCGTGGGCGCCGTGACGGACCTGCGGCTCCTCGAGGACATGGGCAGGAGGGTACGGCTGGGCTGGACCGGCGTCCCTGGCGCCACCGAGTACAAAGTGACGGTGCGCAACGCCCAGGGTGAGCCGGCAAGATGGGGATGGGGGGGCACCGCTGGGGGGGCACCGCTGGGGTGACAGCACTGGGGACCTCGGCCGGTGCTGAGGCTCCTGCGGCCGCCCTGCTCCCGGCAGATGGCACAGAGAGGACGAGGCGTGTCCCAGGCAGCCAGACGGTGCTGGAGCTGGGTGACCTCCGGGAAGGTGTCACCTACCTGGTGCGTGTCTCAGCCCTCGTGGGTGGCCGGGAGGGCAGCGCCGACACGCTCAACATCCGTGTCAGTAAGTCCACGCTGCCTGCTCCCCCCGGTGTGCTGTCCCCATTGAGCACCAGGGTGGCCATGGGGCCCTTGGGGGTGGCCCCGTGCTGATGCCCCGGTGCTGTCGGGCGCTGCAGAGTACCCGGCGGTGGGCAGCATCTCCGAGCTGCGGGTGACGGAGGCCGGTCCCAGCCAGCTGCAGGTCACCTGGAGGGGGCTGCCAGGCGCCGGGGGCTACCGGCTGACGTGGCGGGCCAGTGACGGTGAGTGTGGGGGCTGCGGGGTGGGGTGGTGATGCTGTGGGAGCCCTCCCCACCCCGGCTGTCTCTCCTAGGCCAGGAGCAATCCCGCTTCCTCCCTGCCGACCCCACCACCTTCACCATCGAGGGGCTGCGAGCTGGGACCGTCTATGCCATCGGTGTCTCTGCCATCGTCGACGGCCGTGAGGGTCCCCCTGTCACCACCACGGGGCGGACAGGTGAGGCAGCCCCTTGCTTGCTGATGCCAGCTGTGCCATTTGCCGTGGGCACAAGTGACAGTGGCCTTCCCCTTGTCACACAGCGCCCGAGCAGGTGGGGACAGTGTCCCGGCTGGAGGTGCAGTCGTCCAGGAGCAACGTTGCCCGTGTCACCTGGGTCGGCGTGCCGGGAGCCACCGCGTACCGCGTGGTGTGGAGCCGCAGGGACGGTACCGTGGGACGGAGACAGGGGATGGGGACAGGCTCTGATGGTGGCAGGGTCCGGGGCTGACTCGTGGTCCTCGGCAGGGGGCTCGGAGAGCAGCCAGCGGGTTCCCGGCCACATCAGCTCCTTCGACATCCCTGACCTGGAGGGAGGCGTCTCCTACACCGTGAAGGTCACGGCGCTCATCGGCAACCGGGAGGGCAATCCCGTCTCCATCATCGTCACCACCCGTGAGCTCCGGGGGACGGGGACAGCACTCCGGCGGGGTGCCCTAAACCCTGCCCTAATGCCTGCCCTTCTCCCTGCAGCGGAGGCAGCCCCGGTGCCCCCCATCAGCGGATTCCAGGTGACGGAGGCCTCGGAGCAGCGCCTGCGCCTGGCCTGGGTGCCGGTGGCCGGCAGCACCGGGTACCGGCTGACCTGGCGCCCGGCCGAGGGTGAGTGCGGCATTGTCCCCGTCCTGCACGGCCACGCCGTCCCCCGGCCCCTCATCTCTCTGTCCCCATGCAGGAGGGCCCCAGCGCAGCCAGCAGCTCCCGGCCGCCTCCAGCTCCTACGACCTGGGGGGGCTGGAGCCCGGTCGGCGCTACCATGTCAGCATCACCAGCGTGGTGGGCGGCCGGGAGAGCTCGCCCGTCACCGTCACCGCCGTCACCGGTAAGGGGCTGTGTGGGGCCGAGGGAGCATCGCCCCTCCACCACGGGGACCCAGTCTCAGGATGGAGAAGGGTGGTGGGTGGGAGGTCGGGAGAGGGACGGGGGCTACCCCATGGGGCCGGGACACCCCATTCTCCCCCTCGGCAGCTGCCCCCGGCCGTGTCACCAGCCTGCGGGTGACCGACGTGCGGAGAGACTCCGTGACGCTCGCCTGGACCCCTGTCCCCAGTGCCTCTGGGTACGTCCTGTCCTGGAGCCCTCCTGCAGGTGAGGCGGGCACGTGGCTTGGGGGGAGGCTTGCTGTCCCCAGGGGGGGCTTGCTGTCCCCATCCCCATCCCTGCTGACTCTCCATGGGTGGCAGCCGGCGGCGAGGCACAGCGGGCACTGCCGGGCACCGCCAGCTCCCAGCAGGTCTCCGGGCTGCGCCTGGGCCAGCGCTACACCTTCACCATCCGCCCGCTCCTCGGCAGCGCGCCGGGGGCCGAGACCTCCGTCAGCGAGCGCCCAGGTACCGCCGGGTGCCGGGGGATGATGCGGGGCGGTGATGGCCCTGTGCTGGTGGCTGCCTCACTCCTTCCTCTGGCAGTCTGCAGGGACGCCCGAGGTGACATCGTCTTCCTGGTGCACGGCACCCGTGACAGCTCCTCTGGCGCCGACGCCGTGCGCAGTCTCCTCTCCAACACCGTCACTGCCCTGGGACGCCTGGGCCCCGATGGCACCCAGGTACGGGGCTGCCGTGGTGGTGGGGGGCGGTGGTGCCACCCCTGTCCCTTTTGGTACTGAAAGGGGGCTTATAAAAAAGGTGGAGAGTGGCTATTTACTTGGGCAGATAATGATAGGACAAGGGGGAATGGTTTTAACCAGGAGTTTAGATGTTAGGAGGAAATTCTTTGCTCAGAGGGTAGCGAGGCACCGGCACAGAGGAGCTGGGGGTGCCCCATCCCTGGAGGTGCCCCAGGCCAGGCTGGAGGGGGCTGGGGGCAGCCTGGGCTGGTGGGAGGTGCCGTGCCCATGGCAGGGGGTTGGAGCCAGGGGGTCTTTAGGGTCCCAACCCGAGACGTTCTGTGGTTCCCACACCCCGCAGGTGGGCCTGGCCACCTACAGCTACCGCAGCCTGCCCTGGCTGCTCCTCAACCGCTCCAGCGACCTGCCCGCCGTGCTGGAGCAGATCCGCACCATGCGCTACGAGGAGCCCAGCGGCAACGCCATCGGTGAGGGGACGAGCTGGGGCTGGGGCAGCGGCCCGCGGGACCTTGTTAACACCCCCTCGTCCTTTTTCCCTCCCCAGGAGCAGCCATCACCTTCGCCAGGACCTACCTGCTGAGCCCCGGCGCGGGGCGCCGGCCCGGCGTGCCGGCGGTGCTGGTGGTCCTGGCCGACGGCCCCTCTGGGGACGATGCCATCGCTGCGGCCAGGGACATCAAGGCTGCGGGTGAGGGGGGACGGGGTCCCTGCAGGATGGGATCCCCATGGGTTGGGGCCCCCCCGGGTGCTCCAGCTCAGGTGCTGAGGGTGCTGCTGGCGCAGGGGTGCGGGTGCTGGCGGTGGGCTTGGAGGGGGCAGACCGGGAGCAGCTGCGGCGCATGGTGACGGCCGAGGACCCGCGCTTCGTCTTCCCCAGCCGCGGCGCGCTGCAGGAGCTGGAGGGAGAGCTCACCGACGACCTCTGCACCATCATCTCCACCAGGGTGAGGGGCCGGGCTGCCTGGGGGGAGCAGCCCCCATGGGGAGGGTGCAGGGCTTTTCCTCCCCAGGTTGACGTGTCCTCCCCTTTTCTCACCAGCCCGAGCCGGAGCCGAAGCCCTGCGCCGTGCAGTGCCCCAAGGTGAGTGTCCCCGTGCTGTGGGGGCTGAGCGGGCACTGGGGACTCCTCGTCGTGCCCACAGCATCGGCACAGTGTGGGGCTGAGCGTGGGGCTGGCAGAGGGGTGCAGCCCCTCACCCCTTTACTCTGTCCCCTTGCAGGGCGATAAAGGGGACCCTGGAGAGGCGGTAAGTGTTTTGGGGTACCCCCCTGTAGCTGGGGGGGGTCTTTGTGACCCAAATCCTGCTTGTGACAGCCCGCAGTGGATGCTGATCACTGGCTTTGTCTCCACAGGGGCCACAAGGGCGTACGGGGCAGCCGGGCCCTCCCGGAGAGCCGGTAATGTCCTGCTTGGGGGTGCGGGGGGAGGTGGGGGACATCACAGCCCCCGTGTCCCCCTGTCCTGCCGGTGGGTGGGTGCCGGGGCAGGGATCGGCACAGCCCTTGCCGCAGCAGTGGAGGGGACAAGCGTCCCTTGGCCACCACCTGCCACCAAGCCTGTCCTCTCTGCTGTCCCAGGGCCGCCACGGGCTGCCTGGTCCCCCAGGACCTGTAGGACCACGGGGTCCACCAGGAGAGAGCGTCGAGCAGCCAGGAAAGAAGGGGGACAGAGTGAGTAACCCCCTACCCGCACAGCCCGGGGTCCTCAGGCACAGGGACCTGGCCCCCGGGGGCCTCTTTCTGCCCCTCCATCCTCTCCCCCAAAATTCACCTGGTGAGGAGGGAGCTGGGGGGAGCCCCACTGCTCCATCACACCCCAGCTCGGTGTGCAGAGGGAAGGTGGCACTGGGGCCAGCGCTGCTGGGGTCACCTGTGGCACTGCTGTGACACTTCTCTCCCCTGCAGGGATTCCCTGGAGCTGATGGGGGGCCAGGAAGCCCTGGCCGCCCCGGGAACCCCGGGTCCCCCGGGCAGCCGGTGAGTGTGGGTGTCCCCGTGGGTGTCCCCGTGGGTGGCCCCGTGGGTGAGCCGGCACCGATCCAGCCCCAACTGATGGCTCTGTCCATCACCCAGCCTCCCCTGCTTGCTCCAAGCTCTCTGCTCACCCCTTCCTGGCACCAGGGGGTCTCCTTGGCTGGTGGGGTCACCGCTGTCCCCAGTGCGTGTCCCCCAGGCCAGGAGTACTGGGCAGGTACTGACCATCCTGCCTTGGCTGGAGCCCCCGTCCCCATCCCATCCCCATCCCATCCCCATCCCACCCCATCCCCTCTCCCCATCCCGGCAGGGATGTGCTTTCACCTCCTGAGCTGTTGTTTTCCAGGGCACCCAGGGCGTCCCCGGCCCCCGGGGGGATCCTGTGAGTATGGCCCCATCCTCCCCAACCCCGCGCCCCCCACGAACCCCTGCTCACTCCCACCTTTTATCCCCAGGGGCCGCGGGGACCGACGGGGCTTCCTGGCCTCAAGGGGGAAAAAGGCGAGCCGGTAGGTGAGGGGCACGGGGCTGTGGGGGGACATCTCACCACCTGCACCTCCTTGGGCGTGGTGCTGGGGAGACCCCAGGTTGTCCTGCCCCGGGGACATGGTGGGATCTGTGGGGACGCCGATTTATTTTATTTTATATTTTTCCCCTCATTCAGGGAGAGCCCAGGGTGATTGTGGATGGAGGACAGGGTCTGCCCGGACGGAAAGGGGAGCCGGGCACGCCGGTATGGATGGGGGTGTGGATGCTGGGGGGGTTTCCACCCGCACCCCGTGCCCCCCCAGCTGATGGAGCATCTCTCTCCTCCAGGGCAACCCTGGCCCCCCCGGCAGCCCTGGCCCACGGGGGCCCTTTGGAGATCCAGGCCCTCTGGGTCCCACGGGGCCCATGGGGCCACCGGGACCTCCGGGAGACTTTGTAAAGGTACGTGCCCCCCAGTGCTGCATGGGGACAGAGGGACAGCCGGCAGCTTGAAGCTGCTCCCCTAACGTGATGCTCCCGGTGCTGCACGGCTCCTTCCTTGCCGTGTTTGCTCTCCGTGCCCTCCTCCATCATCCATGCCCCTTGTGAGCCGTTGCCCCATCATTTGGGGGTGGGGTGAGGCATGAGGAGAGCCCAGACCCACCCTTACCCTCTTGCTTTTACCCTTGCAGGGGGAGAAGGGTGACCGAGGGGAGAGGGTAAGTGGCTCCACGTGCCCCTGGCTCCTCAGCCCCCCTCGGTGCCTCAATGGGGGTGAAGATGTCCCAGGGCACTTCAGCCTCCCTGGGAGGGGCTGAGCCGTGGGGCTGTCACGCCAGGCTCACCAAGCTCACCCCTGTCTCTGCAGGGCCCCCCCGGACTTGTGGATGGGGCAGCGCCCCGAGGGGAGCCAGGCCCCCCGGTGAGTCCGGCCCCTGGGCCAGCGAAGGGGAGCGGGGCCGCGGGCAGCCGGGTGCCCCCAGGGGCTGAGCTGTCCCCTCGCTGCTCTCTTGTAGGGTCTGCCTGGGGACCCCGGCCCGCGGGGGCCTGCTGGCACCCCTGGACCCAAGGGCGAGAAGGTAAGGGGGTGGTGGGCCCCCCCCGCCGGCTCTGCGGCGGGGACACACGTCCCCATCTCATGGTGTGCTGCCGGCTTTCCTGCCCCCCAGGGTGACGGTGAGGACGGTTTGCCAGGGCCACCCGGCCGCCCAGGGGACCCAGGGGACCGGGTGAGTGTCCCAGGACAAAGGAAGGTGGGAGGTGACATCCTCCCCCCACGGGAGGTGACATCTTCTCTGCCCTCCTCTGCAGGGCCCGCGGGGACTGCCCGGGGAGCAGGGCAGGAAGGTGAGTGGTACGAGACCGAAGGGCGCTCCCGCGGTGCACCCGCATCCCCCAGCCCCTCTGGGGGGAGAAAAGGGGCCCGGGGGCTGTGTGGGGACCCGTGCCACCCCCTGCGGGTCCTGCCAGCCCCCAACCCCATCTTCTGTGCCAGGGAGACCGCGGGGCGCCAGGCGAGCTGGGAGAGACGGGCGAGAAGGTGAGGTGGGGACAGGGGCTGCCTGCTTCGGTGACCTCTGGGGTCCCCGTGGCACTGGGGAGGCTGTGGCCCTGGGTGACCGCCAGGAGTCTCGGGTGGGATTTGGGGATCAGCACTGCTCCCTGCCTCATCCGTGGGGCCTGGGGCAGCGTGTGGGGCGGGAGGAAGGCTGCCTGAGACGCTCCTCTGCTTCGCTCCGCAGGGGGACCGTGGCGCGCCGGGTCCTGAGGGCGAGAAGGTAGGCGGGCTGGGGGGCCGTGGCCATGCTGGGGCGACGCCTGCCCTCCCTAGGAGATGCAGTCCCTGGCACCTTCCTCTTCGTCTTTCTCTCTTCCTCCAGGGCGAAGTGGGAGCCCCAGGACGGCCGGGGCCATCGGGCAGAGAGGTGAGCATGGGCGGTGGCGATGCCGCCCTGAGGACGGCGGGGTGGCCGTGCCCTGGGTGCGTGTCCCCGGGCACCGCCAGCCCCCTGAGGTCTCCTCTCCTCACCAGGGAGCTCCGGGACCAGCCGGACCACGGGGCGAGAAGGTGAGGGAGAAGCAGGGTGCCGGGGGGCTGTGGGCTGTGGGGAGGGGGCCAGCACTCACGCCCGTGTTTCCCCAGGGTGATCCAGGAGCGCCCGGCGAGCCCGGCCAGCCGGTAAGCGGTGCTGCCCGGCACCTCGCCCCATCCCTGGGACAGGGAGCTGCGGCAGCGCCCAGCACTGTCCCAACGCTTCTCCCCCAGGCAACCAGCGTGGCCAGTGCCAGAGGAGAGAAGGTAGCCCTGTCCCTGTCCCTGTCCCTGCCCCTTGTTGGTGTCCCCGGGGCACGGCAGGGCTGGACGTCAGCACCATGGGGACGCCCGTGCTGCTCCCCAGCTACACGGTGGGGAAAAGGGAGGTCTGGGGGGGCTGATGGTGGCACTTCATCTGCTGCAGGGTGACAGAGGCTTCCCAGGACCAGAAGGGCCTCCTGGCCCCAAGGGCGATGTGGGAGAGAGAGGTGCCCGCGTGAGTACTGCCGGGGCTGGGCATGGGGGCACGCAGCCCCCCCGGGCACCCCCTTGCTGTCGCATGGTGCCAGTCCCGTTGCTCCAAGCTGCTCCCCTTTGTGTTTAGGGTGACCCTGGTCTGAGCATCCCGGGCCCGGCCGGCCCCAAAGGCGAGCAGGGCGATCGGGTGAGTCCGGGTGAGCCCGCGGGGCTGGGGCTGGGGGGGTCTGACCCCGACACCCACCCCAGCCCCCCGTAACACGTGCTGTCCTTCTGCGACCCCCAGGGCATCCCTGGCCTTGCTGGCAGGAGCGGCCCCAAGGTAAGGGCGTTGCAGGAGGCATCGCCCCTCCGTCTGTCTGTCTGTCCATCCGTCAGGCGCTGGAGGGGTAGTGCCTGGGGGAGCAGAGGGTGCTGTGCTGAGCCCCTTTTCCCCCTTTCCCCCCCCTCCATGGCACCCTGACCCACTCCCCACTTGCATCCCCAACCTAGGGGGACCCGGGGGAGCCGGGCGAGAAGGGCGAGCCGGGCCGAGCGGGCACACCAGGGCAGACGGGGCTGCGTGGCAAGGAGGTACGTGGGGCTGGGGGCCGGGGGGACATTGGGGGGGGGATGCCGTGGCCCCGATTTGGGGTGGGCTAGCGGGGAACAGCACATGGGGATGTTGGTGACTTGTCCTTTTGTCCCCCGGCCGCTGCTGCTGACCTGTGCCTCAGGGCGAGCGTGGAGAGAAAGGTGACGAAGGCACCCCGGTGAGTGAGGGCCCTGCCAGAGCACTGCCCCCCCTCTGCCCCCCCTCTGCCCCCCACCCCGCTCACCCCCTCTGTCCCGCAGGGCGAAGCAGGCCTGCCTGGCAAACCCGGAGACAGGGGCCCGCGGGTAAGTGCCGGGCTGGCGGGGAGACCGGGGCTGGGCGAGACACCTGGGTGGCTCAGGCTGACGTCTGCCCCCCTCTGCCCCCCGAACCAGGGGCTGCCCGGGTACCGCGGCCCCCCCGGGGAGAAGGGCGACCTCGGGGACCCGGGTCCCGAAGGCAGAAACGTGAGTACCACCGTGGGCGTGCCCGTGGCACCCTCTCCATGAGGGTACCCCCTGTCCCTTCCCCATGGGTACCCTTGTCCCCTCCCCGTGGGGGTACCCTCATCCCATGGGGGTACCTTCTTCCCATGGGGGCACCCTCATCCCCTCCCTGCCCATCCCCTCTCCTGCAGGGCGCCCCAGGAGCACCAGGGAACAAGGGTGACCGTGGCGAGCCGGTGAGTGACGCTCCCCCCGGCGGCACGCAGCCACCCGCCTGTCCCCCACCAGCCCTGCTGTCCCCTCCTGGGACGCACCAGGTCCTGCTGACCCCCTCCTCTCTCCCTTCTCGCAGGGGCCTCCTGGACCCCCGGGACGAACAGTAAGATCTGCCCAAACCCCTTTCCCCATCGGCGGGTCAATGCCCGCTCTGATGGCCCCTCTCTGCCCTGCAGGTGGATGCGGGGCTCGGAGGAGCAGGGGAGAAGGGCGAGAAGGTAACCAACAGCCCGCACCGGGCGCTCGGCATCGTGCTGTGGGACCTGTGCCTTCTGTGCTGGCCCCAGGCAGTGCTCTCTGACTGCCGTGCCTCCCCCCGCAGGGGGACCCTGGGGACCCCGGCGAGGACGGAGCGAAGGGTGCCAGGGGTGACACCGGCCCCCCCGGCCTGCCGGGAGAGAGGGTACGTGCGGGGTGCCCGTTGCGGGGGCGATGGGGCACTGAGGCGAGCAGTGCTCTGGAGAGCTGGAGGGTGAAAGGTGGGCACTGGGGCTCCCCCTGCCCCACCTGAGCAGCTTCTCTCTTGCAGGGCATCGAGGGCCCCCGCGGCCCCCCTGGCACACGGGTGAGTGCCCCCTTCCCCACGGCGGGGTCCGTGCCCTACTCAGCCCCCTGTTGGGGGTGACAAGGGGCTTACTCCCTCGTCTTCCCACCCCACAGGGTGACCCTGGGGACCGAGGCTTGCCAGGAGAGAAGGTGAGGGGCTGGGGGCTGCCCTGTGACACCCCCGTCCCTGCCTGTGGTGGCACCTCCCTGCCCAGGCTCTCAGGCTGGAGAAAGCATCCTGAGTCTTTTTTTTCCTTTTTTCTCCTTACAGGGAGAGCGTGGCCCACCGGGGCTGGACGGCCGCAACGGGCTGGAAGGGAAACCTGGGCCCACAGGGCCCCCCGGGCTGAGGGTGAGCGTGGAGCTGGGGGGGGGGCACCGGGAGTGGGGGCTGCAGGGGCTGGAGGAGGTGATGGAGCAGAGGAACCGTCCCACTGCACGTCCTCTGCTTCGGGATGGAGATGCTTGTGGCAAAGGTCTCTCCCTCACATCCTTCTTGTCCGCAGGGGGACCCAGGGAAGCAGGGGGACCCCGGCCGGGATGTAAGTACCTCCTGGGAGCGCGGGTTGGGGTTGTGCTCCTGCTGGGGACATTGCCCTCACAAGGCACTGCGGTCCCGCCCCGAGCTCCCTGTTCTGGGGCCGCACAGCGGGACCGTCCCCAGCCCGGGTACAGCGCCGCCATCCCCGGCCCTGCTCCCTCCTCCCAAATTCGGCTGCAGAGGCCTCCCCCTGTCTCCTCTCCCCGCAGGGGCTGCCGGGGCTGCGTGGGGAGCAGGGCCCGCCTGGCGCCGTGGGACCCCTGGGGCCGCCCGGCCTCCCCGTGAGTACCAAACGCCCTGCGCCGCGGGGACGTGCCCTGCCCCGTGCCCTCTGTGGCTGCTCCCAGCTGGTTCTGTCTGCCTGGAGCCCCCCTGGCTCCCTGTTCTGGGGGGGGGTCCCTCACCGCCTCTGCTTCCCACCAGGGCAAACCCGGCGACGATGGCAAGCCTGGCCTCAACGGCAAGAACGTGAGTAGGGGAGCGGGGCTTGGCTTCGGGGCACCCCCGGGGACCCCGAGGGCTGGAAACCCCAATCAGACACGAGGGTGAGGGGGGTGTGGGGCAAAGGGCCCCAGCCCTGTGCCAGCCAGTGCCCGTGGCAGGGGCACTGGGGTCGGGCACTGGGGTCTGGCACTGGTTCACAGCCTCCATCTGCAGGGAGAAGACGGGACACCAGGAGAGGACGGGAGGAAGGTGAGGAGCAGAGCCTGGGCCGTCCCCGTGCCCACAGTGGGCACCCCATTCCCTGGGCTCTGGGGCTGGGGACGCAACCTTCTGAGTCCTTTTCTTCTTTTTCTCTTTTTCTCTTTTTTTATTTTATTTTTTATTTTTTTTCCCTTCGCAATGCCAGGGCGATAAAGGCGATGCCGGGGCCCCTGGCAGAGACGTGAGTACCTCCGAGCTGGGGCTCCCCCGCTGCCCCACGTGGCGGTGGGGTGTCCCCACTGGGGACAGTGCCTGGGCACCCGTGTCCCAGGGTGACACCGCTCTCCTGGCAGGGCCGCAGCGGTGCCAAGGGCGAGCAGGGGGACAGCGGCGTGCCCGGGCCCCCCGGCCCCCCTGGCCTCCCCGGCATCCCTGGGCAGGTCGGCCCCCCAGGCCAGGTTTGTAGTCCCCAAGCCCTCGGTGCCACCCAGGGCCAGCAGGACCCCTGCCCCACGGCTCCCTTGGGGCACTGCCCCGTGTCCGTGGGTGCCATCGTGTCCCCTCCGTGTCTTCTAGGGGTCACCGGGCCTCCGCGGGGTTGCTGGACCCAAGGTAGGTGTGTTCCTGACCCCAGCCCTCCATGGCAAAGCTCTGGGGGGGACCATGCCCCAAGGGACGAGTCCTTTGGGGCCCCTGCTCCCCCCAACACCTCTGCTGTATTTCAGGGGGACCCAGGGGAGCCTGGACCGCGAGGGGAGCCGGTGAGTACCCAGCACTGAGCCCAGGAAGCTGGGAGCACCCCAGAGAACCGCAGCCCTGCCTAGGCAGCACCTCGTGGATGTTAACTCTGAAACCTACTGAGGGCAGCACCAGCCTGCTCCCCTTGCCCGCCGTACATCTCATTCCCTCTCACCCTAAATATAGGGACGACCTGGCATCCGCGGTGACCCCGGGACTGCAGTGGTGAGTTCCCCACCACCACCCCACGGGGCTGGAGGAGCCCCCAGAGCCCCAGCGGTGGCAGCGGCACGACGCCAGCTCCCTGTTTAATGTCCTTCTGTTGCAGAACGTCGAGCGTAGCCTGGAAGCCCTCGGCATCAAGGTGGGCAGGCTGGGAGCTGCCCTGCGCTTGGCGGGGCTGGTGATGGCGCCGTGACTGGGGAGCACGACCCCCTGAGCCGTGCCTCTTTCCTCCCTCCCAGGTCTCATCCCTTAAGGAGCTCACGGGTGCCTACGACGGGAGCTCGGACTCGTTTCTGCCCGTGTCCGAACGGCTGCGGGGGCAGAAGGGCAGCCGGGGGGAGCCAGGAGAGAGGGGCCCCCCGGGACGGGAGGTGAGAGCTGCTGGGCTCCGGGGGCTCCTGTGGGCACCTTCCCACCCCCCTGCTGTGCCCAAATTCACAGCCCCGTGTCCCCCTTCCCGTCTAGCTCTGATCTGTGCATCTTGGGGTGCCCACCCCACAACCTGGCACGGTCCTGGCTCTGGCAGCCCTGCTTGTTTTTTTTTCTTGCAGGGCTCCTTAGGCTTCCCCGGTGAGCGAGGACCCAAAGGTGACAAAGGGGACCAAGGCGCCCCCGGCCCCCAGGGCCCTGCAGGCCGGGCTGTGGGCGAGCGGGGCCCCGAGGGGCCGCCCGGGCAGCCGGGGGAGCCTGGCAAGCCGGGCATCCCGGGGGTGCCGGGCCGGGCCGGGGAGCTGGGGGAGGCCGGGCGGCCCGGCGAGAAGGTGAGTGAGGGGGTGCGGGCTGGGGGACCTGGCCCCCGTGCTTGGGGACAGCTCCGTGACCTTGCACTGCCTCCTTTCCCCAGGGCGACCGGGGTGAGAAGGGCGACCGGGGTGAGCAGGTGAGCCCAAACCGGGACAGCGTCCCAGTGTCCCCCCTCTGTCCCCCGGTGCTGTGATGGGGAGATCCCCGGGGGGCACAGGGCTGCCCCATGGGGGCCAGGGTCAGCCACGCAAGGGCTGGCTCTGCCTCCTTTTCCTCCGCTGTCTCTTTGATGCTCCCCCTATTTTCCTTATGGCTAGGGCAGAGATGGCTTGCCAGGCCCCCCAGGCCCCCCAGGGCCCAAGGTAGGTGACGGATGCTGCCGGGGACCCTCTCCAAGAGGTGCCAGTTGGTGCCTCTGTGGTGGGCGTCCACGTCTGGCCCCCCGGCACAGGGGCTCAGCGAGGGCTGTGCCACTGGGGGACCTCCCGGGGGTCCCCTGGGTGCCAGCCCTGACGGCGCTGTGCCCGCAGGCAGACGTGATGGAGGGCAGCCTGATGGGCTTCCCAGGGGAGCGCGGCCCCCCCGGACCCAAGGGAGCGAAGGTGAGTGCCTGGGGAGAAAGGAGCAGGGCGACAACGGAGCCAGCCCCCCGGAGCTGTTTGGGAACGATGTGACAACCCCGAGCTGGGCCGGGGCAGGGGACAGCGGGTGGGCATCCCAGCTGCAGCACGTGAGGCTGGCAACATCCCCTCTTCCTCCTCCTCCTCCTCCTCCCTGCAGGGTGAGCCGGGTGCCGAGGGCGAGCGAGGACCCAAAGGAGATAAGGTCTGCGTGTAGTAAGTCTCCCGTGGCTCCTCCGCTTCTCTCTTCCTCCTGCGCTCCCTTTCCGGGCTCGGCACCAGCTCTCTGCTCTCCCCTCTCCGTGTGCTGCCAGCGAAGCCCCGGGCAGGGGCGCAGCTGGGGACGCCCCTCTCTGGGTGCAAGAGGGATGTGGGGCCAGGCGGGGGGACGGGGACGGGGACGGCCTTGCCTGCAGCGCAGGTCCCACAACCCCGCACCTCTCCCCACGGCAGGGCGAAGGCGGGCCGCGGGGCGAGCGAGGAGAGCCTGGCGAGAAGGGCAGGGATGGCTCCCCGGTGAGTATGGCACTGGACCTCCGTCCCCATCATCCCCGTGGTCTCCATCCCCATGGTCCTCATCCTCATCCCCATGGTCTCCATTCCTGTCTCCATCATTCCCATCCCCATCATCCCCACGGTCTCCATTCCCGTCCCCATCATCCCCATGGTCTTCATCCTCATGCTCATGGTCTCCACCCCCAACTCCATCATCCCCATCCTCCTCATCCCCATGGTCTCCACCTCCATTTCCATCTTCCCCATCCCCCATCTCCGTTCCCGTCTCCATCTCCGTTCCCGTCTCCATCTCCGTTCCCGTCTCCACCATCCCCGTGGCCCCATCTCCACCCCACTGTCTCCACCTCTTCTTCCAGGGCCTTCCAGGAGAGAGGGGTCTGGCTGGCCCCGAGGGGAAGCCGGTGAGTGGGGATGCGGGGGGGATGTGTTCTGGGAGGGGTGGGAAGGTCCCGTGGTCCCACAGCAGCTGCCACCAGCCCCAGCGGGAGCATTCACATGTTGTTTGCCTCCTTCCCTCCCCCACAGGGCCCGCAGGGCTTTAGAGGGCCCCCCGGCCCCCCAGTAAGTACCCCGCAGCCGGGTACTGCGCAGTGGCACCGTGCTCATCCCCTGGGGAGCTTCTGGGGCAAGCGGGGCCGCTCGGAGGTGCCGGGGTCCCGCTTACCCCCTGGCTCTGACATGCTTCTTTGCAGGGCTTGCCAGGCTTCCCCGGCGTGCTGGGACGCCCGGTAGGTGTCCGCCCCCCCCTGCATGTCACCGTCCCCCTGCATGTCACCGTCCCCCTGCATGTCACCGTCCCCCTGGCTCTTGCTCCGTGGGCCCTTGGCACGGCGCATCCTGGTGGGATCTGGCCGGGCTTGTCCCTGCTTGGTGTGGGTGCCCAGAGCCACCGTGCACCGGGGACCCGCTGACCGCATCTCTTCCTCCCCCCCAGGGCAACCAGGGAGAGCCGGGGCCACCAGGACCTCCGGTAAGGACCCCCCCCCGTGTCCCCGTGCTGGGACCGCGCTGTCCTGCTGCCCCCTCCTCGTCCCGAGGAGCCGTGCCACCAGGAGGCACCAGGAGGACATAATGTCACCTTGTTCCCTGCAGGGCACCGCTGGCCCCCCAGGGACGCAGGGCCCAGCCGGGATGAAGGTACATCATCATCATCACCACCACCACCACCACCACATTTGACCCTGCAGAAGAAAGCACGGTGCCCTGCTGGCACTGGGGGCCGTGGGGAAAAATGTGGGGCTGGTCCCCTGCTGGAGCCAGCCCCTGGGGGGTTCAGGGGACGTGGGGACGCGGTGTGGCTGCGGTGGCAGGGGCGTCGGGGCACGGGGACCGACGCAGGTGCTGTCTCCACAGGGTGACCCGGGGGAGCCTGGTGCCAGCATCCGGGTGAGCCTCCACTCCCTCCCCACCAGCGCCAGCCTGGTCCCCGAACCCACAGCCCTTCCCAGGGGACAGCTGATGTCCCGGCTGTCCCGGAGAGATGTGCCAGGGTGGCATCTCCTCTCTGACCCTGCTTTTTCCATTGCAGGGCTTGCCCGGTCCCCAGGGCAGCATGGGACTGCCTGGCCCCCCTGGCCCCCCCGGCCTGGTGGTAGGTATCCGCAGGCACCCATCCCTTGAGAGCTTCCCGTCCCTGTGCCTGGGTCCTGGCTTAATTTTTGGTCGTGCCCCCATTACAGGGTCCGCAGGGTGCCCCCGGGCTGCCAGGACAAGTGGTGAGCGTGCCTTCCCCACCCGTCGTCCCGCGGGGATGCCGGCCCCCAGGGGCTGGGGGGCTGCGGGGTGCGCACAGCCCCATCCCCGCTGTGCCGTCCGCAGGGGGAGAGCGGCAAGCCGGGCGTGCCGGGCCGGGACGGCGTGTCGGGGAAGGACGGCGAGCCGGGGATGCCAGGGAAGATGGTAACGAGGCCGGGCAGCCCGGTGCCATCGCTCCGGGGCTGAGAGGCTCAGCACGGGCTGCGGAGCTTTGGCGGCCGCGGCTGAGAGCTGCGTGCTTTGTGCCAGGGTGTGCCGGGACCTTCGGGCCCTGCCGGCCCCAAAGGGGAGCCAGGGGACGCCGGAGCCCCGGGGCAGGTAAGTGCAGGGCTCCCCGCAGCCTCCCCTGCTCGCCGGGACGCAGCAGAGCCCCCCTAACCTGACGCCTCTCTCCCCTGCGCCCCAGGCCATCACCGGCCCCCCCGGTGCCAAGGGCGAAAAGGTAAGGAGCTGGGGTACGTGGGGGGCCCCCACCCCGCAGCGGGCAGGGGTCCGCAGGGTGCTGAGCCTCGTGTCGCTGCAGGGCGAGCCGGCGCTGCTGGAGGGAGTGCTGCTGGGCGAGCCGGTGAGTTGGTGCCCTCAACCTCTGAACTGTGCCCCTCCGGGGTGCTGCAGCCCCCCCCGGTGCTGCTCTCCCATCCCTAATGCCTCTCTCCCCCTCCCCAGGGATCCAAGGGTGCCCGGGGCTTGCCCGGCCCCAAGGGAGAGAAGGTGAGGAGTTGTCCCAGGCACGGAGGGGGCCGTGGGGGTCCGGTCACCTCCGCTGCCCCCCCTAGTCACACCCCCCTGCTGTCTGCTTGTGTCCCCCTGTCAGGGGGAGCCCGGAGGATCCGGAGAGCCGGGAGACCCCGGGGAAGACGTGAGTAGGGGGCACTGGGGGGAGGGCAGCACCGTCACCTCCCAAGGGGAGCCCCCCCTTACCCCGTGCCCCAGCCACCCCCCAAAACCCAGCCCTCCCTGACGGCTCCGTGTCCTTGCAGGGAGCCAAGGGGGCGTCCGGAGCCAAGGGGGAGAAGGTAAGTGTCCCTGCCGCGGGGACACGCTGCCCGGGCACCCCATGCCCCCCAGGGGTGACCGTCCCCGTGCTCTCTGCCACCACGCAGGGCTCTCCGGGTGTCGGTGTGCGGGGACCACCAGGACAGGACGGGCCTCCGGGCTTGAAGGTAGCCCCTTCCCTTGTCCCTGTCCCTGTGTCCCCCGGCTCTCGCCATGTCCCAGGTGCCCGATGCCATCCCGGCCCAGCCGGACAAGGCAGAAGCACGTTCCCATTTCCCTGGGCCACGTCTCTTTTCTCCCCGCTGCAGGGTGACATCGGCTTGCCAGGACCCCCAGGACCCCCGGGCTTAGCGGGCATCGCCGGGGCACCGGGACAGCCGGGCCTGAGAGGGGACAGCGGGCAGCCTGGCGCGCCAGGTGCCCCAGGAGAGCGGGTAACGGCAGCGGCCAGCACCCGGCCTCGCTGACGGGGCGGCCTCGGGCAGCCCCAGCGGGGTCTCAGCAGCCCCAGTCCCGGTCCCTGCCCCGGTCCCTGCCCGCTCAGCACCGTGTCCCCACCAGGGGCTGATCGGCTTTCCCGGGAGGGACGGCGCCGCAGGACCACCAGGACCCCTGGGACCCCCGGGGCCAGCGGTGAGTAGGGGGGGCTCCAGTACTGTGGTGCCCCCAGGGAGGGGGCAGGATCTGTCCCTGGTCCCATCCTGGCCCAGGCGGGGTGGCTGGGCCCTGGCACCACCTTCCCGTGGCTCGCTCACCCTCTCCTCTCTTTTAGGGCACACCTGGGGCCGCTGGCCAGAAGGGTGACAAGGTGAGACCGGGGACGGCCCTATAGCACGGGGGATGTGGGGCTGCAGCCCCCACCTCGGGTGGTGCTGAGCCCGCTCTGGACGATGGCACGTGGGCACCTGCCCTGTGCCAGGCTCTTGGGGCAGTACAGGGGGGGGTCACAGGATGTCCCCTGGCATGGCGGGGGGGGGACACAGCACAGCTGGGGCCATGGGCAGCTGGGACGGGGACAAGATCTTGCTTTCCCCCTGCAGGGTGACCCCGGGGCCGGGCTGCCAGGAGCCAGAGGCGAGCGTGGCGACCCAGGACCGCGGGTAGGCACCACCACAGACCCCCCCCATCCCACCACCAGCCCCCCCATGTCCCCACCTCAGGCACGGGGTGCCGCTGGGGGTGCCCCCATCCCAGACCCCTTCCCTCACATCCCCTTTTCTCCTCCTCGCAGGGTGAAGACGGGCGCCCGGGGCTGGCAGGCGATCGCGGGCCGACGGTACGTACCCAAAGCTCGCTGCCCCCCCGCCAGCTGTGTGTGTGTGTCCCCCCCAACCGCCCCTCTCCTCTGTCCTGCAGGGCTTGCCTGGGGCCCGAGGGGAGCGCGGGGACAAGGTAAGGGACCCCCCCCGGGGGCTGAGGGACTGGGAGGGGGGGACGCCTCCCCGGGGAGGTGCTGCCCCCTCCCATCTCCACATCTCACCGTCCCATCCCCGCAGGGAGACGTCGGGGCCATGGGGCCCAAGGGAGACAAGGTGAGACCCTGGGGCTGGGGTGGTGGCGGGGGGGCACAGCAGTGCCGTGCCCCCACCCTGCTCAACCCAAATCTCTCACAGGGCGATAGCGTCGTGGTGGAGGGGCCCGCCGGGGCGCGGGGCAGCAAGGGGGAGCCGGTAAGAGATGGGGGGCTCCTCGCTGCCGGGGGGCGCGTTGTCCCCACGGTCCTGCCCTGGGGAGCTGGCTCCCCCCATCCCAACGTGCATCTCCCTGACCCCATCCCTCCGCTTCCCCCTCTGCAGGGAGAGCGTGGCCTGAAGGGCTCAGAAGGGGACAAGGGGGACAAGGGCGAGCAGGGCATGCCCGGAGAGAAGGTATGGGGCTGGGGGACGGGGGACTGGAGGGCTGGGGGACACACAGGAGGGGGCGTCCCCGTGCCCCACGTTTCTGCTTGCAGGGGGCGAGGGGCGAGCAGGGCGAGAAGGGCTCCACGGGCTTCCCCGGGGCACGCGGCCCCGGCGGGCAGAAGGTAAGGGGCTGGGCACCCACTGGGGGTGCTGGGGGTGCTGGGGTCACCGTCCCCTGGCCTGAGCCCTGCCTTCGCCTTCGCCAGGGAGAAGTCGGCGTGCCAGGGGAGCCGGGAGAGCCGGTGAGGAGACACGTCTCGGTGCTGCCGCCACGCTGCGATGGGGCAGGATGGGTCCCCATCACGCTGTGCGCTTCCCGCAGGGCCAGCCCGGCCGGGATGGCATCGCTGGAGCCCGGGGAGAGAAAGGAGACGTGGGGTACCTGGGCATGCGTGGCCCCAAGGTGGGTCGTCCCCGCTGCACGACGGCCAGCACCCGTGCAGGCCGGGCAGGGCGCTGACTCCCCCCGTCCCCACAGGGTGACCGCGGCATGAAAGGCGCCTGTGGCCTCGACGGGGACAAGGGCGAGAAGGTGAGCGGGTGCCCACGCTGCGGAGCCCCTCCGTCCGTCCCTCAGCCACCGGGGATGGCTGAGCCCGGACCTCAGCCCCACAGAGGCATCACAGGGACCCCGGTGAGGGTCCCCTGCTCGGGGTGAGCCCCGAGGGCGAGGACTGACGCCCGCCCTGCCTCTCTCCTGCCTGCTGTAGGGAGAGCCGGGGCTGCCGGGGCGCTCGGGACTGCCGGGGAGGAAAGGCGAGCCGGTAAGCGCCGGGGTGGCACTGGGATGGTGTGCGGATGCACAGCGGGGGCTCACCGATGTCTGCTTCATCCCGCAGGGAGAGCTGGGGCTGTCAGGAGTGCCGGGGGTCCCCGGGAAGGAGGGACTCATGGGACCCAAGGTAGGGCAGGGAGAACCATGCTGGGACCTTGGGGATGGTCCTGGGGCTGCTCCCCTCCATCCCCCACTGCCTGCGCCTTCCTCTCCCCAGGGCGACCGGGGATTCGACGGGCAGCAGGGAGCCAAAGGAGACCAGGGGGAGAAAGGAGACCGGGTGAGCGGGCTGGGAGGGGACGTATCCATCGCACCGCTTTGGCTTCACCAGCATCAAGCCTTGCTCCGTGGGGCATCGGAGCCTGATGCTCCCAAAAGCCGGTGCTCTGGGGACACCCCAGCTGTGGGGACAGAGCATGGCCCCGGTGCCTGCTCTGGGACGTTTCCAGCCCATCCCTCTGCTGTCCCGCAGGGTGCTCCAGGCGTTATCGGTGCCCCCGGCCCCCGGGGCAGTGACGGGGCTCCCGGCCCCCCTGGCCCCCCAGGCAGCATTGGCCCGCGAGGTCCCGAGGGCATGCAGGGCCAGAAGGTGAGTCCGTGCCGCGGTGGGGGCAGGACCTGTCCCCGGAGAGACCAAGGAGGCGGCGGCATCAGGAGTCGTGTCCCAGCTCCGTACCTGCCCTGCCAGCTCCATGGCTTTGGGGACCTCCCTTGTGTCCCCCTGCCCAGGGAGGGGACAGGAGAGGGGAGGTTTGGGACCCTTCTCCTGGGGCTGGGCTGGACCCAGGGCACCGGGGAGGGCAGGGAGACTCCGGGGCTCACAGGGGAGCCACCGGCCAGACCCTGAGCCCGTGTCCTTCGCAGGGGGAGAGAGGCCCCCCCGGGCAGGCGGTGATGGGGGCTCGCGGCGTGCCCGGCATCCCCGGCGAGCGAGGAGAGCAGGTGGGTGAGCGGGCACCCGGCCCTGCCCCGGGGAGCCCCGGGGGCGGCTCCCACCTCTGCTCTGCTTGTCCCTAGGGCAGTCCTGGTGCTGAGGGGCTCCGCGGGGAGAAGGGGGAGCCGGGCATGACGGTAAGGGGCTGGGGGACCCCGGCACAGGGGTGACGGGCTGGGAAGGGCACCGCATCTGTCCCACTGATGATGATGGAGGAGCATGCCCCACCTCCGGGCTCTGCTCAGCACGTGAGCCCGGGGGAAAGTTTTCCGCATCTCTAATCCCAATTTCCCTTGTGACACACATCGTTCCCCCCCCTGCTCGTCGGCAGGAGGAGGAGATCCGGGCTTACGTCAGGCAGGAGATGAGCCAGCACTGCGGTGAGCATCCCCTGCCTGCCCCGGGGCTGGGGGTCTGTCCCCACAGCCCCTAATCCCCGCAGCCCCTGACCCCCCCAGCCCCTAACCCCTGCCCCGTCTGTCCCACAGCGTGCGGAGGGCAGCTCCCACGGCGCCTGGATTCCCGTGAGCACTCAGGTTGTGTCCCCGTCCCTTTCCCTGTGCCCCTGCCCCTCTTGGCTGCGCTTCCAGATAGGCCACCATTTTTTGGGGGGTCTAGAGGCCACTGGGACCCCCTGGGACCCCCTGGGACCCCTTGGTACCCCTTGGTCCTTGCTGTGGTGTTGGGAGCCAGAGCCGGGACAGGCGAGCTGGCTGGGGATGGGGGCACAGTGTTGGGTGGGATGGGGCACGGGGGCTGCGGGGGGGCACGGGAAGAGCTGGGGGCTTTGTTTCCAAGGAGGCTGGGGGAGCCAGGCCAGGAGCATCCTTCACGCTGCCCACGGAGGAGGAAGAAGTGTCCGCCAGGAGAGGGAACGCGGCCAAACAGGTGATGGAGAGCCTGGAACCCCCTCCCAAGAGGAGCCGTGTGGCATCCCTGCTGTGCCCGGGGCTGGCAGCAGGGACCTCCGAGCCTCTGGGGGACGCGGTGCCCCCAGCACCCCATCCCTGGGCTGCAGCAGTGCCTGGGAGGTGCTGGGCTGCTCTGCACCCTCAAGGGGAGGGTTTTCCTTGGGGAGCAGCAGAAAAGTGCCCCAGGGTCCCCTCGCATCCCACTGATGCCCGTGCTGTCCTCCCCCCCAGGTCTATTTTCCCAGTACCCCCCCACCCAGCCGCTCCCTGCTCCCAGCGCTCACCTCGTCCCTGTGCTGAAGCTGTCACACGCCGAGGAGGAGGAGGAGGAGGAGGAGGAGGGTTAGTGCCATCCCTCTGCTTTTTGTCACCGTCCCTTTTACGCCTGCTCTGCGGGTGCCCAGCCCTTTGCTCACCAGTACCTGGGGGTGCCCAAACCCCCACAGGGCTGCGAAGGGCAGCGTGGGGGGTGATGGGGGCTGCTCACGGCGGGTGCTGCCTGCAGGGCAGGACAGGCGCGTCCTCATGGACACCAACGACCTGGAGTACGACAGCACCTACGCCGATGAAGAGGAGGAGGACTACGAGGCAGACAGCTCGGAGCAGCCTGCCGCTGACGGTGAGCTCCCGCTGCCCGCAGGGAGAGCAGCTGGGCCGGAGGTGCCGCGGTGCGGGGCTGCCCCGTGCCTCCAGCGCCGCTGCACCCCGTGCGCCCTCACCGCCGCCCCGTGTCCCCGCAGCCTCGCCCTGCGGGCAGCCCCTGGACGAGGGGGGCTGCGAGCGCTACACGCTGCGCTGGTACTACAGCCAAAGAGCCGCCGAGTGCCGGCCCTTCGTCTACAGCGGCTGCGGGGGCAACACCAACCGCTTCGGCAGCCGCCGGGAGTGCGAGCTGCGCTGCGGGCAGCAGACGGGGGCAGGTAGGCACGGCACGGCACGGCACGGCACAGGCTGTGCTAACATGGAGCAGGGACGATGCTCTGACGCCACCTCGCCTCTCTCCGCAGGTGCCCCCCGGGGCGGCGCTGGCAGCGCTGCGGGCGGGCGGCCGGAGGCGTAGGGCGGGCAGCGTCCCCTCGTCCAGGGCTGCCCGGCTGCTGCTCGGGATGGAGCTGGGCTGCCCCGGCCCCCCGCAGGAACCTGGTGCTATTTCTAACGTCTCTTTTTTGTTGCTCATGGGTTCTTCCCTTCACCTTTCGTTTTGTCGCCCACTAAGGTGAAATCTTTATCAAATTGGAGATCGGCCCCTTCGCAAGCCTTTCACCCCCCCCCCTCCAAACCCGAGCCTTCTCAGGCTGCTGCTGGTTTGGGTTTTAACTTATTTGCTGCCACTGGGACAGCTCCTGGCCCCGTGTCCCCTCTTGGGCTGCCTGGAGCTGGGACTGGGCATGGCTGGGCCCCCTCCCCGCCTCCATCACCCTCATCCCCGAGGTTGAAGGCTCCCCTTGTCTCCCCCTTGCCCCTCCAGGAACTGCCTCCTGCTCCGTCCCCGGCCGAGGCGGTGCCTCCCTGCACAACCCCCTGCCCGCCCCAGCCACCCGCTCCATTTGAATAAATTTCACCTCGCCCAGGACCTGGTTCCCCTTGGGCGGGCGCGGTGGCTTGGCAACACCCTGCCAGCGCCACGCCTGCCCCCAACCCGGGAGCCGTCAGGGAAACCCTGAGGATGGTGCTATGTTAGAGGAGGTTCCTGCCCGCCTGCGCGCCCCCGAAGGCTTTGGGAAGGCGACGCGGGCTCCTCCGCGTGCTGCTGCTCTGTGTATATCTGTATACAGCGAATGTATATGTGTATCACGGCGGGACAGTAAAGGTGTGCTCACGGAAAGGCGCCCTGCTTCTTGGTGCGTCGCCTCTCCCCTCGCAGCCCGTGTCCCCCCCCCCAAGGGGCTGTCCCCACCCCGGGGACCCCGGTGCCCGCTCCCTGCCCGTGGCTGACGCACGCGGGCACGTGGGGCTGCGGTTCTGCGCGATGTGTGGGGTGAATCAGTGCCTCCGTCTAATTTTGGCTGCTCTGACCAGCCGGGGGGTGAGTTCCTGCCCCGTCTCCGGGAGAAGGAACAGAGCCCCCGTTATTTCCTCTCTCCGCCAGCCTGTGGGCACGGGGCAGGGGAAGAACCCTGGGCGGGCAGCCCTGCTGTGCTGGCTCCGTGCCACGGCCAGCCCCAGCCTCAGCACCCTTGGGTGCCCCCGGAGCCTCCTTCCGACATCAGGCTCAGCCCACGGGAGGGCTCGGTTAGCTGGAGAAACATCCCCTCGCGTGTCCGACGTGAGCTAATTATGCCTGAGCCGCACCAAGCCCCTGGAATCCCCTCCAAACCCAGCCCTCGTGTCGCGAGGGGGGCAACCACCCACTCCCGGTCCGGGGTGATTTCATCTGTGATTAGGCAAAATGTATTAATAACATCCCCCGCCGCGTGTCGCCGGGGGGGCGGGAGGTGGAGCTGGGGCAGGATAAGAGCCGGGGCTCGGCGGGGACCGGGGCAAACCCCCAGCTGCCACCCCTGCACCCCGAGAGCCTCAGGGGGACGAGGACCCGCTGGAAATGGTGAGGCTGCACCCCACGGTGCTGCTTTCGGGGGAATTTACCTGGGAAATGGGTCACGGGGGCTTGGATGCTTTTCGCCACCCTCTTTCCAGACAATCCAGCTGCCGCCGGCTGCCTGCTCCGGTGCTTTCCAAAGGGTTTCACCCAGGAGATGAGTTGCAGGAGGCTGGATGCTTTTTGTTGTCCTCTTTCCAGCTTTTTTTCTAGCCAGCCCCGGGAGGAGCGCGGGGTCCCGGGCAGAGGAGGATGCTGAGGATGCGGCGCACGTGGCCGCGCTCGCGCCCTCATCACCCCGCTGCTTATTTTAGTCAAATTGCTTCATGTCCCATCCGGCCGGGCAGCTTCTGCCCCAGATAGCTGGGCACCCCCCGCGGGGGTGGCACCCACTGGGGACAGCGTGTGAGGAGGTGGCGGTGGCGTGAGCCCCGCTGCCCACGTCACGCGTCCCCGGCCAAAGGGCAGGTGTTGCGGGACGGGGAGCGGCTGCGGGAGGAGACGCCGCTGTCCCTGGGTGTCCCCTGCCACCGCCCGGCCCTGGGTGGCAAAGGGCTGGGGGGGGGCCGAAAGGGAAGGGACGGGGGCATCTGGATGGGGGCAGCAGGGGGGACAGGGACAGGGACACGTCCTGGGGGGTGATGCTGAGCGCGGGCTCTGTGCTCCCCGCAGGCTGCGCTGTGCCGCAGGGTGCTGCTGCCCGTCCTGCTGCTGCCCTGGGTGAGCACCGGGCAGGGGCTGAGCCTCCCGTGGGACCCGGCGGTGCCCGACGCACCGGCACGCTTCCCCTGGGACGGGGGCGAGCCGGCCGCCTGGGAAAACATGGGCACCAAGGGGCTGCTGCAGGGTCTCCCCAAAAGAAGCGACCACAACTCCATGGAAGGCTCCGAGCCGGACCAAGCCACCCTGCTGCTAGAGGAGTCCATGAGAAAAGCCTTCCCCTGGCTGGCGAGCCCCGGGGCCGGCGGGCACGCGCCGGTAAAAAAGAGCAGCGCGGCGAAAAAGGTGTCCCTGTCCCTCGACGTCCCCACGCACATCCTGAAAATCCTGCTCGACCTGGCCAGGGAGAAGGAGCTGCAAGCCAAGGCGGCCGCCAACGCCGAGCTGATGGCCCGCATCGGGCGCAGGAGGTGACGGCCCAGCCTCCCGGAGAGCACCCGCGGCACCAGTGGCCGTCCCCGTGCCGGCACCAACCCCAGCCCCGACCTCAGAGCAAACTCATCCCCGGGGCGTGCTGCCCGGGGGCTGGCGGTGAGCAAGCAGCAGCCACGGAGGGGGTGTGTTAATGGCCCCAAAATCGGGGAAAGGAGCAGCCGGGGCTGGCACCCCCACGCCGGGCGAGGTGGCCTCCTCGTCCCCATGTCCTGGCGTGCCCCAAAAGGACACATCCGCACCAGGGACACACGGGTTTTCCACGTACCTTCTGTCTGTACACCTACAATGCTTTTCTATCCCATAAAATCCTCCCCAAACCCCCCCGAGCGTGCGATGGAAGGTGGCAGGAGCGCCGCCCCGGCTCCCTGCGCAGCCACCGCCTCGCGGGCCCAGATAAGCCGGGACGCGGGCGGAGGGCGGCCGCCCCGTGCAAAGTACAGGGCCGCGGGCTCGCACGGGCGGCCGGGGCCGGGGGAAGGCCTCGCGGGGCCGCTGGAGCTCGCGGCGGACGTGGCCATGCTCTTTGAGGAGTACCTGGCCCACGGTGAGCGGGGGCAGCCCGGCTGGGGGGGGGGGGGGCAGGATTTGGGGAGGGGGAGGTCAGCGTGGCCCCAGGACGGTTTTGGGGACGGGGAGGTGAGCGTGGCCCCGCACGGCGCGGTGAGGACGCTGCTTGGGCAGCCGGCGAGGGGGAGCGGTGGTGGGCATGGGGGTGAGGGGTGCCCTGCAGCCCTGCTCACGGGGACGTCCCGGTGACAGGGCTGGACCCAGGGGGGGCTCGGCACTGGTCCCCCCGCCCCGCTGTCCCAGCTGCTGCCGCCCAGTGCCACGCTGTCCCTGCTGCCCCCAGCCCAGTGCCCCCAGCCCCAGCATCTCCCCCGTGCGGCCTCTCCTCTGTGTGTCCCCCCCCCCCCAGTCCCGGTGTCTCCCAGCCCGGTGCCCTCCCCAGGCCCACTGTGCCCTGCTCCCAGTATGCCCCCCTCCATCCCAGGATGCCCCCCTGCATCCCAGTACCCCCTATCCCAGTGTGTCCCCTCCATCCCAGTGCTCCCGGTCCTGGGGTGCCCCCCTCCATCCCAGTGCCCCCAGCCCCACCACGTGTCCCAAACATACCCCAGTGCCCCCCATCCCAGTGCCCCCTGTCCCAGTATGCCCCCTCCACCCCAGTATGCCCCCAGTCCCAGTATGCCCCCTCCATCCCGGTGACCCTCATCTCGGGGTGCCCCTCCATCCCGGTGCCCCCAGCCCCACCAAGGGTCCCATACACATCCCAGTGCCCCCCCTCCACCCCAGTGCCCCCCCCATCCCCACCCCAGTGCCCCCAGTCCCGACGCCCCTCCATCCCCAGCCCCAGCCCCGGACCCCCCCAAGCCCCGCCCCCCTCCCCGTCCCCACCAATCACGCCTCTCCCTCCCCTCCGGGTCCCGCCCCCTCACGCCAATCACTCCCACCTCCCCCCGCCCCGCCCCGCCCCTCCCCGTTAGCCCCGCCCCACCCGGGGCAGCTCCCGGTAGCAGCCACGTCGGGGGGGGGGGGCCGGCCGCGCCTGCGCAGTGCGGCGGGTGACGGCGGCGGTGACAGGCTGGCAGGAAGGGGCGGGGCGGGCACCGGGACGGGCACCGGGACCGGGAGCGGCACCGGGACGGGCACCGGGAGCGGGGTGCGGCGGGCGGCGCCATGCTGAAGAAGTTCGACAAGAAGGACGAGGAGTCGGGTGAGGGGACGGGCGGGGCGCCGGGGGGCGGGAGGGGAAGGCCCGGTGCCGCTCCCGGTGCGGGCTCCGCGAGGCGAGTCCCGGCGCCGCCCTGACCGACCTCCCCCCCGCCGCCTGCTCCCCCCGCAGAGATCGCCCTGGGGCCCGCCGCGTGTCCGGAGCCTGCAGGCCGCTCCCCCGGGGCCGCCGCGCTGACCGGGCGCCGGGGCCGGGCGGCGGGCGCGGAGGGTAACGGCGGGGCCGTGGCGGTGGCGGTGGCGGTGGCGGTGGGGTCACCCCGGTGGTGGTGGCGGTGGTGGTGGTGGTGGTGGTGGTGGTGGGTCCCCCGGTGGTGGTGCCCCCCGCTGTTCCCGGCCGTGCCTCCTCGCAGCCCTCCGGCCCTCCCCGGGCTGCCCCCGGTGGTCCTGCAGCCGGTCCCCGCGGGGCTCCGGGGCTGTGACCCGCTGGCGTGCTCGCTTCTCGATTTGCGCTGCGCTGATCCCGGAATCGGTAGGGCTGGCGAGATCCCTGGCATCGCCCGGTCCGAGCACCGTCGCCCACCGAGCCCTGTCCCCGAGCGCCACGTCCAGCAGAATACAAGGGGGCGATCGCCTCCGTCGGCCTCGTCCAGAGCTCCCACGATCTCCGATGAGCAGGGAGCTTCACGGGGGGAGCCCCTCGTGGGGGATTTTGTGGGGTTGTTCTCCCTTTGCACCTGCCACAGGTCTCCAGGTGGTGCCTGTGGCCGGGGCTGGCAGGAGAGGCAGTTCCTTGTAGCGTGGGGCTGACTCGTGTTGGTTGTGTTCGTACCAAAAGCTCACAGAGCTCTCTCTCCTTACTGCCTTCGCTGCTTGCACACTTCCCAATGCTTCTCCTTCACTGTTGCGTTTAATTCTGATCCCTTGTTTCTGTGTTGAATGAAGGCACCCAGCCCTTCCTGCACCTGCTTTTCTCTGCTGGGTTCTCGATGTGTCCCACATGTAACCCTTGTCATTGCTGGTCTTCCATGGAGTGTTTCATCCCTGAATTCATGGGCCTTGCCTGTCTATTTCTTGTCTATTCCATGGCATGGCTAATGGGACAGTCTTTTAGTTGAGATGAGCGTCTGCTTCCTTGAGTCCTGTTTCTCTTCCTTTCGTGGATGATTTAGGTAGCTTTGGGTGAGCTGCTTCCATTGACTCTCAGCAATGCACTCAGAGATGTTATTTTGGGCATGTAACTGCTGTAAGACCCTTGCTTGGTCAGTGATTATTTCTCTGCAAATCAGTACAAATTGTTGTTAGTCACCCAGTGCTGGGAGCGTTCTGGAGATGCTGCCTCTGCCTTCACTGTCTGTGTTTCTCCTTCTCTGATCAGAAGAGCGTTTTGACGCAGCAAGCTGTGAAGATCAAGACATGCTGTGCAATGTATTTCAAGATGCCTAGTGCTATGAGATTTTCAGAGGTGATACTCTGCTGATGGCAGATTCAAGGCTGTAGGCATATTGGGCTGCTAGGAAGGTTTTTTCCAACCATTTTCTTCAAATATCTAAGAAACTGGTACTAGAAACATTGTTTTTATTCCTTTCCCCTCGTTTTCATCTCTTCCCAATGCCGCCTAAGTGCCCATGCTTCGTTCAGCCACCTGCTGCATTTGCAAATTTTATCCCGAGCCAGAGGAGGGCAGTTACTGAACCTGAAAGGAGCCAGGGTGCAGATGTATTTGCCTTTTAAATGTAAGACTTTTGCAAAGGCTCCTGGCAGCAGTGTGCGATGCTTCAAGCACAGGTCAGACCGGAGCTGGACCTGGGGCTGTGCTCTCCCGCTCAGGCTTGTTAAATGGAGGAGCAGCACTGCAAGTGGCTCGGTGCTGTCCCAGGTCAGGCTGAGCATAGGTACTAATTAAAACCTGGTCATCAATAACTGGCAGCTTTTGAGAAGCTGCAGCTCGCAGATGCTTAGCAGGAGGCGAGTTAATAGGGACCATGCAGAATAATAGTGCTTTTCCCTCTGATTATTTCGTCCTTAATTGGTGAGTTTTTTCTTTATTTAATATAATTTATTCTATTAAGTGGAACAATGAAAGTTATTCTGTGTCCAGACTCTCTTGTCTGCTGTCTTGTTCTCTTAATTAGTGACAAAGAATGCATTACTGGTGGATTCCTCATTGCTTTATAACAGGGGTAAAGCACTCCTGACTCGCCAGCCTGGCAAGCGGTGTCTTCTCTTGTCTGCGACTCTCTGAGCTTTTGTTTCTAGGCCCGCCTTGGTGATGCTCTCACTGGCACAAGATCCCAGCCCTGCAGTTGGAGATAGGTCTTTGGGGATAGTGGTGGAGCGCAGTTACTTTGCAGCTAGTCAGTCTGCCTCAGCTCTTGGCTGGTTACTCCTTGGGGTGATAAATCAAAGATTGTCCTGTCTGCTCTGCCTTCCCTAATTGCTCTAAAGTCATTCCATCAATGCTGCTTAAAAGAGGGAGTGCTGATTGCTTGGTATTCATGCAAAAATTACCCCCAAGTGCTCTGCCTATTATTAAGCTATAGGCGTGTTTAGAAAGTAGCTTTCCCATAGCGCTGTTCCTGTAAAGACTCTTGTTATCTTTATTTTGCAGGTGGGGGTTCCAACCCGTTCCAGCACCTGGAGAAGAGTGCAGTCTTGCAAGAGGTAAACCCTTAGCTCTCCTTTGTGTCGCCCTTTCTGGGTAGAGTCTCTTCCTCTCTTAAGCAGGTTGTTGCAGAACTTTAGCAAGGAAGTGGGGGTTTGTTGCAGGTTTGTTGGGGGGTGTTGGTATCAGCATCTTTGTCTGTGCTTTGTTTCCAGGCACGGGTGTTTAATGAGACTCCCATAAACCCGCGAAAATGTGCTCACATCCTCACCAAGATTCTGTATCTCATAAACCAGGTAAGGGAGAAAAAATGAGCTGACAAGCGCTTTTGATTGTTAGGTTTTCTCTAACTAAACTTTTCTGAATATTTCTAATGTATAGAACAATTCTAATGCATATCCAGTACAAATTTTTAGTAAGCAAAGCTGCTGTGCTGCCAAGTTCCTGCTCACTTTCTTGTCTAAGAAGCTCTGTGGGCTATAGAGGGCAGGAATGAGGAAATACAAAGAGGCTGATACCTATGATTTATTATTACTTGGGAGCTGTTAGTTTACAACGCTGTGGTGCCAAAGGTGGTTTTGAATCCTGTTCTTAGCCTTCAGAACTTAAAATCTGCGTGCTCTAAGGATCAACTTTGTAAAGGCATTTACTGATCTCGTGGGGTTTCCCTGCCCCAGGGCCTCTGCATCTTATATGTAGTAACTAGCTGGCTCTGCCTAGCTGTGGTGCCTATGGAGAGTATGACATAAGCTTTCCTTACATAAGCCATGGAAATCCAACCCAATTCTTCCCCGTAAGGAAGCTGTATTGTCACAAGTCATTTTTTGGTAACGTAATAAACCATGCTGTCATCTGGATCAACAACTAAGCCGATTCCAGCCATGGCTGGGGGATTTCTCAGGCAGCATGTTACTCTGTTGAAATACACTGGCAAGGGAGAGACCTGCCGTGCTTCCAGCCACGTCGTGCCTGTTTTCCTAATGCGTGTGAGGCTGAGTCTTGTACCTACAGCAGACCCGACTCTGGTTGTGGTAACTGGGATTTCCTTCCTTCCGTCTAGGGGGAGCACCTTGGTGTCATGGAAGCCACCGAATCCTTCTTTGCCATGACAAAGCTGTTTCAGTCCAACGATGTAAGTCTGCTTGCTGATTTCTGCTGTGTATATCTGGTAGGACAAGTTGTCAACAGTGTCTTTTTCAGCCTTGAGGTGTCTTTTTATGGAATCAACTTTTCCATCTTGCCTGGATGCATTTTCCACTACATGATCTAAGTGAGAAGAATAGGATGAAAGTTTAGAAACAGGTCAGCTTCATAGCCTTTCCCTTGTAGCAGCTTAACTCAAATATTCCCTCAGGAACAGAGAATAGCCCTGTCGCTTCATCCCAAGGTTGAGGGGTTTAGAAAAGGAAGGGATGTTTTGTTAATGAACATGAGTTTTGTACGCCTTTTTTGCTCAGGTGCTGTGGCTCTCTGAAACTATCAGGTTATTGATCTTTGTGATAAAGTCATGGAAGGAGGAAAAACTGAGATCCCTTCTACCTGGGATTCCCTCAACTGATGTGTCTTCCCTCTTCCCTTGCTAGCCAACTCTTCGCAGGATGTGTTACCTGACTATCAAAGAGATGTCTTCTATTGCAGAAGATGTAATCATTGTTACTAGCAGGTCAGTCGCTTTGGTTTTCCCACTCTTACATTCATGCATTCTCCAGTAATGCCCTTTCAGCCTCTTGGAGATAACTGTAGTCCCCAAGCAATGTGAAGGCAAGGAATGCTCTTGGTGAGGAAACAAATCTCCTTTAAAAGAGGCTATTAAAATACAGGCACTGAACTACTGGTGATGTATTTGAAATGTGCTGTGTCCCCATATCCCGTACACTTGGGTATTTGTTTTGTCACTTTTGGTTAAAAGATGTGGCAGTGCTGCAATTCTTCTCCCCTGTTGCAAGAGGATCTTTTCCTCCTGCCTTCCCACCCTGATGGGACTTGCTTGGGTCCTGCACTTGCCTGCTTGGTTTTCGGCTGTGGTCCTGTCTGCCTGCTGCTCTGTGGGCACTGTGCTTGCACCTAAGAGCTGCTGGCTCAGGAGCGCAGCATTGAGAACTTCCTGTTTCCAACCAGCTTAACCAAAGACATGACCGGGAAGGATGACAATTATCGAGGCCCTGCAGTGAGAGCACTCTGTCAAATCACCGATGTAAGTGCAGCTTTTCTTTTGGGGCTGCCCTAGGCCCTTCACCCCACCTTTCACCCTGCTTCCCATGCCTTTGCGTCTCCTCTTTCACGCTCCTGACAGCTTTTCTGTATCAGCTGTTGTTGCCCTCTCCCTGCAGAGCACCATGTTGCAGGCCATCGAGCGTTACATGAAGCAGGCGATTGTTGACAAAGTGCCAAGTGTATCCAGCTCTGCTCTGGTGTCCTCCCTGGTAGGTACTCCCTGTGGGGTGGGCCTGAGGGACAGTCTAACTGGGAAGTGGTGGTCTGTGGTGGGACTGCACATCTTGGGAGTTTCACATGGGAGCTATCCTTTGGTAGAGGATACATGAGGGAGAAAAAGAGGGGAGGAAAGAGAGAACTACTTTTATGCGGTGCAATACAATTCAGTGTCAGAGTAATTTAATCCCAAAGACTTAGCGCTCCATTAGAAAACAGCCCACCCTTTCTCCCTGTCTTCAGGGAAAAAAAATTATCACCAGTTTGATGTGGCTGGCAGTGCCTCCTAGGAGCCCAGGCTGTCGGTGTGTTGGTACAGGCGATGCAGGATGAGAGGTGCTGCGTGCACGCACTGCACAGAGCAGCAAGCAGGGCGGCTGCTGTCTGCACCAAAGTGTGCAGAGGGGGGAAGCTTGCCCAAGGGCTACCCATGCTGCACTTAGGAAAAGCAATACCATGGCCACAAGTCTTTGGATCTCTCCAGTTAATTAAGTGGATTTGTGGCTGGGTGCATCTTTGAGAGGGGAATTAATGACCAGCTTATAAGTGCAAATGTCTCTGTGATGCTCTCAAGTGTCCTATTTAACACCAACCTGCAGATTTAGGAACTTCAAGGTTTAAAATGGGATGTGGGTGTGAGAATCCGATGGCATTTCTGTGGTAGTAACCTGGATAGGGAAGCTGTCCCTGACTATTGCAGAACTGTGGGGGCTGCACGATATTTGTGTAGGCACTGTGGCAAAAATGCTGGTGGTCCAACACTCATGATAGCGCGCATGCTCTTCTTCCTGTTAACGAAGGTGCTAAATGTAGCCTGAGGAGCTTTGGTCTGTTGAGTTCTTGTTAAGAGATGTAAGATCTGCAGGCAAGATTGGAAGGGTTTGTGTGTCTTTGTGGTACATGGCCACTCCAACTCTGACCATGGTGCAAGCATCACAGTGTTATTTCTTGTCAAACTGTTTCCTTTGTCCTCTGCATACAATCCAGGAGTGTTTCTGCAGGCTGGGGTTTCATTGTTGCTATCCCCTTCCTTTGTGAAGTGAGGAACTGGTGCTGACTTTGCAGGAGGTGTTTAACCTCTTGAGGCCACAGCTGACATGGGCAGGTCTCTGCATCCTAGTCCTCTGCTCTTTATAAATTGCTGCCTCCAGCGCCCTCATGGGGAAGGTTTGTTTTTTCTTAATATGAGCTGTTATTCCCAAAGCTTCCTCCAGCCTTCTCTCATGGGCTGTCTGTGACTTTGTCTCTACCCAGCACCTGCTGAAGACCAGTTACGATGTGGTAAAACGCTGGGTGAACGAGGCTCAGGAGGCAGCTTCCAGTGACAACATCATGGTGCAGGTAGGAAACCCACCTGCTGGTGCTCAGCCAGCTATCTCCAGGCCACAGAGGGGAGTGAAGAGCCCAACGTGGGTTTGTGACAGTCTGTTTCCCTGCACAGTATCATGCTCTGGGCTTGCTCTACCACGTGCGGAAGAATGATCGCCTGGCGGTCAACAAGATGCTCAGCAAGTTCACGCGCCATGGCCTCAAGTCGCCGTTTGCCTACTGCATGATGATTCGAGTAGCCAGCAAGCTGCTGGAGGAGGAGGCTGGCAGGTGAGGGGCCTCTTTTGCCCTGCTGGAAGAATTTCCTCAGGTCCTGCTTCCATCTCCTCTTGTGGGCTAACTTTTCATCTGATGAGAGCAATTATTTCTGTTTTTGAAGAGCAGTGTGTGACTTCTAACTTACTGATGGTTAAAAGGCAGCAGAATAAATGACAGGGTGCTTTCCTGTTATGGGATCGCTTCTGCAAGTCTTGTCTGTGTATGTGCTTGCACATCAAATACTTGCTTCTCTTTCCTGTTTTGTGTATCTGTTCTTTATCGAGATAATCTCTTTCATGTTGTCTTCTGTAACCGTGGCTAGCATGTGTGCGCTGGGGTTCCTGGTGGATAAGATCTCTGGTGTGTACAGTGAGCTCTGAGTAACTGAGTTAAGGGAGATTCCTGTTAGCCTGTAAAGCAAAGGCTGTTGTCTCAGATGGCAGCCAAACATGCTGGAAGTACAATGTAATGACTACTGCAAAATATGAAGTTTGGGGGGGGGGGGGGGGGGGGTTGTGTCTGTTTTTACCTTCTCAGAGGCGATGGTACCTGTCCAGTTTTGCTGCAGGACTCTTTGTTTCTGTTAGCACCCTTGTTTTAATTCATTCTTGTGTTTTTTGTCCCTCAGCCGTGATAGCCCCCTGTTCGACTTCATCGAGAGCTGCCTAAGAAACAAGCATGAGATGGTGGTCTACGAAGCTGCTTCTGCCATCGTTAACCTGCCCAACTGCACTGCCAAGGAGCTGGCACCGGCTGTCTCAGGTAAATGCGGTGCTCACAGCAATAGCGAGGGAGTTATGGGTTGGTGTGGTGATGCCTGCTGGAAAGGCCCTTATGTAGTTTCAGGCTTGTAAAGCTGCCATGCTCCTGGTTGTTTTATGCTGGTAGTGAAAGCCTGTGGTGTGTACGAATAGCTTTGCTACTGTAAAGGTATTTGCCTGAACTGTTCAGGTGTGGGTTACTGAAGGTTTTGGGGTTTTTTTGTTGTTGTTTTTCTTTTTTTTTTTTCTGTGAAACAGGGCTGGATTCTAACTGCTAAATCTTCCAGCTTTAGATTGAGTGTAACTGTGTAAAAATCCAAGGTGTTGGGGACCTGCCTTCCCAGCTCAGCCCAGTCCAGAGGTTCTCCTGGGCTGGGACCGTGGGCATGTAGGGAGGGTGTTTTTCATGGGCAAGCCCTAGGAAAGGAACAGGGTTTGCAAAGAAACAGAAGGCAGCAGTTCAAATTGACTCAACAGGAAAGATGATAAAATGGTGAAATTGGTTTCCCAGAGGAGCAAAGGATAGCAGCATCATGGTAAAAAGAGGGAGATGGGTGGGGGCTGGATGTCAGCAGGAACATGTGGTGAAGGGAACAACAGGGAGGGAGAAAGAAAGGAAGCTGGTAAATTCAGGGTTGCTTCTTAAGTATGCTTCTAGTTATCTTCTGCTTGCAGCTGTTTCTTCATTTAATCTCATGCTTTAGGTATGAAATGCTTCCCATCATAGATTTTCTAAACGTCTGCCTTTGTTGGTTTCCCCACCTTGCAGTTTTGCAGCTGTTTTGCAGCTCCCCGAAGGCAGCGCTGAGATACGCAGCCGTCCGTACCCTCAACAAGGTAGGAGCAGAGTCTCTTCGGAGCTGTAATCTTTTCTCATGCACAGGGAGGTGCAGACTTTAATAGAGAAAGGAGGTCAGATTGGGCAATGATTTTTGTGTAAGTAACTTCTACCCTGGGATACAGCCTTTCTTGTCATAGCTTATGAGTGGAATAAAGCCTCAAGGAGCACTTTACAGAAGGAAAAAAACCGACCCTGTTCACAAGTCTGTGAGAGTGTGCCACTGGTCTTGTGTTATTCCTGGCCCTTTTGAGCTTCCTGGGGTGAAGGAGCTCCTTGTAAAAACGTAGATCAAACCTTGATGCTAACTGGACTGCTCCCTGATGGTCTTTGCTCCAGCTTTTCCCTTGACCTTGACAAGGTTTGTTTTTTGCCAGCTGGGCTTTTTGCATGTATTCAGTGACCTTCCACTTTTCTCCTTCCTTTCCAGGTGGCCATGAAACACCCCTCCGCTGTGACTGCCTGTAACCTAGACCTGGAGAACCTCGTGACAGACTCCAACCGCAGCATAGCCACCCTGGCCATCACCACGCTGCTGAAAACCGGCAGTGAGAGCAGCATTGACCGGCTCATGAAGCAGATCTCCTCTTTCATGTCAGAAATCTCAGATGAGTTCAAAGTAAGGATGTGAGTGTATGAGGAGGTGGTACACAGGTTCCTGAAGGTTGCCCTTGGTCTTTGTCCATGTTTGTGTGTGCGCTTTGAAACCTTGGATGGAGCCCCTTCCAGCACCTGGGCTGCAGCATTTTTGCTGGGAAGAGAAAGAATCTGAGGCTATCAGCCCAAGCCAGGCGTCAGTCATTCAGTACCCAGCTCCAAAGTCTGGGGAGAAGCCCTTTGAGTATTAAATCTCTTTCTTGCCCCCCCAGTGGACATGGGCTTTTGCTAGGGGCTGACCAGCACATTAAAGACCAATCTTCTTGTCTAATTCCTAAGTTTATATCCTCCTGGAACTGCCTTTATTGGATAACTAGAGGCAAAATTGTAGCTTCCAGGCCAGGGAACAGCACCAAATTGACAAATTTCAGCCTTTCTTTTTTCTGCTCAGCTTGACAGTCCTCTTTTTGACTTGCCCCTCTTTGCTCTAGGTTGTAGTAGTGCAGGCCATCAACGCGCTGTGTCAGAAGTACCCTCGCAAACACGCCGTCCTCATGAACTTTCTTTTCACTATGCTTCGGGAAGAGGTAAGTTTGCAAGCAACTGCTTTGTGCTTCTTTTTTGTATTGTCAGAGATCTAGGGACTCCCAAATGCATAATAATGTAAGTACAGCTTAGTACATGTCAGACAAAAGGTTTTTATTAACTGTGAACTTACCAGGAATTTTACCACCACCATATGCATGAACTGCAGGACTGCACGGTGGCCTCTGCGAGAGTTAAGTTTTCACTGATCATTCTGTGCAGTAAGATTCTCTACCTGTCCTAAAAGGCTTGCAGTCTGACAGAAATGACCAGCTGTGCATGACAGTGTACACATCCTAGCATATTTTCAATGTGGTTCCCATTCTTTAATTTTTCTGGGGGTTTACTAACTCAAAGCAAATGCAGGCAACAGCAGATCTGTTGGCAGGCCATGTGTGTTTCACATTTGAACCAGCCTTCTTTTATACTTTGACAGCAAATTCCAAGAAGTTTTGTCCTGTACCAAAAGATTATGTAACACCTTATTTATTGATGACACAGGACCGCTTTTGTTCTGTTCTCTGAGCTGTGACAGTGAAGGGATCACGAGTACCTATAACCACTCACTGCATTCAGTCAGACAATTGCAGAAAGACAGCTTTACAGAGGTTTGCTGAAGCTCATTTCTAAATGAGCTAACGCATGCAATGCAGCTGGCACCGCTGCTTGCTCTAACGTCACCTTCTGCCAATTACAGCCTCTTGTTTGGGAACAAACCAGAGCCCCTTGCTCTGCTCCTGTGAAAAATGGACTGTTCTACTTTCCCAGATTTTCTGTGGGTGGATGGCATCATTTCGAATGTGGTTTTGTAGTTCAAACCATTCTGTTTTACATTTTTTTTAAATCTAAAGTAGCTACAGAAAGATCCCCCAAATGCCTAGAACTGTGCATATAATTGGCAGAGGATAATGTGCAGTTTAATCCCATGGTGTGTATCGAGGACACGAGTAAATAATGTCTGAAGATAACTGAGTGTTAATGGCATGTCAGGTTATAGGGTGTGCCTGGGGAGGTATTGATTGCCTGTCTTCCCACACTAATAGGGCCATTTACTGGGTCCTGCTGTGGCAGATATGATCCTTAATATATTTCTCTTGTGATTCATCCTCAGATGTCTGGTGCTAAAGGGGAGAGGGTTGAATTTTTCTCCTCCTCCCACAAGGCTGTTTTTTATGCGCTAATTCTAGCAGCAGAGAATTTTGAAGGAGATATAAACCCTTCAGGCTGATGGATTCCGTTTCCCTCTCTACGATCTCTTTTTTTCTTAACTGCAGCCATTCTGAAGGATGCTGGCAGGCGAGCTTGAATATTAGCTGGTCCTCTGGGACTAAAGAGGGTCAGAAGAGGTGGGCAGCGTTACTGCCCTTCTCCTTTCAAACACAGATTAAAAGCATTGGGTGTGAGTGACCTTTTCAAAGGAATTTTTTTCCTGCCTGGCTAATTCAGAGTGTCTAACGTGCTTTGAGCTTTCCAGCTGAGCCGTTCCCTTTGCTCCCTAGGGTGGCTTTGAGTACAAGCGAGCCATTGTGGACTGCATCATCAGCATTATTGAGGAGAACTCGGAGAGCAAAGAGACAGGCCTGTCTCACCTCTGCGAATTCATCGAGGACTGCGAATTCACCGTGCTGGCTACTCGTATCCTCCATCTCTTGGGCCAGGAAGGGCCCAAAACCAATAACCCTTCTAAATACATTCGCTTCATCTACAACAGGGTTGTCCTGGAGCATGAAGAAGTCCGGGCAGGTAAGAGACAGACCTGGAAAAGCTGTCTGGCCTATGACAGAATGTCAAGGAAATATAGTGCATGAACACCTCTGCTTTTGAGGATTGTGATTTGCTGTAGTCCTGAGTGGATATTTTTACACAGCAAAGACCCTGCAGTCATATTGATGGAAGAGTTGGTCTGCGGCTGAGAAATGGAGGGGGGGATGCAGTGACTTCATGGAACTAGACAGAGGAGATTTGCAGGCACTTCACTATGATACATCTGCCTCTCTCTCTAGTTACAGCAATGCTTTATACTAGGGCTAGCATCTCTGATGTGACATTTGAACACAGCCAGGAAATGGTAGAAACTTCAGCTGATTTCCTTGTTTGCTAATTCTGTTTTTTTGACTTGCGCTATAGGTGCTGTAAGTGCTCTGGCCAAATTTGGAGCCCAGAATGAGGAGATGTTACCCAGTATCTTGGTGTTACTGAAAAGGTGAGTGTCACCCGATGTTACGGGGACAAACAGGTTCTTTAGGGATCCTGCTCAGAATGAGGATGCTATGAAGTTGTAGTTATAATTAGAACTCTCTGAAATAATAAAGATTATAGTAGCACAGGATTTTACGATCAGTGTTATCATGGTTTAGTATTTGTTCTAGTCACCCGAACCCTCTGCAGGTCAAGTCAAATCTTAATTCTTGGCACACAAGATAATAATAATCTAGACTTGGAATATGCTTGAAGGAATACCAGTTGCTTAGGGTAGAGGCACCCCTGATCACTGGGGAATCACAGGTTTTGCCATCCAGCAGCAGTTCCCGTCCAAGTCCCACTTAAACTTTCAGCTGCTTGACCGTATAGGCAGTGTTCCAAGTGCAGTTACACTTCCTTGTTCTGTGACAGCCACCACGTCCGGGTTGGCCTGGTGCCTGCAACATTCGAGGCTGGTGGGGAGGGAGAAAGTTGGCCTGGCACCCAGGGTCTTCAGGGCTGGTGAGGAGGGGGAAAAGGGAAACTGACACGTGACCAGCTCACGTACAAATAATGAGCATTTACTTGCCAAAAATGGCATTGGTTATGCTAACATTATTGTCAGGAGTGTGGGGTACCGTGAGTTGTACCTCAAGAGTTTCTCAGCATCCTAGGTGAACACTCCTGTTGGCTTGAAAGAGCTTGTCAACATCTGCATGCTTGTCTACTCTTCTATCTGTGGGTCTGAGGAGGTGCAGGAGGTACCTGGCATCCTGTGATGGGATCACCAACGGCATTCAGTACTGCACAGTGTGGTGGATGATTGCTTGTCTGATACAATTGCTAGTAGGCTACTTGTCTCTATAGCATGTTCCTTCTGGCCCTGTAAGGTGGTTAGTCACCTGGTTTCATTCATGTGCACTCTGCTGCCTTGTGCTGAAACAAGTTTTCTGCTTTCTTCTCAGGTGTGTGATGGATGATGACAACGAAGTGAGAGACAGAGCCACGTTCTACCTGAATGTTCTGGAGCAAAAGCAGAAAGCCCTCAATGCTGGCTACATCCTGAACGGTAACACAAGAAGTCCTCAAACAAGCCTGCACTTACTTCCTGGTTTAACATTCCACAAAGAGCTGGTGTTAGCTCTGGTTTCAGTGACCTGTCCCTTCTGTCCCCAGGTTTAACAGTGTCCATCCCTGGCCTGGAGAGGGCTCTGCATCAGTACACCCTGGAGCCCTCTGAAAAACCCTTTGATCTGAAGTCCGTTCCTTTGGCGACAGCTCCTATTGTTGAGCAAAGGGCAGGTAAGGCACAGTCCCCTGAATGCTGGGCCCAAGCCCTTGGTCAGTAGTCCACATCGGGCTTGCTGGGAGTTGCTGAGATCCATCCTATTTACATTTTGTGGAATTTTATATTCTGTAAAGACTAAGGCCAGCAAATTTAGTTGTTCCCACATTAGTATTTCAACTCCTAGTTAGTCCAGCTGCTAATAATAGTAATAGTTGGAACTGCCGTAGCTCTGGTGAGGATTACCAAAGGTATTTAGGAAGCTAAATACAGGTCTCTAATCCATAGCAAGATGAGAAATGAGCTGCCTTTCTTTCCTTAGTCAAATCTCTCTCCAGATATTGATTTATTTTCTGGTTTAGTTACTTATTACTATTCACCTTCACATCTTGTTTGTGTGGTTTTTTTTGTTTTCCCTTGCAGAAAACGTCCCTGTTGCTGTAGTCAAACAGCCAGAGAAGGTGGCAGCAACACGGCAAGAAATATTCCAAGGTAAACTGATGGCAAGGCCTCTCCTGCACGCCTGTGTGTAGGAACCATATAGCTACTTCTTGCTGAGCCTGCCTAGCCCCTCTAACTTCTCCCACCTCCTCTTGGGGAGTGACACAGGCACCCAGCTGTAAGTCAGGTATTGACCCCTAGGGTTGTGGGGATGCTTGTAGTCCTCTTCTGTCCAGCTTGCAGTAGATGTGGGCAAATGGCAGCTGACTCTGCTTTTAATTTTAGAAGTCCCTAGTGAATGCTTACGGCTGTTTGGTGAATGGTTCCTTGCTGCAGCAGCTTCTGGCTGTTTAACTGAGGGCTTTGAAACTACTAATGCTTTTCTGTGGGTTGGGGAAGGCAATGGTTTGTGTCCTCTGTTTCAGAGCAACTGGGGGCAATCCCAGAGTTTCGGGGACTGGGCCCGCTCTTCAAGTCTTCCCCAGAGCCTGTTGCCCTGACGGAGCTGGAGACAGAGTATGTGGTTCGTTGCACCAAGCACACGTTTGTCAGCCACATGGTGTTCCAGGTGGGTAGCTATGGCATGCGGTGCCAAAAGAGGATTGGGAAATAAGCTCATGACCAGTTTAAAAAAAAAAAGCCCAAAACAAATAAAAACAAAACAGAATAAATACCTCAGGGTTATCTTTGTTCAGAGCATTCACTGGAATGAGTCCTTAGTTTCTCACCCAGGGCAGCAGAGCCCTGGAAAAAAATTTAAGGAGTGTTTGTAGTTTTGGTTCAGCAATGCACACATGTATGGTCAAAATAACAATCGGACAGGCACTAGGTGGGGCTGTTCTCATTGAGTACTTGGCAAGAGGAGCTGTATTCTTTCCTCAGGGACCTAAGCATGTGCTTTGGACATAGGAGGGTGAAGCTTACCATATCTGAAAGGCTGAAAACATTACCAGAGAAAGACACATGGTGGTAGAGAGCTCCCACCCCCTGCGTTTTGTTTCAGCCTTTGCAGTACAGGTGCTTGTTTCTGTGAGGCTTGGCTTTGCCTGTGCCTCCCCTGGTGCTGTATGTGAGGAGATGTAGGGAATAGAGTAGTAATACTGCCTTACAGCAAAGAGTTAACCTGGGAATTATCTTCCTGGGAGGAAGGACAAAGTACATTTAGAGAGAAAGTTCCACGCTGATTGGTGAACTGAAACAAGCAGAAGCTGATACACCCCTGCCCTCATTGGATTTGTGTTCCTGCCTGGGTTGCAGAGGTCACACACTGGATAATTTTGTGCTGGTATAAGTGTCATTTTCTTTTAAAAAAATAAAAAATAAAAAATGCTTGAGCACTGGAGTACCCTGAAGGTTTTTAGCTTCTCCCCTAAAACATTTATATGCCAGTTCCTCTGTGACTAAACTGAAACGTGAGCCCTACTGATAGCCAGATTGGTTGCTGAGATAGAGGCAGGAGTTCACAAGCTGACACCATGCTCCAGCTATGCCTACAGTGAACCTGCTATTATAGCTGAGAGCTTCAAGCTGGCTTTGTTCTCCCCTCCCGTTTAGTTTGACTGCACGAACACCCTGAACGATCAGATCCTGGAGAATGTCACGGTGCAGATGGAGCCAACGGAGGGCTATGAGGTCATTGGCTACGTCCCTGCCAAAAGCCTGGTGTACAACCAGCCGGGTACCTGCTACACGCTGGTTGCACTGTCTGAAGAGGATCCGACAGCAGGTAAACAGTTTGTCCTCTATTTTTCCTGATATCCCCCAAACGAAGCGTACCGTATTGCTCGCGCCCACACACATTCTACCTTGCATCCTAGCCAGATATTTTTAGCCTGTGTGTGGGTGCAGCCCTGAGTGATGCTGAGCATGACTTCTCCTCGCTGTTTGAGGGCTGTCAGGCCTCCCTTCTCCTCTCCTTGTTCCCTCGTGCTGTGGCATTGTCGAGTCGGGCTGTGGGAACTGGCAGCTGAGCATTCAGATCTGCTGAGTTATCTCCCAGGCACCCTGGCACGTCCTTTAGCCTGCCTGTTCTTTGCGTTAGTATGTGGGGAGGTGGGTGGTTGTCTGCCTGTCTGTGAAGAGCTACGAGTGCCCAGACACCGGGTAGCAAAAGAATATTTCAGACAAATGGCCAGAACTTCAGTGATGCGTCTTCAAACTGAACACGAACCAGGCTCTACCTGTGCTCTGGTCTTGCTGCTTTGTGTTGAGGCTGCTCACCTGTGTGTGGCTGCCCTTCATCCAGCAGTGCCTGTCTTCAGAGATGAGTTGCCATTTCCTCTCCCAGCCGTGTGGTATTAATCATCTGCTGTGTTACGGTGCAAGCTGGTTTCGTTTCCGATGTGCATGAGCTGATCCCTAGATAAAGGATCTTGCCCCCTTTGCAAGATGCTGGTGGGACATGTTTAGTTAATATTCCCAACGCAAGTTGAGGTTCATCAGTAACAGTGTTTGATCTGAGGATTATGGTTTTGTACAGCTATCAGGAGCCTGTATTTATCACTGTTAGACTTACAAAGAAATACTTTGTCCTGGAGAGAAAGAAGCAGTCAGAGTGCTCTCTGGGTCGTGTGCTAAGCCTGTGCTGCTGGCTGTGAGGAGGAGAACCCAGCTGCCCCAAGCTCCCCGGCCCCAGTCTGTGCCAGAGGAACGCAGATCTGGTGGTAATGTGAGCTTTGCCTTTGCCTCCCCCATCTCCAGTGGCCTGTACGTTCAGCTGCATGATGAAGTTCACTGTCAAGGACTGTGATCCCAACACGGGTGAGGCGGACGACGAGGGTTACGAGGATGAGTATGTGGTAAGGAGCTGGGCATGTACCCCGTCATGGAAGCTGCAGTTGTTTTGGGGGACTTTGTGATCTGTGCCCACTAACGTGCCATGCAAGCAGCGATGTAACCACTGGCGCTGCTGTGGACAGAATGACAAGAGGAGGGTCTCGTTGCCTCTGTGGCATCTGTCCCAAGGTGTGAGATGCGGGTTTGGAGACGTTGTCTGTCTCAGCTGGGCTGCTGGCCATCTCTTGCTCTCTGCAAGTTGTTCTCTGTGGTTGCACCGTTAATTGCCCGGTGGCTTGCCTGATGCAGGGAGATTTCCAGCTGTGCTCTTCCTCTGGGGAAGGTTGGGCTTTTCTCTCCCCAGCACTGAGACCGATGAAAGCACTGATGCTGTGAAAACACCTCTGTTGGCTGTTTTACCACACAGGAAGAAGCTCAGCTTATGCTTGATCAGAAACTGGGACTGCCTCTCAGAGGGTGGTGCTCGCCCTCCAGAGACAAAGCGATGTTGTGACACAACCTCAGCCTGTCCTGTTAGCTCCAGAAGCTGTTCTCTATGCGTTGCCTGTCACTGCTGCGAATCTGATTAGAGGCACTGCTGTGCAGTGAATCACTGAGGACACGGCGTCCTCCCAGGAGTGGGGAGGGTTTTTTACAAAGGAACACACGAGGGTGACCCCTCTGCCTGCTTCCCACCAGTCACCAAGGCATTTAAGTGATATTTAAACAAACTCTTCCATCTGTTTCAACTATACTCAGCAGCAATTGCTGAAATGAGTGCAGGCTGGTGTCTAGCCAGTTCTGGCACTGCCTGCTCCTAGATACATACTCAGAACTAGGTTTGTCCTTCCCGCCTCACATAGACATCACAGCAGCAGTTCAGCTAACCTGGCACGTGGTGTTAGGTGACAGCAAGCATCTGACAGCGTCTCACTATACTTTACCAGCTACAAAACAAGCTAGAAAGGCAAAATACAAGCTTGGGGCAAATGGTACATCTGAGTGAGCACCAACAACTATTTATTAGTTTCGTTTTGCCCTCTGTTTTGGATGTTTGCCTAGTGCTTTGATCCTTGTCAGGCCAAGGACTGTGCTCGGAATGGAAGCCTGCTCTGTAAACCCTGGAATGGCATGACGTGGCTTTCCCAGGCCAAGCAGTTGCTCAACCAACTGTTTGCTTGAGCAAACTAGAAGGGGCAGGGCTTGCTCTGACATTCTCATGAGCAGAAGCGGAGGCTGCCTCCTACATTCACCAGATCTCACGGAATCCTGTCTAAAACTCTCTCTAGAGAGAGCAGGGTGAGTAACAAACATGTTTCACTTGAGCCTCTTCTTATCATCAGCTTGAAGACCTCGAGGTAACAGTGGCTGATCACATCCAGCGAGTTCTGAAGCCAAACTTTGGAGCAGCGTGGGATGAAGTGGGTGATGAGTTTGAAAAGGAGGAAACCTTTACTTTATCTGCTATTAAAACCCTTGAAGGTAAGGTGGTGTCTGAACCCAGCAGGGCTCTTAACATCTCTCTCCCTCCAGCAGGCACAGACTGGAGATGCAGTCTGGTTCGTATTACATCTCTCACAGAAAGGCAAATAGGGCAAAACCCTTCACAAGTAATTCCACCACAGCTGTTAAATGTGGGCCTGCAGTTATTGTGATAACAAGATAGTTCAGGCTTCAACAAACAAATGAGTATTCTGGGCCCTGTGGAGACCGGGCTGGATTGTGGGAGGCAAGAGAACACTTGCACTGTACCCTCCCAAACAGATCAGTTAACCTGTGAGCTCCCACTTTCCCTCTGTGAAAGGAAGAGCTGCTCTGACCTTGGGACTCAAGACCAAGAAAAAAAGATGCAAAAAGCAGAAGATACGAGGTTGGCAGGCAGGCTTATGGTATGAGCCCTCTTCTTTCACCATTTATTAAAGATTTATTGTTCCCGAGTAGCCCGTAACAACACGGTCCTTCTGATGACTTAGAAAGGTGTCCTTTGCCTGTAGCCCTGTCCTGTTTCCTTGCACAGCACCTTGGGCTTGAAGTACCCTCCCCGAGGCCTTTTCAAATTCCTCTTAAAGACCTGTAATTCCTGTCAGGTGTTGTCTCCCTTCTGCATCCATCTCCAGAGAAGCAAGCTTGCTGTCAGGGCTGTGCAGTAAGCGTGCAGCCAGCTGCACTCCATTTCCTGACTCATTCATTCTCTTGTTTCGGTTGCAGTGGTGCCTTTGCTGCATCAGATAACAGAACTGCCGTGTGGTGGCGGCTTTTTGTGTTGTTGTTTTTGCTTGTGTGGCTTGCTTTTGCCTTCCTGATGGCCTTTTAAAGCACAATGCTGGCCAATGCCTCAGGACAAGGACATGAACTACAACATTAAAGCAGGGCTTTTATTGCCTTTTGATGTTCTCTTCGTGTCCTTGTCTAGACACTCATGACATGGAATCTGTTTTACTCACTTTTTTTTTTTTAACAGAGGCAGTTAGTAATATTGTGAAGTTCCTGGGGATGCAGCCCTGTGAACGATCGGATAAGGTGCCAGATAACAAGAACTCCCACACGTTGTACCTGGCAGGTGAGCTGTGGGCTGAGGTCTCCGCTCAAGCAGTAGCCCTGGGAGGTTGCACAGAACCGACTGAAAATCGGAACAGGAGGTCGTGATGGAACCTGTTGTGCTCAGGGCAGGATTTAGAGGCTTGTCCCTGCTGTGGTTTCCGTCCCTGAAAGTACAGGGCAACTGGTACTGGAATCAGAAGGGTGCTAGGGTGGGGGGATGTTAGGATCAAGCTCAGCTGGGTGGAAGTTGCTGTCTTGGTGAGCTGGCATTCTGGTTTGGAGTGAGGCTGAGGGGAAAAGTACAGTACCCTTGCCCAGCAACGTCAATGTGTGCTGGAGGTTGAAGGTGGGTGACTGCTTGCTGAACAGGTGCCTGGCTCTCTTCTCAGCTAGAGTTTAAAATAAACTTTCATGAGGTTTTACAGGGCAGAGTCCCAGGTACAGTGTAGTGAATGCGACACTTGCCACTCGGGGTCTCCTCTGGCCCCCTGGGGATTTGCTGGCCTACATCCACGAAGCATCAGCCTTCATTTTGGGGCTTTCAGCGTGCTGGGGAGCGCAGCCTGTGGACTACTCACTCCTTCCTTCTGCCTTGCCTTCCAGGTGTGTTTCGGGGTGGCCATGACCTCCTGGTACGGTCTCGTCTCGTCCTGACGGACACAGTGACGATGCAGGTCACTGCCCGCAGTGGAGAGGAGCTCCCAGTGGACGTGATCATGGCCTCTGTCGGATAACTGCCTCCTGCACCGCTGCCCCCTGCCTCCCAGCCCCCAGCAGGGCACTGCTTCTTCCTCTCTGCCAGCAGAATAGGGATCGTGTTCACTACAGCAGCTTTTGTGTCCCCTTAACTACACCTAGGACCTGGATGTAGGGTTCTGTCTATTAAAAATAATGCTGTTTTTAAGGTCTGGTTTTATTTTTATTAAGCAGTTGTTGTTTTTTTTTTAAGGGGACCTTTTTTTTTTAAGGTCTCCTTTGTCCCTGCTCTGGAGCCTTTCAGGGGCGGTTGCCAGACCCAGCTTGTCTGCACCTCCCTTTTCTCCACCAAAACCTCTCCCGGCCCTCTCTATCACCCCTCCCAGCGCCTCCAACCCCTCCGCCAGCTGCAGAGGAGGCGGCACCGGTGCTGCCCCTTCCCCTGCCCCCTTGCTGTGGTTCCGAGCCGCCGGTAAGGCCCGGGGGGGGCCGGCTCCGGGCGGGGCCTCCCTTCGCCTCCTCCCCGGCGGCGGGGCCGGCCCCGGCCGTCCTCGGGGCGGAGCAGGGGGCAGGCCCGGACTTTCCCGGTCCTGGCCGGGCCGTGCCGTGCCGTCTCGGCGGGATGTGCGGCCGCACCGCCTGCTCGCTGGGCGCCGACCTCCTCCGCCGGGCCTGCGCCTACCGGGACCGGCGGGGCAGGCGGCGGCAGCCCGAGTGGGTGCGGGAGGAGCGGTACCGGCCCTCCTACAACAAGGGCCCGCAGTCCAGCGGCCCCGTGCTGCTGTCCCGCAAGCACCTCCAGCAGGTAGCCCCCGGCCGGGAGCCAGGCTTCGCCTGTCTGCGGGGGGGGGGGGGGGGGATGGGGCTGGGGGCGCCCGGCCGCATCCTGCCCCTGCGGGGGGTGCGGGGGGTGCTGCGTGCAGCGCCCGGTCCCTGCGGCCGGGGGGTGCCGGGGGGGGTCTGGGTGCCGCTCCCCGGGGTGCTGGGCTGGGTGGTAGCCGCGTGGTTTGCTTCTTGTTCCGCCCGGACGTTGAAGTGGCTAATTGCAGATTTCTCGGCAATGTTTGCCTGCTCCTAGGGAGGGTGGGGGGTCGCTGCCGGCGTGATGTTTTTTAGAGCAAGTTTGTGTGCGGGTAACTCGCCTCTGTAGGGATTTTGTCCCGGCTTCTCTGAAGTCGCCCCGTGGCTTTGGTTGTGCTGTGCCGAGACTTGCTTTCATTTCATAGCGCTGCCGAGTGGCCGCCTCGCTTCGTAGGGGAGAGCAGAGGAAAAAAAACCTCTCGGAGTCAGGGCTGTACAATGCCCCCACACCTGTGCTGACCGTTAGCCGGCTAATTGAAGCCTCAACAGCCCGTCCCAACGGCCTGCGCGGTGAAACTGCTGGTGCATCTCGCTGGGTTTTGCACAGGCGGGTGCCCACCGACCTGCTGCTCTCCGGCGTTCAGCGGGGCAAGGCCGGGGGCGCTGGGCTGAAACACCCCTCCTGCCGCTCCTCCTGCCCGGCCACCGGGGCGGCTGCAGCAGCCCCAAACCGGGAATGTGCTGGGTTCATCCAGGGCTTCCTTGGAGAAATCGCAAGTATTGCTTTTACACCATAAAGCACTCTTTGCACCCTGCTTTCCTGCCTCAGGGGTCCTGCATCTCCTCTGCAGCAGCTGTTGAGCTCCCAGAGCAGAAGGGGGGGCCCTATAAATATATTTACATATATATATGATATATATATAAAAATATATATATTATATATATCCTATATATATATATAGGGGTCCTATAAATATAATAATAAAAAATATAATAATAAAATATAAATGTAATAACGTAATGCGGGTCCTATAATACTCCTATAAACGTCCCGCACCACCCCGTAGCTCTTAGGGCACAGTCGTGCCCCGGGGCTTCGCTCGCCCCTGCTGCCCTCCTGCGGGGGCTGGTGGCCGCGGGCAGAAAGTGAGAGTGAGCTGGGGGAGAAGTGAAAGCCACCGAGCCGTTTCCATTGTCCAAACTGAGACAATATGCAAAGAGTGAAAGTGAACCGGGTCAGCAGAAATCACGTTATTAAAATGAAGGTGAGATTCAGGCCCTTTGGGACGCGCTCTTTAAATAGGGAAGTTTAGAGAACCTCAGCGCCGGCCTGATGTTTGTTAAACACAGAAGGGACGGAGTGCTCCTATCGCTGGGCTCTCGCTGCTGCAGAAAACCTGCATTCGTTACTCTGGATAGATACGTGGTACATACGAATTCTTAGAGTGAACATCACCAAAAATGTTGTCATTTGTGGGCACGCTGACACAAGGCGTCTCTATTTGTTTGTAAGGATGCAGACTCCTCTGAGCGGGTCCTCATGGACATGCGGTGGGGCCTGGTTCCCTCCTGGTTCAAAGAGGACGACCCCTCCAAAATGCAGTTTAAAACCTCCAACTGCCGCAGCGACACCATGCTGAGCAAGTTCTCCTACAAGGTGGGTGAGCCGCTGCTCCCCCCGTGCCGTTACCGATCCCACGGGGACGATCCTCCGACGTGCACCCTGCGCTGCACAGGGGGACGGTGGTCGCAGCAGTGCCCGTCCCCCCTCTCATGCTGCCCGGGGCTGTGGTTTATGTCTCTTGTGATTTCTCTCCCCCAGGGCCCTCTCCTCAAGGGCAAGCGCTGCGTGGTGCTGGCGGATGGCTTCTACGAGTGGCAGCAGTGCAGCGGGGGCAAGCAGCCCTACTTCATTTACTTCCCCCAGACCAAGGATGACCTGGTACTGAGCCTCTCTTGGTGCTTGAGCGCTGAGCTCTGCCCCCCTGCTCCCTCTGAGCGGCCTGGGGATATGAATGAGAAGCCCTTATTTACCTGGCGAGGCACACGGGGTGTTGGAGGGGACGAAGCTGGGAAGTGCAGATGGGAATTCCCTTTGGAGGGCATTTCGCTGCTGGTTCCCCCGAATCGCGGCAGCCCTGCAGAGATGTGAGCCCTGACCGCTTGGGGACAACCACCCTGACGCTGAGGTCTCTGTCCCGAGGGGAAGCTCAGCCCTGCCACGGGCTGCCCAGGGCATTTCCAGGCAGGGCTCGGAGCTGCAGAAGGCTTCGTGGGGTCCCGCTCTGCGGGGTCGCTGATTCTGCAGTCCCGTGGCCGTACCCGGTCCCGCGGCGTCCCCCCGTCACGCTGGCTGCTCCCCTATTTGCATGGGCGGGTGATGTGTTTCCCAGGGGACTCGGCCGCGAGTTTCACTGCCTCTTTTCCTTCGGCCGGGCTGGTGGCCGGGATGCAGAGAGGGGGAGGAAGGCTTGAATTTGGGAAGGTGAAGCTCCGATAACTGTCCTGCCCGGGGAGCCCCCGGTTAGTTTGGATCAGGAATGAGATGGCAGGGCAACGACTCGCAGGGCTGCGGTGCTTCGGCTGCCCAGGAGCTGGCGTGGGGTGGAAATGAGGGGGCCGTGTCTCTCCTCCAGGCCGAGGGGGAAGGTGGGGAAGATGGAGACGAGGAATGGAAGGGCTCGAGGCTGCTCACCATGGCTGGGATTTTCGACTGCTGGGAGCCGCCGGCGGGAGGAGAAGCGCTGTACACCTACACCATCATCACCGTGGACGCCTCGAAGGACCTGAGCTTCATCCACCACAGGCAAGTGAGACGCACAGCAGGGTCAGGGGCTGCCTTTAAACACCCCTCTGCTAACGTGGGCAGGGAGCCCTGCCTCCTCCTGATCTCAGAGCCAAACGTTACAACATTACCAGCTCGTTTCAGGTCACTGCCTCACGCCCTTTCCATAAATCCCCATCTCAGCACCCTGGCGAGGAACAGTTGGAGTCGAGTTGCTCTCGGGCTGGCCAGGACCCGCCGATCTCCCCCTTTGCCTCTCCACCTGGGCAATGCATGCATGCTCTGCCTCGAGCATCCCACAGATGATTTTTCCCCATGTGGCTTCTGAAAGGCAGCGCCGTGCCACGCTGCCAGCTCTGTGCTTGCTCACGAATCTTGCTTTTGATGCCCTGCTCTGCCGCACCAGCGCTGGTGCTCGGCTGGCCTCGCCAGTGCCGTGACCGCCCGGTCCCCTCCTTGTGCCTAGGATGCCGGCCATCCTGGACGGAGAAGAGGCCATCAGGAAATGGCTGGACTTCGCTGAAGTGCCCACCCAGGAGGCGGTTAAACTCATCCAGCCCACGGAGAACATCGTTTTCCACCCCGTCTCCACCTTTGTCAACAGCGTGCGCAACGACACGCCCGAGTGCCTTGCACCCATCGAGCTGGGAGCCAAGAAGGTGAGCGCTGGGGTGGGCTCGGCCAGGACCTGCCCGGGGGGAGATGGTGTCCGGGGGTGTCCCTGCGCAGGGACGGTGCTGCCAGGCTCCCCAAGGGGCTGCAGCCACCACATGGGCACGTGTGGGATGCTGGAGAGCAGCAGCCCCGAACGGATTCCCTTCCCTCCACTTCCAGAAATAAACCGTGTCGCCCTGTGCCAGGGTCTCTCTGCCAAATGAGGTGAATTCCGTGTGAAACGGGGCTTGGGACAAGCTTGTTCACAGCAGCCCCGGGAGCCTCCTGCAGACGTGCTGGCTGCCCTCGCTCCAGCACCCGCATCCCGCTCTGGACCAGCTCTGAGTCGGCTGCTCTGCGCACATCCTTCCCGGCCCTCGCTGGGCATCTCACTATTCTCCTGCTGTCTTTTGTCTCTCCAGGAGGTCAAAGCCACCGCGAGCAGCAAAGTGATGCTGGGCTGGTTAAAAAACTCCCAGGAGGCCTCCCCCAAGAAGAAAGAAAATGAATTGCCCAGGTGGACGAGCCAGTTCATCCCCAGCCCTTCGCCCAAGAAAAGCAGCGCAGGTATCCTGCAGCAGTGGCTGGGGAAGGAGGGAGAGCCGGCTGCAAAGAAACGCAAGGCTTAGCGGCAGCTGGGATGGCTGGCCATCCCTCTCTCTCCTGATTTCCCGGAGCAGAACGAAGAATGTTTGTTGGAAGGCTTCGCAGAGTGCTGCTGAGATTCTCCAAGCCTCTCAGGAGTTGATCTGATGTCCTGGGTTGTTGTCTCTGTTCTTTGTGTGTTCTGAAAGGGCTACTGTTTGCCTCCTCTCATTTCCTTTTGTTTGTTGTTGTGTGTTTTTTGTTGTTTTTTTGTTTGTTTGTTTTTTTGTGTTAAACTCATTCCTCTTTTCCATTTAATTCCATATTGCCTCTGTACAAACTTCCTTTCTAATGCTCCCACCCTCAAAAAGCGCCGGCAGTGCAGAGAGACGTGCGATAAGCGCTAAGAGGAAACCCAAGGCCGGGAGGCTCTCCCAGAGGCATCCTGCTCTGCCCAGAGCTGCAGCCGGCATCCATGGGCCTCAGGGAACGGGTTAAAAATTCTCCCTGGAGGAACTGGACTTTGCCTGGGTTTCCCTGCAGGGAGCGGGGTGGGCAAACGTCTCGGTCACGTTGCTTGTACAATCATTTTGTTAATGGGATTGGAAGACTTAGAGAGGATTTTCTTGATGTGTGGATGGATGCGCTCTGCCTTGCCCATAAAGGTCACTCGTTAAAGCCCAGATAACCACAGTGCCACCGCAGAGCAGCACGGGGCCGCTGGTTTTGAGGTCAGGGATTTTGTAAACAGAGGCAGATGTTGCAGGCCAAAAGCCTTATGTGTTGGGGCCCTTGCTGGAAAGCGGTTCTTAATTTGTGCTGGAATCAGTAAAATGGGATTGACTGGTGGATGTGTGCGTGTCTGCGCCCCCGTTCCCCACCGCAGCGCCACTGCCTCCGTTTGCCAGGCACGGCTGTGTTTCCCTGCCAGCTGCCGAGGGGACAGCAGCCAGCAGCAGCTGAGCTGCCAGGGCACGGGCAGGATGCTGCTGCTGAGGAGCTGCTCTTTGCCAGTGAAAAATATTCCCCGGGGACCCGTTTCGGGGCTGCTCTCGATGATTTGTCCCTGGGGAGCAGCAGGGGTGGTCCTAGCAGGGGTCTGTCCGGGACAGGCAGCCAGGGAGCCTACAGGGCTCTCAGGGCCAAATCCGTACCCAAATCCCTCGCGTGCCTCGGAGGCAGCTGAGCCCAGAAGGTCTCCTGGCTTATGGGAAGCTGGGCTGGGATTAGGATTTCCAGCCAGAAAGCCGGTTGCTGGCTGGCTCCTCGTCGCTCCCACGGTGACTCAAGGCAAGAGAGTCGCTGCATTGGCAGCTCCTGGCAGAATCAATCAGTCTGCACCGCTGGGGCTGTCACCTCTGCGCCTGCCCTTGGAGGTTTCTCTCCCCGTCCCACAGCTCCCCAAGGGCGAGCAGACAGCTCAGGCAGCCCCAGAGCAGGCATTTCCAAAGGGCAGGCATTTCCAAAGGTCACCGTCTCACTGCAAATTTAGGCCAGGTTCCCAGGTGCCGTGCGGGCAGGGAGGATGCTCTGAGCACAGGAGGACGCTCACCTTCCCCTGCTCTTGCCCCTGGGAGCCGCCAGCAGGAGGACGGCAGCTCCCTGCCTCCGTCCCCACACCCGGGGGCACCGTGCTCCCTGGGGAGCCGAGGGTGCAGGCAGCTCCGTGCAGGCCGTGAGCACGGGCAGCGCCGTCACCACCTAAAACCTTTGCTGAGGGCTCAGTGGGGTGGCGTTACGGGGCCTGCGGGCGGGGCTGCCCCAGGGGGACCCAGAGGGGTCAGGCAAAAGGGGCGGCGGGCGAGGAGCGGCCCCACCGGGGCACGCAGCGGCTCCGCACCCCGCCACCCCGCCAGAAGCCCCAGCCTCTCCCCGGGCACAAACCGGCCGGGAGCGCTGGGGGGGCTCCGACCCGGCCCCGCCGACCCGGGGGCTCCCCGCGGGCACCGAGCGGCCGCACCCCGCCGGGCGCTGCCCCGAGCGGCCCCGCCGCGGAGCCGGGGCGCGCGGAGCCCTATGCAAATCAGGGATCGGCGCGTTGGCCAATGGGAGCCGCGCCGCCCGCGGTGCCAGCCAATGGGGAGCGGCGGCGGCGGGGCGGGCAGCGATATCCGCGGCGCGGCGGCGGCGGCGCGGGCAGTGCGGCGGCGGGCGGCGGGCGGGGCGGAGCGGCGGCGGCGGCGGGCGGCAGCGGTAAGGGCGGCGGGGGGACGGCGCTGCGCGGCCCGGGACCGCTCCGTACGGCCCGGCACAGCTCGGTACGGCCCGGCCCGGCGCGTTTTAACGGCGTTTGTCTCTCCGCAGGCGCCCGGACCGTCAGTGCGCGGCGCTGCTGGGCGGCTGAGCGGCCGCTGCCTGCCGGCCATGTCGGGCCGCGGCAAGTCCGGCGGCAAGGCGCGGGCCAAGGCCAAGTCGCGCTCGTCGCGGGCCGGGCTGCAGTTCCCCGTGGGCCGCGTGCACCGGCTGCTGCGCAAGGGGAACTACGCGGAGCGGGTGGGCGCCGGGGCGCCGGTGTACCTGGCGGCCGTGCTGGAGTACCTCTCGGCCGAGATCCTGGAGCTGGCGGGCAACGCGGCCCGCGACAACAAGAAGACGCGCATCATCCCGCGGCACCTGCAGCTCGCCATCCGCAACGACGAGGAGCTCAACAAGCTGCTGGGCGGCGTGACCATCGCGCAGGGCGGCGTCCTGCCCAACATCCAGGCCGTGCTGCTGCCCAAGAAGACGCAGAGCTCCAAGAAGTGAGCGCTGTGCGCCCCTCCCCTGCTCCTGGTCCCCCCCCGCCTCGCTGCTGCCTGCCCTGCCCTCCCCGTGGGGATGGGGGTCCCCTTCCTGCCCCTCCAGCCCGGCTGGGCGGCTGGCCCTGGCTGCAGCCCGCCAGCCCTCTGCTAGCCCCCCCGTCCTGGGCTGCGGTGGGGTGCTGGGGGAGCATGGGTGAGGTCTGCTTGTGCCCCCGCCCTACCCCTCTTCCCTCTGGAAGAAGCGTTTTTGGAGATGACAAGAGCGTGGCCGTTGGTGGTGTCTGGAGCCATGTGGTCGGGTCGCTGTGCGGAGCTGCTGCTAGCTGCTGAGGACTGTTTTGGCTGCCGTGGGGATGGACGTGGGTCCCCACAGCTGCCTCTGGCAGCCCTGGGGCTCTGCGGGGCCCCCCCCGGCTGGCCCTGCTCACCCCAGTGCAAGGATGGGACTTGCCCCCGCTGCGCACCCCCATCGACACCATCCCGGCTGCACTGCGGTGGAGAGGGCAGGGGGCTGGAAAATGTGAAAGGAGAAGTTTCTCCATCAGCAAGAAGTGACTGTTAGTCTTAGTTCTGTTCATGGTAAAGCTCGTGCGTTGCCTACTGTGAAGAAGCTCTGGTCCTATTTATCTTAAGTTCTCATATTTCGGGGTCCCTCCCTGCCAAGGCACCTTCCTGCAGCTCCCCCAGCTTGGTGGGCACCGAGGGCTCTGCGGTGCCGTGGGTCCTGCCGGCGGGGGGGTGCAGTGACAAATCCCCTCGGAGCGTCGCAAGGTCAGGCGCCTGCCGCGGGGAGCGGGAGCTGCCATCTTCTGCCGTGGCTCCGTTCTTCTCCCGGCGCGGAGTGGCTCCCGGCTGCAGAAGCCCTTCGTGTCACTGAGAGCTACCTTGCACCCTGGTTGCACTTCTGGAAATGACATGCTGTGTCTCCTTTCTGTTTGTTCAACATGATTTTGGGGTTCTGAGAAATAAAGTGACGATGCTATCTGTTAACTGTAACCCTCCATGGATTAATATTTATTTTTTAAAAAAATGCTAGAATTTGTATTAAAGCCCGCTCCTAGCTAGTACGGTATTTATTTAATGGCTGTGTGGATAATGTATGAGCATGGGGTCAGGCTGGCTGTCCCGTGACACCAGGAATAGCTGATGCAGAGACAGCTTTCCTCGCTGCCCGGAGCAGCCTGCCTCTGTGGAGGCCGATTGTCATGTGCATGCAGCAGTGTCTGGGCAATCGGGCTGTTCATAACCTGTTTTTTTTTTTTTTTTTAAAGTAAAATGGTCAACTTATATTTCTGTGCTGTAAGTAGCATGTGTTCAACCTATTGACTCCGCTGTTAATCGTGTGGATGAAGTAACTTAGCCTGGCTCTGACTTTATTATTACCTAGAGTAGAAGAACCTGGATGCTTGTCAGCCGGTTTTACGAAGGGGTTTTATGCTCTGTTGTAGGACATGGAAGCGGTGTGTTCGTTCGTGTTGTGCTCATGGGGGTGCAGACGTGTCCCTCGGTTGTGCTGTGGTCCCCTGGCCTCAGGGTGGGGGGGACACCCGGCTGCAGCCCCCCTGCTGGAGCACAGACCTGCTGGGGTCCCCCTTCCTTCTGTAAAGGGACCGCTGCCAGCGGTGGGGTGGGGACGAGGGGCTTCTTCCCACGCGGGGCGCTGCCTGGCGTGGTGGTCTCCGTGGCTGCATCCAAGGGTCTTGTTCTCTCCCTCTTGTTTTCTCCAGGGCTGGTGTTCTGTACATCTCGAGAGTGCTTTGTATTTCTTAGAAAACGCGGGACTTGTGATACTGAAAAGAATGGTGCAAACCCGATATCTGATTAAACTGGATCCCTGTTGAATGCTGTTGGACGTGCTGTGTCTGTCACCTCACCAACGCCGCTCGGTCTGGTGCTGGTCTGCAGGAGCAGGCTCTGGTGGCAGCTGGGTGGCTGGGCTTGCTTGTCTCTAAGCAGAAAGGAGCAGATCAGGCCTAGAACCAGTGCTGCTTGCACTCTGCTCCTACAAAGTCTTTTCCTAGCCCGGGAGCAGGTCAAGCCCTTCTTCAGCTCTTCCGCCTGCCCTGGCAGTGGTGTATTGCCTGGTTACTCTGTTGCCAATACCTGGAAGCCTGAGGTTCTGGGAGTGAGGAGTGCACCCAGGACCTTCCCTGGGTACTGGAGGTGTTCTCACCACCAGAGGCCCTTGAGGACCCTGGGGGTGACCCAGCAGGCAGAGGGCGGTGGGGCTGGCATGGGCTTGCGGTGGTCAGATGGGAAAAGCTGACCCAGATGGGGAGGTTGGAGGCCTGGGGCTAATGGGGCTGAGTCTTGCTCCCACACCTCTCTGTTGGATGTGTCCTGGCTTGCCAGAGCTGCTCAGTGCCCTCCCTGCCTGGGTCCGGGCAGGAAGGGCTCCAGGCGGCTCAGCCGATGCCCGGCACTGTCAGGGTCGGGTGCTGACAAGACCTGAGCTGTGCCATCAAAGTCGTATTTCAGGACTGGAGGTGCTGGACTGGCTGTTGTAGGGAGATACGCCTCCTGCCCTACCAGCAGAGTGAAAACCCAAATAACGAAAGGCACGGGTCAGTGACGTGCGGCTGGGGGTGCCCTGGGGAAGGGCAGGGAGCGGGGCTGGGATGGGCAGGAGCCGTGTGCGGCACTGCAGTCCTGCGGCCATCTGGTTTTTGGCCAGGCTGGTGGGATGGTGCCCGCAGCTGTACCTGGGAGCTGGGCTGTGCGTGGTGCCCTCAGCAGCGAGCTCTGGCTGGGTCGTGAACTTCCTCTGCCAGCCGCACGAGCGAGTGGCAGGGCAAGCCTGACTGCTGCGCGGCCGACCGGAGGAAGCCCTGTCTGCCTGGCCAGGCGTTGCTCAAGTGCCTGAAGATGCGAGCGCCATGTACAGACCCGAGCAGCGGGAGCACGCGGGCGCTGTGCCACCGGCCTTAGATGGCCGGGACAGCCCTTCACGCCTGCAGCTGGGGAGACGGGCCTGGTGGAGGTGGGCCTGGTGGCTTCCTGGAGCGGTGCTGCGGGTCCTGGTTCTGCTGAATGCCTCAGAGCGCCAGAGCAGAGCTCGGAAAACATGAAGGACTCGTCTGTGCAGAGATCATGCGAGCCTGCGAGGTGGGTGTCAGCCCTCGCCTCCTGGGCGGGGAGGGCTGGGGTCTGCGGGGCCCTTCCACCGCCGCCTGGTGGGCGTGCTGCAGGCGGGGTGGGTGCGGGACAGTGGAAGTGGAGCCGCCGCTCGTCTGCGTGCAGCAGCACCGCCACTGCTCCCTTGTGGCAAGAGGGAAGTGGGGGGGGGGGGGGAGATCCCCCCCCCCCCCACCAGCACACACAGCCCCCAGCTCTGAGCCAGCCCGAAGCGTGGCTCTGCTTCTGCCTGAGCCCAGCCAGGTCCCAGAGCTGGCAGCCCCCGAGCCCCTAAAACCTGCAGTGTCATCTCCTGCCTGCAGAGAGCTGCAGGTTGCTGCCGGGGCGCGGCGGCTCCCCCACAGTACCAGGCCTGGGGGCAGATGCTGGAGCTTGGTGGGACTTGCATGGGTGGAAGGACGGTGCCTGGCCTGCCCCAGCGGCTGTGCCCTAAATACAGGCCCGGGGGAGGCTGCAGCATCCCGGAGTCAGGGCACTGCTGCTCTTTTCCAGGCCTGCTGCTGGCAGCTCTTGCTGGGTGTAGCTGATGGACGGGTCTTCGGGGAGTGAAACTTGCTTCCCTCCTGCCTGTGCACTGAGCACAGCAACAAAGCAGCTCCCCAGGCAGCTGCGCCCTGGGGGGGGGGGGGGGGGAGGCTGCTCCTTTTCCAGCGGCAGGGAGGTGGGCACGGAATGCCTCAGGGTGGGGTGCCCCCACCCACCCCCCTGGGCCTGGTGGCCCCCTGGGGGGCACAGTGAGCTGCTGCCCCCCTCCCCCCATCCCCTCCTTGCAGGGCCCCTTGGACTTGTCCGCAGCAGCCCTACAAGGTATGGCACGACTCCACCTCCCCTCGCTGCCCCTGCAGCGGGATGCGCTGGGGCCCTCACCCGTCCTGCAACCCCCCCCCCCCTCGTGGGTGCTGGGGTTTGGTGGAGCTGCGGCCCCCCCCCCCCCCCCCCCCCCCCCGCAGAGCCCGAGCTGCAGGCTCGCCCCTTGCCCTGCGCGCCGGAGGTGGAACAAAATGGCCCAGCTCCCTGGCGGCGCTTTATGCAACCTCACTGGGGCGAGCTATAAATAGGCGCGGCTGATGCGAGGGGTGGCTCCGCGGGGCGTGCGATGCGCTGTGCTGCTGGAGCCGCGCGTGCCTGCGGGTGTGCACGCAGCAGGCAGCCCAAGCTCCTGGGGGGGGGCTCAGAGCGAGGGGGCTCAGAGCGGTGCCCAGGGAGGTGGCCCTGCTACCCTGAGGCTGGCTGCGGGGCAGCCGAGGGCTCCTCCGTGTCACTGCCAGCTGCAGCAGCCCAGGGACTGCTCTCCTCCTGCCTCCGTGCCAGGAGACCCCCGCTGCCCCCCTGCCCTCCCCTCGCTGCAGCCCCCCCCCCCCCCCCCCCCAGCTCTGCTCCTGTGCACGATTCCGGCTGCGGAGCCCCCTTGTCCCCCCCGCCCTTCCCCTTCCCCACGACAGCTCCATTTATTTTTTTTTTTTTTTTAACAATTTATTTGAAACGACGACAAATGAAAAGAGAAAAAAAAAAATTAAAAAAAACAACAACCTCCCAACCCCCGAAAATACGTAACCAAACCCACCCCTAAAATGCTTTAAAAAAAAAAAAAAAAAAAAAGAAAAAAAGAACGTAAAGGCCATCGGAGAGGCGACCTGAACGGCAGCCGCGGGGCCCTGCGCCGGGCCCCCCGGGCTCCCCCGCCCGCCGCCAGGGGCGGGAGGCCGCAGGGGAGCCCCGGCCCTTTAAGAGCGCCAGACGCCGCGGCAGCCAATTGGCGCCCGACGGGCCGTTGCCATGGCGCCGGGGGCCGGGAGCCAATAGGGGGCGCCGTGGCTTTTCGAAATGGCCGCGAGCAGGCACGGTGCGCCCGGCGGGCGGGGCGGGGAGGGGGGCGCGGGCGGCGGGAGCCGGCCCACGTGGCGCGGGGGCGCCGCAGAGCGGCTGCTATGGGAACCGGGCGGGAAGGGGGACGGGGGGGGGGGGGGGGGGGAAGGGGGGGCACCAGACACCGTCGTCGAGCGGGGAGGGGCACGGCCGAAAACAAAGGGGCGCGATGGGGGGGGGGGGGGGAAGCCGCGAGGTTGGGGGGCGGGGGGGTGGAAAGGCGCCGGAGGGTCGGGGATAGGGGGGGTAAGGGGGGGGCTGGGGCAGCCGCAGCCCCGCTCACCGCGCACGGCGGCGGCTGCGGAGCCGAGTCGGCGACACAAAGCGGGTCCCCGGGGGTCTGTCCTCAGAGCAGTCCGTGCCGTGGGGCTCCCAGTCCTGGCGGGGAGGGGGGGCCCCTCCGCCCCCCCCCCGCCCGGGGCTCCCCGCGCCCCGCTCTCATGCCTTCCTGCTCTTCAGCGCCTTGGGCTTCGCGGACTTCTTCACCTTCTTGCCCCCCGGGGACGCGGCTCCCTTCTTGGCGGCCTTCTTGGCTTTGCCTTTGTCCTTCTTCGCCGCCGCGCTGCTGCTGGTTCCTTTCTTGTGGGATCTCTTCTCGGGCTTCTTGCTCTTGGCCGCGGGCTTCTTCTCCGCCCGCCGGGTCGCGGAGGCCGCCGCCTTCTTGTGGGACTTGTGGGCGCTGCTGCCCGCGCCCCCGTCCCCGCCGCCCTCCAGCTTCTTCCTGTTGAGCTTGAAGGAGCCGTTGGCGCCGGTGCCCTTGACCTGGAGCAGCGTGTCGTTCTGCACCAGCGCCTTGATGGAGTACTTCAGGTAGGTCCTGCCGTTCTGCTGGTCGAACCAGGCCACCTTCTTGGCCTCGTTGTAGATCTTGGCCAGCGAGGAGCCATTGCGCTCGCCCAGCTTGCGGATCGTCTCCACCACCAGCTGGCTGTATTTGCCCGGCTGGTTCTTCTTCTTGTTGTTCTTTTTCTTCTTCGAAGGCGACAGCGAGGAGCCGCCGCCGGCACCGGCGGTCTTCGCCTTCTTGGAGGCCGCCTTCTTCTCGGCCGCGATCGGCACCTCCTCCGCCTCGGTCAGGGGCAGATCGGCTTCTTCCAGCTCCACCGACATGGTGCCGCGGGGGGGACGGGCAGCTGCAAGCGCGGCGTGGCGGAGGCCGGGCGGAGGGGCGCTGCTCTCCGTCTCCGCTCCGCTCCGCGCCGCCGCCGCCGCGCTCTGGCGGGGCTGGCGCCGCCTCCCGCCTTTATATGGGCGCGGCGCGGACCACGTTGAGAACAACAACAGCGCGGTCCGCCGCCAGCCCCGACTTGTGCTTCTTGGGGCCCTTTCGCGGGGCTCCCGCGCCGCCGCCGGGCCCCCCCGCGCCGCTCCGCCCGCGCCGCGCCCCGCGCCCCGCCGCCCCCCGGCCCGCCGCCGCCCCCGCGCCCCCCGCCGCCCGCCGCCCGCCGCCCCCCGCCGCGATTTCGGGAGCGCGCCCGGCGCGGCGGAGGGAACGAGGAGGGGGGCGCCCGGCGCGGCGGCCGCTGGAGCCCGACCGCGGCCCCCCCGCCCCGCGCCGCCGCCGCCGCCCGCAGCCGAAAAGGGGCCGCCGCGGGAGGGGGGCGACGGAGGGCGGCGGGGGGGGGCGGCGGCGGCGCTGGCCCCGGGTTCTCCGGAGGGAACTAACACAGGCGACGCCCTCCCGCGGCCGCCGGCAGCAGCGCGGAGACGCCGAGCCGAGAGCGGGGGTCCCCGCCCCGGCGATGGGGGCCGCGCCCCCCACCGCCCCCCAGCCCCGCTGCAGCCCGGACGGGGCCCCCCGGAGGGGGGGTGTCCTGCGGGTCTCATGTATCGTGTGTTACCCCCCCCCCCCCCCATCGGGCATCGCCCCGAAGCGGAGCGGTTGGGGGCAGCGCGGCGGGACCTTGGGGGCTGGCGGGGGGGGGGGGGGGGCTGGGGGCACCCTCAGATTGAGGGGGGCGGGGGGGGGGGGCGCAGCGTTGTCGCCTCCGGAGCCCCTCCGCCCTGCGGGGAGGGGGGGGCGGCTCCTCGCTGCAGGCCGCAGCTCTGCAGGGGCTGGGGGGGCAACAGCGGTGCTAGGGACACCCCCCCCCCCCCCAGCCCCCCCCCTTATACACCCACCCCACTCCCCCAAATCCCACCGGGGAGACGAGGATGCGGGGGGGGGGGGGGGGGGAAGACACGCGAATGGGGCCCCCTTGCAGAGCCGCGGGCCGGGCCTGGAGGGGCCCCTCGCCCCAGCACCTGGGGAAGCGAAGGGGGGGGGGTTGTGTGGGGGGGGGGGGGGGTGGGGGGGGGGGGTCCGTGTGCCCGCCAACGTTGCCGGGCCGGGGGCGTGTGGGTGCGCGGGGGGCGCCCCCGTGCCCGTGGGAGGCCCCCCGCGTGTGGCGGGACGCGGGGCACACGCGCAGGGCTGTGCGCGCACCTCCACGCACAGCCACCCCCCCCCCCACATACATGTGCGCCCCCCCACGCGCTTACACACATGTGCACACGCGGCACGCCCCCTGCCCACGCACGCCGCGCCGAGCCCGCACCGCCTCCTCCCCTCCCCCTCCTCCTCCTCCTCCTCCCCCCTCCCCCCCTCCTCTTCCTCCTCCCCCCCCCCCCATCCCCCGGCTCCTCTCCGCCATTTCCCTCGCCCTGGCCCCCCGCCGCCGGCCCGGGGGCTCCCCGCCCCCGTCCCCCCCCCCCCCCCCAGCCGCTGCCTGGAGCCCTCCCGGGGGGGGGTCCCCGGGGGTCCCCGCGCTCAAAAATCGCAGGGGGGTGTCCCCAGCACCCTCTGCCCCTCGCTGGGGCCGCATCCTGCCCCACGCCCCCCCCCAGCCACCAGCGGGTGCCCGCCGCGGAGCCCCCTCCCCGCGGCCCCCCCGCAGCATCCCCGCGATGAGTTGCGGCCGGGCTCAGCCTCCGGCGGGGCCGGGGCCTGCGGGGTGCTGGGCGCGGGGCTGGGCGGCTGGGGGGGGGCACAGACCGTGAGCAAATGGGCGCTCACAGCCCGCCAGAGGGTAACTAGGGGTGTGCAGGTCGGAGGTGTGATGTGTGGCGCTTATAACACGCTAGTTCTGTGTGCATTAAGAAAAATATGTACGTGCACACATACACATGCACACCCAGGTGTATTTTTTTATAGATACCTACATATAGAGTACAAATAAATCGTAGCGGGGGGATATAATTTGTGCCTGTGTGCGAGGCAGGCAAGGCAGCACACCGCCCGCACACCCGTGTGGCTGTGAGTGCCTGCAGCGAGTGCAAGGAGACCTGCACAAGACACACGAGCACACGCATGCACACGTATGATGGACGGCTGGGGCAGCCGTGTGAGCACGCTCACGCCCCGAAGAGGTGGCTGAGAACAGGAACACAAAGGTGTCTATATATGGGGGTGTAAATATGTAAGTAAAATATGGGGGGAGGAGAGTGTGAGGGTCTGTTTGTAAAAAAAAGGATAATAGAAAACGACACAAATGGGTATAAATATATGAATTTGTACATAGTTGAAAAAAATACGTGGGGAAGGGGAGGAGCTGTGTGTATATATGTCCTTTTATATATATATATATTCACATACCATATAAAGAGAATGTGAGCAACATTCTTTCTCTTCCCTGCTCTCCCTCTCTCTTTGCCCCTGGCTATATACATAGATGTATCTACATTTATACATGCACACAGAGGGAGAGAAAGGCGCTCTCTCTCTCTCTCTCTCGCTCTCTCTCTCTCTCTCTCCATATCCTTGGAGAGATGCTCACACACACATAGATGTACAATATTCCCTCTCACTCTATGTAAATATATATGTGTATATGTCATATATACTGTGTGTGAGAGCTGGTCTCACACACTGTTCTTTGTGTGTACACAAATACATCTAGACTTACATATATCTAGACTTACATATATGTACATATAAAGAGAGAGCTGAGCACAGACGCACACACTTCTCGCTATGTATGTGTGCGTGCATGTATGCTGAGCTGTTCACACAAACACAATGCTCTCACTGTATATGTGAATATGGCTGTTCACACAGAAGCATACTTACACAGTTCACTGTCTCACTCTGCAAATATATAGAGAAAATGCCTGCTAATTTCACACTAGTCTGTCAATAAAGCTATACACACCTATATATGTGCACACAGAGAATGTACACAGGCACCCCCCCCCCCCCAATGTAAGCATGCTTATATATACATGTATGCTAAGGGAGTTGTTCACACATACACATACTTTCTCTCTCTATACACATAAATAATGAGTTGTATATACACACTACTTTATATAGCTATGCTATATGAATAGGTACTTACATGTACACACACACAGAATAGGCCACAGCCACCTGGACGCACACGTCTCACTGTATGTATGCACATACACATACATGCTGAGAGCTGTTCACACCTCAACAAATCGCTTTATTGACACTTTACAAACATATATAATTAGTGCTGTGCGTGCGCGCGCGCACACACACACACACAGAGCTCTTTCTCTGTACAATGCATATATACGGAAAGTGAGCGCTGTTCTCACACACACACACACACACAGCATGGCCTTTCACCATATGGCTGTATGTGCACATACAGATAGCAAGAGCGAGCTGTTCATACGCAGACACACACTCTTCTCTTGCCCGCTCTGCATGTGTGTATATGTGTGTATATATATATATATATATATATATATATACACACACACACACACACACAGCGTGAGTGCTGGTAACACGTTAGTCTCCCTGTTACTATGTATATACACCTATATTCAGACACATACAGATATCATCCGCTCTATACACTTTTTATTTATATATGTAGTTGTGTGTGTGTGTGCATGTGTATGTACCCCCCCCCCCCCCCCAAGCACTTAGCAACACATACTATCTTGGGGGGGGGGGCATACATGTATGTATTTCTCAGTAACTAGTCTCTCTCTCTCTCTCTCTGTATGTGTGTTTATATGGGGGGGGGGGTGTTTTCACACAAATACTGTCTTGCTATAGATACATAAACATGCATATATACATGTATATTTTTATATATAAACACAGAGGCTGTTCATGCATGCAATTTGCTATAGCTACCTAGATGTATCTGTATGCATACATGCATAGAGATAGTGCTGTTTGTACACACGTCTCTATGCATGTACACATACATACTGAGGTCTTCTCACATACTCCTCTCTTGCTGTATCTATATGCATGCATAACATATATACACATGCTACATAGCTGTTCATGCACATAATTCTCTCGATTTTTATATGTATGCATATGTGTATAAGCATATGTGTATATATCTCTATCTGTAAATGCATGTGTACACACAGACTTGCAGATGAGGGGAGGGAACCTAACCCCTCTCTCTCAGCAGACATATATAATGAGAGAGAAAGAGAAGGCTCACACACAAGCAGTGTTCCCTCTCACTTTCTCTCTATGTGCAGAGAGAGAGAGGGAGTTCACACAGAGACATCCCCATACACTCCTCCACATATATTTTAAGTATTTACTTATTTATGTAACTGTGTCTGTATTTTCTACCTCTCACCCCCCCCCCCCACATGTACATATAAATCTAATACGTGTGTATCTATTCATATTTAAATATTTTTATAGCGAAATAGAAATAAAAATAAATAAAACAAATAGAAAGAAAATTTATATGAGGGTAGCCATATTGAGATATATATATATATATATTTAATCTCTTTGTATGTAATTACAAAAAAAAAAACCAACTATACACTGGATGTGTGTACATCGGTAAGCCTGCAGCCCCCTCAGTGTATTTGTGTCGCTGTAGCTCAGTAAATAGACGCCTGCCCACAACTAAACCACGCTGTGCTCTCTGGCACCGGGGCTGTGTCCGTGTAAGTGTACCGGGCCAAACACACACAGGTGTGCCCCATGGACCTGCCGGCTTGCCCACGCCCTGCTTCCTCGAGCTCCCTCGCTCTCCAAGTATGCACAGCCATATATACGCACATTATAGTCCATGTAAATTTATTTGTAAATGTAAATCATACGCAAATATTCAGCTAAAACCAGTTCTGCACACCTATACAGCTGCAAGAAGGGTTTCCGTGCTTCTGCGCCCACATCCCCCCCACGCACCTGGGGGCTGCGGTTGGGGCACGGGGGGGCTGCGGGTGGGGGGCTGCGGGTGGGGGGCTGCCGACGGGGGGCTGGCGGCCGTTTGGCGCCGCAGGTGCACAGGGCCGGGGCTGGCTCCCAGCCAAGGCAGGGGCCGAGCTCTCCCACCCTGGCATCGCAGCTTGGCCTTCGTGCCGGCAGGGAGGGCGGCAGCCTCGCACCCAGGACGGAGGTTGGCTGCTCTTTGCTCTGATGATGCCCCCCCCACACACACAGCGCCAATGCCATTGTGAAGCTGGTGCCCCGCAGAGCCCAGCTGCCCTCTGCAAAGCCCCCCGGGGAAAAAAAGGGGCCGCAGGCACCCACCGCCTGCCCGCGAGCTCCACGTTGCCCCGGCATCGCGCCGTGCTGTGAGCGGAAGGTGCTGGGGGCTGACATCGCTCACTGCGCTTGGTGGTAGCAGTGGTGGGGGTGGTGGCACTTCTGCCCGATTTCTGCCCCTGAGGGCGGCAGGGGGAGCGAGGCTCTGGGGGCGAGGACCTGCTGTGCAAACAGCAGCTGCTGCCCCCGCTCCCTGCAGCGGGGCCGAGCGGGAGGCTGCCCGTGGTGATAGGGTCCTCGCTCCTCCCAGCTCCCTGACGCTGCTATGGATGGGAAGGGATAGGAGGGTGGTATTTTTCAAAAAGCTTGAATGAATTTTGAATTCGCTTCAAAGCAAATTTAAAAGAAACGCTGTCTTGCACGTGCCTCCTGCATGGAAGTGCTGGTGCCCTGCCGCTCCCAGCAGGGGGTTCCTCGGGTCTCCCCTTCCCACCCTGGGGAACAGCAAGCCCAGGGCCAGCCCCCCTGCATCAGCCCGACGCCCCCTCCTCCTCCTGGGTGGGTTCTCCTCTGCCATTTGCTCAGCACAAGTCTCTGCTGCACACATCACTGTGCCTGTCATCAGGCAAAAAGGTCAGTGAAGGAGTGAAAGCCATGAGGCTGTGCTGGTGCTTTAGAAGGGTTTGAGCAGAGAAGTGGCTCGCCCGAAACATGCTGTACCCTGCAGGGACGATCAGTCCAAGCAGCATCTGCGTCCCTGAGCTCCTTCAGACCACGGTGAGGGCTCCATCCTGCAGGAGCATGTCTGCCAGCATCAGCTTCTCCATGTCTAACAGCAGGGCAAGCTCAGGGCACCACTTCTCAAGCCACTCGCCTCCTGTACTGTTTTCTGTACGCTTGCGTGCATACATATCACCTTCCCACCTCCAAAACTGTTGGTCTGTAGGTGGCGTATCAAATCCTCCCCTCCCCTTTAGCATCCATAACATCCTGTGGCTAGGAGTACTGCAGCTGACCTACCTATGTGGAGCTCTGTTTACTCTGCGCAGCTGCCTGTTTGATGTGATAGAGATTACACAGTGTCTGTACAGGGCTCTTCCAGAGCTGCAACGCGCAGCCCTTCTCATGCTCCAGCCTGTCCCTTGGCTCCAGAAGCCCCAAGGCCCAAGCAGCAGGCTGTATGTGCAGAATTAACAATCCTTTCCCCAAAATATCATGGTGTAGGTACTGCTCCCACCTCCCTCAGCCTTTCTCCCTGCTAGAACTGTACGGAAAATAAATGCAGAGCGATGCTTTCAGTGGAGATGAGCACAAAGCTAGAGTCTTTCAAAAAAGATGCAGAGAGGAAAGTGGCCCCACCAGGACACAGCGCTACTGCAGCATAGCTGTTTGAAATGGGTGTGGACAGCAAAAGCCCAGTCAAGCAAGAGAAAAGCGCACAAGGATGAAGCCATAAAGTAGGATACAGAGCACAAAAACTGTTAAAAGGCTCTTGAAATAACTGGCCTAATTTCTCTACGCTTTGTTTTCCATTTCACTGCAGGCACAGCAGCAGCGAGCTAGGCATTGCTGAGTGCAAGCAGAGGGTCATGCCCAGGCACTGGGAATTAAAGGCCTAAGCTTGACTAAACTGTACCAAGGAGGGGTCCTTCGCTCCCTCTGGGGTCGCTGCTAGCCCAGGCATTGCAACTGCTGGCTGCATCTCCCCCCCACAATCTGTTTTTTAAAGGTGAGGTTCCAGCCATCCTGCAGTGACAGCAGGGCAGATGGTTCAGCCTGAGAGCCAGCCTCCAGCCTTCTGTCCCCTCTGCTGGTGCTGCCTTCAGGTGAGCTGTAAGCACACCAGGGCAGCCAGCACTGGAGGCTTTGCTAGAGCAGAGCCCCCGTAGGCAGCCTGCTGCTCCTGCAGGAAGCCCTCCAGCTGTAGCAGGTACCAGTGAGCTGCTCTTCACACCTTGTGGCATGAGAAGCTTTAGCACCACTGCCCTCCTTTGTACCCTGCCAAGGGTTTTTTGCATGCCCAGGACAGGGATGTGGGACTGTGCCAATACGAGAATGACCAGATGCAGCACAGTTCCTGCCACTGCAAGCAGCTCCAAGAACAGCAGAGTGGTGTTTGCCCTACCCCCATTTCTAGGGTCACCCAAGGAAACAGCATCTGCCAATCCCACTCTTAAGAAGCTACCTAGATTAAGAAGCTACCTAGAAGGCACAGACATCACAGTAAGGAAGAAGCACAAACAGCATTTGATGTGCAGGCATCAGCTTGCTAAAAGGGTCACCAAACAGTGGAAAGGAAGTATGTTAGTGCAGGGAAAAAAAAGAGAGTCAGAAACAGGAGTAAACAAGGAGGTTTGTTCTTGTTAAGTTTATTGGCATCATGTTTGTCTCTTTACAGAAGAGCTCAGCCTACGTACTAGAATGTAGACCTCTGGAAAACAGGTAGAAGGGCTCCATTTAAGCAAGCTACAAACGCAAGAACAAATACCAGGAAGAAAGGAAGAGAGGAAAGGGACTAGATTGCCAAGTTTTTCCATACCAAAAAATCCAGATTAGCAGTCAGTAAGAAGAAAGGGAAGGTTCGTAGTCCAGGTAATTCATTGAGAAACAGCTACCACAACCCAGGTGGGAGAGGAGCTCCTTCCACAGTACAGAGCCACTGGAACACCTCAGCTCTGGCTCCTTCTCATATTCGCTCCAGGATGTTAGGAGTTAAGCAGTAGGGGAGGTGAACAAATGAGGTCATTTCATAGCTGTATTTAATTTCAAATCCAATAATCCAGTGTGCATATCAATGCTGTTATGCAAATCTGAGAATTTAGATACAAGGAAGCCAGACAGATTTTCCAGAAGATGAAGCCCCTTGGCCTCAAAACAAGAAGGCTTATGTAGTTCATCTCTACTGTACAGAATACTGCCTCTATCTGGACTCTGTGTTGCTAGCACACCACAGTTCACAAGTGTCCTCCTCACTTTCTACACAATCTGTGTTTCAGTACTTGAACATGTAATTCAGGAATTTTACACTAATTTATACATTTTTAATTGGTTGCATATATTAACATGTACTATAAGATTTTTCCTAAAGAAGCATTACATAATACATGGATACTGTAAAAAGATCTGATTAGTTAAAAGTAACAAGCATTAACAGAGATACATACAAAACTCAACCTAGTTGGACTGAGTGCTGAGCTTGCAATGAACTATAGGTAATCAGCCTTTCCAGTTGCAGCCTTCACAGGGGAAAACACAAGACAGTTAAAAATGTATGTAACTTGTTACACAGATTACCTGTAAACAGTTTCTCTCCGTTGGACACCTGGAATCAGATTCAGTTCCAAACATACATAAGAGTTTCCATTTTAAACTAAGAGAAAGGTCTGTTACCATGAAGTGTGATGTGGATGGTGCAGGGATGTGAGCTCTGAAGTGCTGGACTCTCAGATGCTCGTGGGAGATGGGTGGATTTTGGCAGCTGGAGATGGAATTTTTTTTTAATTTTGTTTTTAAACACAGAAGAGGGGCTGTGTGTTTGAAGGCCTAAGTGTGATATTTGTTTGTGAAGGACTGTGCTCAACCCCTCCCTCTTCCCTCAGCAGCTGCAGCTCTCCGCAGAAGCCTTCACTCGGTCATTCTTGTCTAGTTTGATGGGTTCGGGGAATTCATTGTAAAGCTCCACTTCGGTTTCCTAGCAGGAAGGAAGGGAAGAAAGGGAAGAGTTAGTGCCACAGCTCTACAGACAGCCCCTGGCATGCACGGGGCCATTCTCAGCTGGGGAAAGCTTTGGGAGAGCCCAACCCTCCCCAGCTGCCCGCACTGGCTGAACTCGAGGCAGAGCCAGCACCAGCAGAGGGCACCCACCAGCCCCCTTCCTACCTGTTTAAGTGCATTTCGTGCAATCGTCTGGAAAGCTTGTTCCACATTAATGGCCTCCTTGGCACTGGTTTCAAAGTAGGGGATGTTGTTTTTACTGTAGCACCAGGCTTGCGCCCGTTTTGTGGTGACCTGGGTGGACAAAGAGCAGTATCACCACCTTCAGCCTGACAGAGAGGGGGCTTTGTTTCCAGGTCAAGGCCAGGGATCCCCCCCCAGGCACCCAACCTGAGCTAGGACAAGGGTTCTGGTCTCACTAGAGCTATAGCCTTGATGCAGAGCTGTTCCACACACCCAACAGCCCCAGTTCTAAAAGCAGAACAAGGGCTGAGCAGCTTTGCAGCTTTTTCACAGGCTTGAGCCTGTCATAGGCAGGCTCAGCTCCCACTGGAGCACAGGAGACAGCTGCCTGCCACCAGGTATGCCGAGCCCCATGGCAAGGAGAAAGATGAGACCACAGGGCACAGACTGCTCAGGCATCCACAGCACAGGGACTTGCTCCCACGGTGGTTACTCAGCAATACCAGAGGAGAATCAGATCTTCTCCTTGTATCTGCCCAGGGAACTGCTGCAGGCTCTCTACTGCTGGGCAGGAGCATGTTATGCACAGGGGGTCGAATCCCTCCAGGTAGACAGGAACAACCTGGAGAAACTCTTCCCCAGTGCCATGCAGCAGCAGAGCCACACATGCACCCTCCGCTCAGGTAACTCTCACATGTTCCTACAAGGTCTCCCACTCCAGCAATTTCTTAAGAGGAAGCTACCAAGTCACAGTACTCACTTGTCTGTTTTCTAGGTCAATCTTGTTTCCCAGCACAACAAAAGGAAAGTTCTCAGGATCCCTTGGACTGGCCTGAATGAGGAATTCATCCCTCCAGCTGTCTAGGGTTTTGAACGTGTTAGGGGCCGTGACATCGAACACCAGCACACAGCAGTCTGCTCCCCTGTAGAAGGCAACTCCCAGAGACTGAAACCGTTCTTGTCCTGCTGTATCCCATATCTGCAGCAAAAGACAGGGTAGGTAAGCCAGCTCTGCTCCAAGACACTCAGACCACAACGAGGGCATTCATTTCAGGACTCCCTACTAGGCATCTAGAGCCCCTACCTCTCCAAAGAAAAGGAGCACCTAAAGGTTTGGGATCTTGTGTAGGAATTATACCCTTCTAAGAGTAGAGATAACTAACGGAATTGCATGCCCAGCCTGATCAGTGGATCATTGTTTGGACAAACAGGACCTAGGGACTGGGGCAGACAGGGATCTGCCTGCAGCACTGGGGTACCCGCACAGCCCAAAAGTCTCCTCTGCTGGCTACAACAGGGCTTTTGCTGCCCTGCTGTCAGCCTCACCATGGAGAGATGAAAGCGTCAGACACTAGACATACACAGGCTGGCAGGTTAACACCATACCCACAGGAATCAGGGTGGCATGAGTATGGCCTAGAGAGTCCTTTCCCAGCCCTTCCCAGTTGCTGAACACCAGGGAAGCGCACCTTTCTACCAAGGGAAAGTACACTGAGAGGAACAAATGCTAGTTTTTAAACTGGGCATTGGCAAACCCTTAGCTGAGCACAGAGTAGCTGATCTTTGACTTCCCTTGTTGAGCCCCTGTACAGATGTGTAGAGAAGCCCAGCAGCAGCTATGGCCGGGAGCAGTTCAGTGCAAGCAGGATTCACACCCAGTACACTGCCCCCTGCGCTGCCCCGGGCTACATCGGAGCAAATGCTTCCACACAAGCGTGGTCTAGACACCCCTCACAGCAGGAGTCGCTCCTTACCTGCATTGTCACTAGCCTGTCATCCACCATGACTTCTTTTGTCAGGAAGTCTGCACCTATCGTAGCCTTGTACTGGTTACTGAATTTCTTGTTCACATACTGGTTCATGAGCGATGTCTTTCCCACCCTGTACAGAAAGACAAAAAGACTAGGTAGGCTGCTTCTACAACAGAGCTCGCATTAATCACTCCGAACAAAACATCCCTCTGCCCTTTACCTTCCATCACAGACTCCTGGCCAGAAGGGGGAGTCAGGGGAAACACACCCACCTCCGCAAGGAGGGGCTTTCACAGCAACAGATGCTGGAGCCACATAAGGATATGAAGAATTAAGGTCTTGAGAAACCCTGCTTCCCCATCAGCAATCTGATCACTGGTAAACAGCATGCATCATATCATGAGGGCAACCTTGGAAGATGAGGTGCCCTACCAAATGATGAAACCCACCAAAAATAAGCATTGGCCTCTGCAGAAGAAGGAGCTGAAGGAACAGGGCAGTCTCAGCATGGTAACAGCTGACACACACATCTGCAGGGGCCAAGAGCTGGAGATCCTCCTGAGAACCAGCTTAGAGGGTTCACTTGCACTCTGTGGCTGAGCAGCACTCCCTGATCAACAGCTTGCTGGGCACAGAGGCATAAATAAGCCTGATGTCAGGGGAGCAGGTTGGTTACAGCCTGCACAGCAAACCCATCACCTGTACCAGAGGAACAGCCTCCTTGCTCAAGGGAACAGGACAACAAAGCCTTACTCCAAGGGGCTGGCTCTACCCAGATCAGACAGAAGCTAGGCAGGTGGCTCAGTATAAGCTTCATCTCTGACAGAGGTAAAATTTTAAGAAGTAACCCAAAATTGCTTATTAGTTTTGGTTTTTTTTTCCCTCCTAATAAAATTAAATGCTTATTTTAACACCATCCTGATTCTCCTTGTACCTTCCTACCGTACATCCAGACTCCCACTGCTCAGAGCGCTGCTCCAGCAGGATGCAGATTGGTGGCTTAAAGGCTCCCCCACTTACCCGGAGTCTCCAAGGATGATGACTTTCAGTAACACTTTCTTCCTAGAAGTCATCTTTTAAACTAGAAAGGAAGAGGAACAATCCCATCAGACTCCATTGGCACGTCATCCCTCAAGGCAGCAAGCAGTAAGCTCGGAGGCTGGGCAGCCAGACTCCCAGCAAGGAACCAGCAGCTGGCAGAGCCCTGCACTCGTGAAGCTAGACTTTTTGATCCAAGGCTTCACTTGAGCAGTAACCAAGTGTTTGCCCACTTCATTGGCAAGGCCACATCAGGCCAGCAATAGCAACTTAACAACAACCAGTAAATGAGCCACATACTTGTCCTTCACAGTACCAAGTTCATTTCAGACCCCATTCCCAGGCTGTTCTCTGGGTACACTGGCTGAGGCCACCTGCCTTAGGCCTGCTGGAGGCAGGGCAGTAAGCTCACAAAACAAGCTAATTCTTACACGTGCTATTATGAGACATCAGAGATGTCAGATGTGTACCGCATTCAAGCTTTATTTGCGCTGCTCAGTAGTCTCCTAGTAGGAAAAAAATAGGGTTCCTCCGACTTTTGGGTTCAGCTTGGAAAAGCAGCAGCTGTGCTCGGTGAGGGCAGAGTCCCCAGAACACGCTGCAGGTGAGGCGGTCACAGCACAACCTACAGGCCAGCCAAAAGGCTGAAGCACGAGGCACACAGCTACCAGACCACGGGGCTTTTCACAGAGCATACGAAGCTAACTGCTGCCAGCCCACCTCCAGCAGAAGGATGAGTAAAACCAGCAACAAACCTCTAACATGCACCCTGCTGCTCTGTTACAGCATGAGCCGCATCCTGCCATTACTCCAGTCCACTTCATGGCAAGTGGCTCTGAACTTGCCACTAATGGTCCATCCAATTAGCAGGATGGGGAGTTGAGCTCCAGAGACTCACTGTTACTTGTCCCCAGGCCTCCCTCGGATCTGTGAAGCTACAGCAGGCCCCAAAACACTTCTGGATGCTTTAGTATAGCAAGAACAAGAATGAAGCCTCGCTATCAGGAGCTGAGCGTGACTGCAGTCCAGCATGCCCTTCTACCATGAGGCCCTTCTCCCCACCTACAGGAAGGGATAGGACAAGGCATTCTCTCTTAGTTGCTCAGGCTTGATCAGATCCCAGATCCCAGTCTGGTTCTCCTTGGCTTTCCCTAGGGAGCTCTGCAGGCTCTCTACAAAGAGAGGAGCCAGAAGATGATTATAGCTGTGCTACTTTGAATTCAAAGACCTTTGACACAGGCTTCGTGTTCCAATCCCTTAAATAGGGACTTGGCTACCCTAAAACTCTCATCCTGCCACACCAACTCACATTCATTCTACTACACAACTCCTACTCTTCGGGAGCTATTCCTGACTTTCACAGCTAAGGAGGCCTCTGCTTTGACAACAGCACGGATAGAAGCGTCTTCTGAGCAGCTTGGTCCTATGCACTTCCTGGGACAGGCAAGAGCCTAGGCTGTGAGAGAACTGCAGCCTGCTCCATCCCACTGATGGGGGAAACAACATGCTCCAAGCTGTAGAAGCTTCCTATTAGGAAAGGATCTGGCTGCACAAAGCCTCAACCATCAAGCTTTGAGTGGTAGAGGCGCACACCTTACCTCAGACCTCCCCATCAGGGAAGGCTGCAGGAGGCCTCCTGCTGCTGTTACGGGCAGCTCCGCCCTGTTGGACTGCGCCCACCTCAAGCACCACTGACATGCCTGGGTGTGAAACTGTTCGGGAGGTAACAGCCAAAGGCTGTCGAGTGACAGCAATGGCAGGCCATCCAGACTGTCTCTAGGTGGTGGTTAATAGATGCCAGAGCGCCTGCATGGGCCAACTACTCCAAGCACTAACACCTCTCCAAGGCTGTCTACGCTGTGCAGGACTGCATTGCTCAAGGGCCCAGCTACCTCAGCCACAAAATAGCCAGCTGAAGGTTGCCAGACATGCCCAGCGTCTAGTCCAGCTCCTGCTCTTGCCCAGAGCCCCCCTCCAGCTCATCCCACTGATAGCAGTGGGGAGAGCAGCCCATGTAAACTCCTCCAAGCAGACAGCACCTCCTGTGTTTTCAGAGCCTGTAGCACAAGCAACACTTGTGCTAGCCAAGCCAGAGACTCCTGCAGCACAGTTGGCCCAGATGGAGTAAGAAAAGCAAGCAGAGCTCTGAAACCACTTCAAGATACTACGCACAGTGAGCCGTCATGGAAAACATCTGCACAGGTCCAAGCCCAGGGTGAGAGTCACCTGTTTCCCTCGAGACAGAGGGTAAACAACTCACCCCGAGGTGACTGCGCCAGAACCCAGCACGTACTGCTTCTATTTTTCCTCCGAGTGTTTTCAGCATTGCTTGCCATCAGCTGCTGCAGCTCCCTGCCTGCTGGCATTCAAAGCAGCTTTAGACAAGCTGGCATCCGTTCCCATGCTCGGGGAAGGATTTGCAGGGCCCCGAATTGCAACACTCGGTCACAGGGGAGCCTCAGTGCCCAGATCCAACGTGGCACGAAGTTCCACTACGAGGCGAGGGGAAGCTGCTCCGTTGAGTCTCATTGCCTGGGAAGCAGCTCAGCTGAGGAAGGAAGCTGAATCAGACCTGACACCGCCTGCTTGTCATAGTTTGCCGGCCACCCCATCGGTGTGAAGGGCCATTACTGCCTGACAAACACCTCAGGTGAGGCTCGCAGCTTCCACCCCAGGTGATGCAACGGATGTGAGCCACAGCACCGCCGGGCTGCTCAGCTCAGTGCCTGCTTTGGGCCATGAGACAGCACGAGGAGCTCGGCTCTGCTGCAGACCCGCAGTACCCAATCTCCCCACCCCATCCTACTAAGCCTGCCCAACGCTTTTCAAGCCTAGTCAGCTAAAGGACCAAACCCCTTTATTAATCTTCTCATCACAGGTAGAAGCAGACCCACCACCGAGTTGCTTCTTGCCGCTACAAGAGGAAACCGCATCTCCTGGAGCCTTCCTACAGAAGAAAACCCTTCTACTTTAAGTAGTGTCAAGTTGCTCTCTACGGCACTGCTTTTGCTGTTTCCCTGATCCTTATCACAGCCTGCATGGCTGAGCAGGTCTCCAACACCAGCCCCAGCCTTAGAGCAGCTATTTGTGCTAAACAGAGCTTTGACTCATCCCAGCAAGATCTGAGATCCAGATGGATTGAAGAAACCCCATTATTTTACCTGGGGTTTCTGATGAAGCAAGCCAAAAGGTCAAACTACTGCAAGGACAGGACACCATACATCCTCCAGTGTTGTTTCCAGGCACAGTGCTTCTAAAAGAGGCTGGGGAGCTGGAATCAGAAGACACAGGACCTTCAGCCCACCCCCCTAGTAAGAAAAGCCTTACCACAGCCTCCTGTAACACCACGCAAAGGATTTGGGGTCTTCAGCCCACACTAAGCCAGCAGCAAACACAACATCCTCCAGCCAGAGGACGCCTCCACACACTGCAGCTCAGGGAAGCCCAGAGCTACCTCAGCTGATCGCGGTTACAGTGCCATCGCTGTGTCAGTACAGCAGGGCACACAACCGACCCCGGGCCAGGCTCAGCATTCAAGGATTTGCTTGCCTGGAGTCAGAGGCAATTTGGGATTGCTCACGCAGGAACACAGGCTGCTTTTCACATGGCACAGCATTGAGTAGTCAGGCTCATTACTGCCTTGTGTCCCAGAAACAGAGCCCACATTCCTGCTCTAAGCTACGTAGATCTCATTTCTGATGAGCACTGCTAGTGCAAGACGAAGGGAGACTCAGCATAACAGCTTCGGAAAACAGACGAGGCAGGTTTGAATACCTGAAGCTGTGAGCTCACATGAGGAGTTTCTCCAGACACACCTGCCAGAAACACTGAGTTACTGAGTCAGCCTGAGATGTGGGCTGTGCAGGGCTCCCCCTGCTCCTGCACAGAGCAAGCTCAGCATAAGCATCACCAGTTTTGATCTCAGCCAACTCAGTGGTGTCCAAGTCCCAGGCTATTTTGCACTATATGTGCAGCTTGCCTTGCTTTATGGTATGATTATTCTAGAGCAGCATCCTGCAAGAGTCACGTAAGCCCTTAAGATGGCAGTGTGCGAGCTCACACGGGGCTCCCATCCAGTCCCAGGAGCATTTCTGAACAAACACTTCCTCTTCAGAGAAATCTTGAAGAAAAACCTGCTTGCTAAGATTTGATCCGAGACACCAGTTTTGTTTTACACCAAGCAGTCTCCTGGAGGGAAGTCACCTGCATGACTGCCCCCAGCAGCCTCCAGCACACCCATCCAGCCCTGCGCAGGAGCTGTCAGAAGCCTCCTGGCAGAGACCAGTCAGCATCGTTCTTCCTCCTGGCCTTACTGGTGCCAAAGGAATGACACAGCTGCCTCTAGCACAGCAGACAAGTCCTCCTGCTCAGTGTTCAATGCCTGCCCCTCTAAAAAAGCAAGCCATTGGCAGCGTGGTGACCCTCAGGAGACGAAGCCTGGTATAGCACACACTCCCAGTAATGTTATTACCTGGCCTGCTGGAGCAGCACGGAGAATCCCTCACATCCGACCTGCACGTTACTGGCTTAGCTGAGCTGGGGGGAGAATCCAGAACTGTCCGATGAAGCTCTGCAGCACCAACTGTTCAGATGCAAGAGCAAAGGAAGTCCGTGCCAAACCTAATTAGACTTCCCTCATTGCTTCAAAGGCCACAACAGTTGTCCTTTCTTCTGCTCTATCAAGGCAGCTGGTTTAACTCAAAGCAGAGATGGATGGTTAAGGACTCCTTAGAGGCATTCACATGTGTCAAGTGACAGTGCAGGCACCTCAGTATCAATTAGCTTGGTACAGGCAAAGAACTGCAGGAACTTGCACTGGTGGCCCACCAGATCTCAGGTTTTACCTGACAGGATGTTCCTATCCCAGGCCTGCTTCTGCTGAAGGTGCTCAGGAGCAGTGGGGGCACAGAAGTAGCCAGCCTTGGGCAGGGGAGGACACTCACCTCCATGGAAGGAAGACAACAGCTCCCTGCACGCTGGCTTTAAAGCTGCTGCTAAGCTGCTGGAGCAGGCCGTACCATTGCAGCTTTGCTGTTAAACAGTTCGAATCACAACCTTAGCTAAAGCAAAGCAACCCCAAGCAGAAGCTAGAAGAACGGGGACATTTGATCAGAAGTTCGCTGCTCCTTCCACTAGAAACCAGCAGAGCCAAAGCAAGGCTGTTGGACCGCACTGCTCTCCTTGTGCCCTCTGCCAGGGGCACTTAACACTACACAGACAAGGGGCAAAGCAGTAGGTGAACGTTGAGCAGGCCTAAACTCATAGCACTGAGAAATACAGAGTTCCACTCTTTCCCTTCTCCAGGGCACCACAGGGCCTTCCGCAAAAGGCCACACCATAAAAAAGTCAATCTGGACAAGGCGGTACCCCATGAAGGTATGGACACCACCACGGGCTCACCACACTGACCAGACCGTGCAGAGGAAGAGCCATCCCTGAGTACCGAAAAAGCCTTCTTAAAAAAAGCTTAGTCCTGGGGTGCAGGATAAGCATCCTGAAAAACAGCTCCACACATTTCCGACACAGCAGCACTACCTCTGCTCACTCTCTTCTCGCATGGGGGAGGCTGCGAAGCATTAAGTCTCTGTACTACACTAAGGAGTTATTTTTATTCCCCCTCCCAATGGTTCTGCATTTCTTCAAGGAGGCTGAAGCTAGAAAAATGATTCAGGACCAGCTCAGCTTGAACCAGTTTCTTCCCAGAAGCGGGAAGTTCCCGGGATGTTCGGCACCTCAGGAGGCCATGCCTGCTCAGACCTCCATCCCCTCACGTGAGATGCTCCCTGGGTGTTTATCCTGCTCGTACAGGACTGACCACACCAGCCTGGCACAGATGGGCTGCCCCATGCTCACACTGAGCCCTGCTGGGACTTACCATGAGCAGGCGTTAAGTTTGTTCCCGTTCAGCCCCACCGAAAGCCCAAGGCCTCATGGCAAGGTGAGGCAGGCAGCCCGGGGCTGCCAGCAGAGGCCAGGGTCAGTTGGCTTGTAGAGAGCTTAAGTGGCCCAGACACCCTTGGCCTTGAGGGTCTCCGCTCACGCTGGGGCCTCAGGCAGGAGCTGAACAAGTTGTGTCAATACGGTTTAACAGCAGCTTGGTTCTACCCACTTGGTCACGCAGGTATTGCGCAGTGTCCGCTAACGCGGAGCTGCGGGTGACAGCAGGAGCGGTTCCACACGCTGACCTCCCCCGGCGTCAGGCAGGCAGCCTCCAGCATCTCACCAGAGCAACAGGAGAGCCATAAGCAGGGGCTGGCACTTGTATATGGCCATGGCTTAAGAGATGCCAAGCTGTCTTCAAGGAAGGAGCTAGAAACAAGTCCCTCAGTCCCGTGGCAGCTGCCAAGCTGGTGTTTTCCTCACAAAGGGGAGCTCTGTAAGTATAAGCAGCACCGGCAGCCTCACACTGAGGACCGATGCAGAAGCACAGGAGGTTTTACCAGCAAGCTGAGGCTGCGCAGGCAGGCCACTACCCTGCTCTGCCCCCATGACGGGTCTACCAAGAGCTCGGCTTCCGCAGCTGGCTGAGAGAACCCATCGAGGAAAGCCCCACATTTAGTGGGGACACATGCTGGCTTTGTGCCCAAGCAGCAGTCAGGAACACCTCGCCGTTCAGGCGGACGGCTCACAAGAACTTCTTTAAACAGGCTGCCCTTTAGAAGACAAGCTCCTATGGAACAAGACCAGTGGGCTACCACAGCCTGTGCAGCCGGCAGTGCTTGCAGGCCCCACCAACCCACCACAAAGCAGCCAAAGCGAAGCCCACAGCAAAAGCAGCTGGCGAGATATTGCTGTGACAGCTTCCCAGAAGGGTACGCTCCACTTGCTGCTGTATCAGTAGCATCTCAGAGCTGCTTCCCACCTCCTTCCTCCCCACACGTTTGTGTTGCTGTTCTAACCAACATATTCGCTCCTGCTGGTGCCTGGCCAAGAGCTCAAGCACAGCTCCTCATTCCCTGCTCAGGAGAAGCAGCTAGGCTGCCTGCTGCACTTTCATCAGGAGCAGGCTCCTGTCCACTTGGTGCCTCTCCCAGCCAGTCCTGGGAGACAGGAGTCACCTCTTTAAGGAGCTGGGAGCCTCAGCTCCAATTTATTTGTTGATACCTTGTTTAAAACATCACATGGCAAGCTGTCAGGTGTGAGCACACTGCAGTGTTTCCTACCCCTGAGAATCAGAAGCTTCACCTTTGTGAAGGAAGCCCACAGCTCCACAAGCTGCCTAGCACACTGACATGGCTGGGATCAAAACAATATTAAAACACGTTTCGGGAACCCACAGGAACTAGCTTTTTAGACTACAGATGCAGTAAATTCCCCTCATTTTGAGGGTGGAGCTGCAGTCTCCAGCACAGCTGCTCTAGGACCAAGCTGAAGAACCAGCCAGCCCCAGCTCCCTTCACTGGCTGTGTCAGGGGGAGCACCACACTGGGGCAAGAAGGCAACTGGCCTGGCCTGTGAGCTAGCTGCTCGGTGGGTACGATGCCTGTGCACACTCTGCAGCCTGATCCTAAATAACAGGCTACGACAGCTCCGTGCTGAAGACAGAATGGTGGTGACACAGCTTGGGGAAAACCATAGGAAACCTAGCTAGAACACAAGAGCAGCTTTTTGCTCCTTTCACTGGCTATAAGGTTTAAGCTCACTTACACGCAGACATACCCTCACCGCCCAGCTCTAGAGGCTGCAGGCCTCCCCCCAGCCATGCGCACGGGCTCCAAGAGCTCCTCAGAAGAGCACACATCAGCTGCCGGCTCGGCCGGAGGGTCAGGATGACACAGGGAGGGCAGACGCCAAGCTGCTTGCACTGGTAGTAGTGATGCCTGCAGAGGAAGCACGGGGCTTGCACGAGAAGGGGTCAGCCCTCCCTGCCGGGGTCCCAGCTCAGGCACAGCTCCGCTAGGGCAGAGCGCAGCATTCCTGGGAGGCACCGATGCACATGATTAGTCACGCTCAAAGCCCGAGCTCTCAAAGCCAAGTTCTCCGGTCCAAGCCTCACTGATTCACGGCCCTGCTACACCTCCCGGCACTTCCCAGATGGGAGCTGTTCCGTGCCTGCGCAGCGTCTGGGTGCGAGATATGGAACCGAAGAAGTTTGTTGCTCCAGAGCTGTCACTGCCCTAGAAAAGGCCAGACAAGGCAGGACAAGCCCCCACCTCCACAACCCAGGAGTGAAGCACAGAAACTGAGCTCTGATGGTTTAGGCATCTCCTCTCACGAAGGTACCACGTTGATCTGATTACATGGTTAGAAAGTGGGAGCTAAACAAGCACAATTTGCTTACAGAACCAAGGCAGATGTCTCCCCACGTTCAGTCAGACCTCCCGTGTGGTTAGGAGTGGCAGCAAAGGTCTGACAGCTACAGGAAGACTTTGCCGAGGCTGCTGCTCAGCCTGAGCCATCAGCAGCACACGCAGGCTCCTGCAGGTGAGGGATGCCCTGAGCCCGAGGAAGGGAGCACGCAGCATTCCCGGCGATGAAGGCAGCCTTCCCAGGTGGATCATGCTGCTCCTCAGCAGCCTGAGGATGATCTCCATCACCTCCACAGCAAGCAGCAGGTACTTTGAGACTATGGCTGTGCGCAGGGCAGGACTGCACGCAGGCCTCTTGGGAGCCAACAGCACAGCACCAGGTCCAGGACACCCGGGCAGAGAACAGGGGCTGCAGGAGGAGCAGTCCCCGGGCTGAGTGAAGACAGCCCTGGGAAAAAGCTGCAGCCAACAGCTTCACCGAGAACTGATGTCTCCAGGCATGAAGACGTAGCCCACCTCACCTGGAGCTCCTCCAGAAGGTGAAGGTGCCTCGTGCTGCAGGCATCTTTCTCCCAGGAGCAGGGAGAGACACGTAGAGCCCTAACAGGCTGAAAGCAGGCACCCGGAGATCTTCAGCTGCCCTCCTTCTGCAGGCTCGAGGTATGCTGCCACCCAGGGATCTTGCTGTGCCCCTTCCTTCCAGGGGGAGGCAGCCCCCCCGTGAGCCCTCCAGGATTTCAGGTAGTTCCCAGTCAACACTGCTCCTCCGCAGGGCCCGGGCTGGTACAAGAGCAGGCATGCTTGCTTTAACTCCCCTCCCCCTTTATCAGAGCAAGCTCAACTTCCCCTATTCTGCCCTGGGGGAGACAATCTCAGGATGTGGGAGGAGAGTTGAGCACATTTGCTGGCTGCCGGGAGACACCAGGCAGCAAGCCATGTGTCTTGACTAAGGGCCTTGCCCACGCAGAGCAGTTCAGCTCTACCAGCACAGGTCCACGTTGCCATGCCTCTACCAGAGCAGGCTCCTCGGCGGAGCCCTGCCAAAGCGAGCGAGGCACATCTTATACAACCGAGCCACGGCACCCATGCAGCCCGGTCCGTACGGCCACGGCTGCCAGGCTGCTGGCACGCGGCCACCTAGCCAGGAGAGCCAAACGGGTTCCAGCAGCCCCTACACACACAGGGACAGCCCAGCACCGTTCCCACACCAGGGAGACGCACGCTGCTGGGTTTGAAGCTTCCCATCAGAAGGGAAGCCTGAGCAAGTCAAAACTGCGGGCTGGCCAGGCCCACGAGGAGCAGTGAAGTTGTTAGGTCTTCTCCAGCCAACAATATTTTTCAAGCGCTCGGATTAACTTGTAGTTTTGTCTCCAGCTCGCTGAGATTTTACGCATTCCTGTCGTGCTTTCAGTTTTAGGAACACAAATAGGAGGTGTTAGATAACCTTTGCAACAAAGGCACAGCTCTGAGACCTTGCCGGTGGTAAACAAGCCTCATTTATCTACTCCTCCTGGTAGTTTTCCCCAGTTCCTAGAAACTGGGCAGGAAACAAGTGACTGAGGGGAGGCTTCATAGGTTCAGGCCTTCGAGTGCCAAACAAGGGCCTCAGAAGGGCTGCTGGACCCCACACAAATATTGACCCTCCTTCAGCACCAGGAGCCCAGTAGGAGAGAGGGAAAAAGCTGACAGGAGACCCAAACCCAGCCAGGCAGATGCGGAGAAACACAGAGCCTTACTCCTGAGCAGCTGCTGCAGGTCTGCGTTCTCAGGACCGAGCCTGCTCCTGGAGGTGCCTTCCTCCAGACACCGCAATCTAAGAACTGCACCTGGAGCGGCGCGCACAGCCCCGATCCTGCACATGCCCCGCACCTCTTGCTGTGCTAACAGGGTTGGCAGAGCAGGAAGGACGAGTATTTCAGTCCCAGTCGGCGAGGGCAGCAGGCAGCTCACCGCGACAGCTGAGTCAGGGCCTAACAAGGAATTTCTGCTGCGGAGCCTCAGTTTCAGGCTCGTGCTTCACACACACTAGCACCTCTTGCACAGCTCCTGCAACAACAGTTTGCCAGATCACTTCTTTATCCTCCACAGAGGACTGGAAAAGCCTCACTGAAGGGACCTGCAGGGTGTGATTCGGAGTGCAGCGCTGGTAAACTGCATCCCCTCGCAAGGGGGAAGATGAGAGCTGGAGATACCTCGCTTCGTTGCAGCTGTCTCGCTGCTGATGCTTGAGACAATGTTATCACCGTGCCAGATCGTAGTTCAGACACCATTATCAGTGTCTGGAGCCAAGAGGAGGAGATACTTGCAGAGCCAAGTGACTCAGTCCACTTGAAGGAGGCGAGCACGAAGCAGGTTACCGCTCAAGATGCTGCTGCCCAGCACAGACCAAGGGTTCTGTGCAGACTCACTGCTGGGCAGAGCCAGCCGTCAAGCCCCAGGCACTGCAGAAAAGATTTTCCGCAGAAGAGATCTACTCCATTTCTTCAGGAATTTCTGCTTGAAACTCAAGCAGGTGCAGTTAGATATAATAAGCCACCTGAAGCTGACATTTTAAGTAGTTACAGATGGGCAGGAGAGCAAAGCACTCACTGCATCGAGTGCCTTTAAGCTGCACAAACAGGACTCCGCCGCAAGTTTACACTTCAATCCATCTCAAACAGCACGCCCCTCCCGAAGTCACACCGCCTCCGAGAACGGCCACGGCCTCAAGAACAGGTTTCCTAGTGCAGGAAGCCAGGGCTCCGCGAGCTCAGCTGCAAGCCAACACACTCCTGCGGCCCTGACCGGCTCCTTTCCCCGTCACCAACCATGAGTTAGCAGCAGCGGTGTTGACACAGCTTCCCTCACGCACAGAGCGCTGGCTGCTGGCACCCAGGAGGAGGAGCGGTCTCGCAGAGCGGCGCTGGCAGCAGCAATGACATCAGCGCAGCGCAGGACGCAGCGGCACGCTGAGGGCCAGAGCAACAAGCACGCCGCGAGCCAGCGAGCAGCCATGTGATACGGGGGTATCCCTGCACCGCCTGCTATTTCTGAGCAGCGCAAGTGGAGTCGCTGACCTTGGGAGCCCGACTGGAAGTTTTAGTTGAATCGTATTCGAAAGGAAGTAAGCCCTTCAGTAAAGCACAGCCGGAACGCTGGCTGCTGTCACCCAGCCTGTTCCCCGGGCCCGATCCAGTTCGCAGTGCGCAGCCCGTGTTTGCGATGCACTGCCCACGTTTGGGTCGCTACCGAGGAACATGAGCCTGTTACCCTCAGCCCCGTGTCACAACTCAGCCGTCTGAAGGCAGGCTGTTACACAGCAGCTCCAGGAGACCGCTTCAGAAGGCTGCAGGGGGAAGCCAACTGAACTCCAACTCAAGCAATTAAACCGCAATTATCAGAACAATGCCGCGTGAGGAAATATTTCAGTATCAGGGATGCTGGATTGCTGTCAGACACGCAGCGCACAAGGCACAGGCACGCTAGCGCCCAGCCAGATTCAGCACAGAAATTCCTTCTCGCCCGGACCCCTTTACACCGAGGCAAGAAGCCCCAAGCCCCCTGCAGCTCTGCAGGGGATCTCAGCACCAGCAGGCCCTAGCAGCAAGGGCTGCAGAGCAGTTCAGGTCACAGCCGAGAAGCCCACAAGACGTTAGGGAACATCAGTACGCAAGGTGAGAGTCCTGTGCCTGTCAAGTGATCAGTTCAGCTACTGAAAACACCGGTTATTGTAACAGGCTGGACAGCAGCAAGTGTGTGATCCCAGACACCCAGCAGCCTGTTTAGAGGATGCAAACATCCCGGTGCCCTGTCCTACAGCCTTCGTTCCTAAGCCTGGGCTTGCCAGGCACCGATCTCAGGATGAAGCATTTAGAAGCGCATCCTAATCAAGCACAGGCAGTTTTGTTTACAGCCAAATGTTAAGTTCTGCATAAACTAGTCTCATTTTCACAGAGAAGTCAGACAAAATCCCATACATGTTAGAGACAAAGCTATAAATAGTTTTGCACAGATGGTTTGATACTAATTGTCATGTTTCCTCAAGGACAAGCTCTGCCTGAGATTTGTTCTGCCAGGTAACTCGCGTGACCTTCCGAGTCAGGAGTCTCAGAGCAGGAGCTCTAAGAAGATGCCTCAGAAATTCGACCTGATAACCCTCCTGTTCCCGGGCACTCATTTTGGGTAGCAAAGCAAGGAAAACATTATCTTCTGTAGGTGAACTCAGGAGAGAGCTTACAGCAGAGCTGGTATGGTTTTCACTTCCAGGTTACAGTGTGGATGTTTCCTTGACTATCTGGGCTGCTCGGAGTAGCCTCTGACCCACCAGATTTGGCAGAAGGGCAAGGATGCCTGCAGTGTAGGCACTGCAACAGTTATTTAGGCATTTAACTTGGCCCCTTTGCATTCTAAGGTACAAGTCTCACCCTATCTGTAGGGTATTTCAGGACACGGACCACTGCATGACACCACAGGCAAGAGTGAAGTCTAACATAGCAGCAGCATGAAATACAACCACTGTTTCAGGCTGTATCAGTTAAGAGCAAGAAACTGCTACTGGATGTTAAAAGTTTCCCCTATTAACGGGGAAAATTAGCCCCATCTTACAGCTCTTCTACCCCAGGAGTGTTAACCCAACGGCACACAGAAGGAAGGGCAGCCCTTAGAGCAGCAGTTCAGGGCTACTTTGACTCAGGCCAGGCATGGTGGGTCTGCTCACAGCTCACGGAGAGCAGGTCATGTGTTCAGTCAGCTGTTGGAAGTCACAAGGAGGGGGGAGAGACAAGTATACTTGTTCTTCCTGAATAAGTACGGCGATGAAGCCCTGATTATTAAACAAGAAATATTCAAATGACTCCACCCACTGCAACCTCAAATACAGCTGCTAAGAACAGAGTACGTTCACTCGGGCAGCCCAGCCCTGCTGGAAGCACGGCAAGGCTGCAGCCTCTCTCATATGCTCCTGGTAGCACCACAGCTCAACGCAGAACAGCCACAAGAGAGCCTTTAAACCATGGCCAGCCAGGCGCTGTTCCCAGCTGGCTAGGTACTACTGCCCCAAACAGGGAACTTCACCCCGGCCCAAGGCCCACGCCAGAAAGCTGAGTCCCAGGCCCAGGCCAGAGGTGGCAGGTGCTGGGAGCTTTAAAGCTTCAAATTAGCAGTTATCAAACAACGGATAGATTGCTTACAGTGGGGAGGACTTTGTTCTGTCATGTGTTTTCAGTTTACATATACAGAGCTGATACACATCCCAACAGCTCCGCTTATCAGCGGGTGTTTTTAGTTTTCTGGGAAACAGCACTGAGAATTCCAGCTCTGTCTCAAAGACTTTGGAGTCGCTGGGCAACGCATACTCATGTAGATGCTGAGGTTGCCTCTCTTACTGCAGATTAAGGGAGTATTTTTTAGCAGTTTTACTACTAGAAGAATTCCACTATTTACAGGAAAGAAAGCACAGTTACCTTAAACGCTACGATCAGGCACTTCCATATTTATTACCCTCCATGTGCCTGGAGATTAATAACATACCTATCACTGAATTCACCTTGTTACCCACCGGCAGCCAGAAGTGCTCCTGCCATCCCCTCTCAGACCTGACTCAGGCTTCACACATGCCGAGAGCCCCTTTCGCAATAACTGCCAGCCTTCCAGCCGCCGGCTTTGCCCCACTAACCGCTCCCAGGGCTGCCCGCTCACCCTACAAGCGGCCCCCAGCGCCCAACCCCCCCGGCAGCTCCGCACCCCCCGGCCCCCAGCACCCCCCTCCCGGAGCCCAGCACCCGCCGGCCCCCAGCACCCCCGGGCCTCTCCCCACACCCGGGACGCCTCCGACATCCCCCTAACAACGCACCCCCCCTCCCCACAAGGTTCCTCCCACCCCCCCCCGGAGCAGAGGCTCCCCCCGAAGCCTCCCCAAACGCGCCAGGCCCCGGCACCGCCGCCCCCGGGAGCCCGCCCCCGGGGCTCCCCCGGTTCCTTTGTTCCCGGGGAAGCGCCGGGCCCGGCTCCCAGCGACACCACCCGCCTGCCCCCCATCCTCCCTTCCCCCCCACAGGCCGGGCCCAGGCGGAGGCAGCACAAAGGCCGCGCCCCCCCCCGAAACAACCCCGGTGCCCCCCCCCCCCACAGCCACCGGGAGAGGCCCGCGAGGCTCCCCCCCCCGCCCTCCCCGGTGCCCCCGGGCGCCCCTCACCGCGGTGCGTGTGGTGCCCGAGCCGCCGCGGCGCCCGCCCTCAGCCTCGCTGCCCGCCCGCCGCTCGCCTCGCTCGGCTTTAATGGGCCCCTCCGCCTCCCCGCTTTCACTTCCGCCTCCCCCTCCGGTAACTTCCGGTCACGGGGCACGCCCGCCGCCCCTGACGTCAGCACGCCGCCCGGTGAGGCGGCGGGGGGGGGGGGGGGGGGGGGGAAGAAGGGAGAGGAGGAGGGTGGTGGCTGCGCGTCACGTGACCGCGGGCCGCCGCCATCTTGTGGTGGCGAGGGCGGGAGGGGGGCGCCCGGGGCGGGGGCGGGGGCTCGGGGCTGGCACCGGGAGGGGACCGGCACCGGGAGCCGCGGGCACACGGGGCCGTGCACAGCCTGCTGTTTTACGGGGTCGCAGCCTCTCTGTTTTACCGTCAGGAACCGGGTGCTGCATTGTGCCCACCCTGTCACCCCATTATCATGGCTTTGGTTGGCCATGGGATGTGTAAACCCAAGCATTTACAAAAAAGGGGCATGTAAAACCAAGCATTTATGAAAAAGGGACGTATAAAACCAAGCATTTACAAAAAAGGGGTGTACAAAACCAAGCATTAATGAAAAAGTGAGCCAAATGTGGGCCCGCCTGAGCAGCACCACGACCTCCCTGTCACCTGAAAATGGGAGCACGCCTTGGGCAGGCTGTGAGCTCCGACCCAGTGACACTTGCAAAACACTTTGAGATCAATAAAATGATGGCACGCCGCCTCATAATATCGTTAACGAGCCTGAATAGTATTAATGAGTCCTTTCTGAGGTCTGTCCGTCGCAGAGCACGCAGGTGCAGTAGTTATGGTGTCCCACTGCTCAGAGGCTGTGAGCCCGCAGCAGCCACGCGCAGCTCCAAGGGCAGCCCGGCCTCTCCTGTCCTCGTGCTGCTGCTGGCTCCTGTCCGACCCTGCCCGCCTCACTCGGGCACTACACCTGCCAAAAGTTAAAGCAGTGTAGGAAACGTACCTGCCAGCTGAATGCACTGACCTGGCTTCGTGCAGGGGAAGTGGGAGGCAGGACACAGACGCTTGTTATAGCTGTGGAAATGTGGACTAAGAGAAGGTGGGCTCTCACATAATGCTGGTAAGTTCGTTACCAGTTTTGTACCCTCATTTTCCCATCTGCAGGACTGTGTCACCATTACCAATCCATCCTACAAGTCAGGAGCTTATGATATCCAGTTTATGACTGATTTTAAGGTGCTCCATTAGACACAGAGCAGCAGCAGAACACAATACTGGTTAAAGCAAGGACTAGACCAAAGAGGAAAAGCATTGCTTAGTAAAATGATGGAGAAAAAAACTCCCAGAGGTGCATAATTTCTCTGGATGAGAAGGACAGTGATTCTGTGATGGTAACTTCTCTGACAGCACTGGTGAGATCACCCCAAATACTGTGTTTGGTTTTAGGCTCCTCACTACAAGGAGGATACGGAGTTGCTTGAGTATGCGTAGAGAAGAGCAAGCTGGTGAAGGAGCTAGAATTATGAGAAGTGACTGAGGGAATTGGGGTTGTTTAATCTGGAAAAAAGGAGGCTGACGGGAGATCTCGTTGTTCTCTACAACTATCTGAAAGGAGGTTACAGCGAGGAGGATGTCGGTCTCTTTTTTCTCAAGTGACAAGTGTTAAGACTTGAGAAAACAGTCTCAAGTTGCACCAGGGAAGTTTGGGTTAGATATTAAGAAGAATTTCTTCATGGAGAGGCTGGTTAAGCATTGGAACCAGCTGCCCAGGAAAGTGGCAGAGTCCCCATCCCTGGAGATAGTCAACAGATGTGTGGATATGGCACTTAGGGACATGGTTTAGTGGCGGCACTCAGTAGGTCAGGTTGATGGTTGGAATGATGATCTTGAAGATCTTTTTCGACTTAAATGATTTTATGATTCTCACTCAGCTCAGCCCCAGGACTGCAGGCCCTGGGCTCATGGGCACACCAGCAGCCGGTGGGACAGAGCTCCACCACTCACTTTCCCATCCTTATTTCCTGTAACAAAGACCCACGTGCTGAGCTGTTACCAGCAGACATTAATGTTGAGTTACAAAGTGTTCATCTGCTCTCATTCCTAAAAGTTTCATTTTTCCTTTCTTTTTGCACAATACAAAAAAACAATCACAAATTGTGGGTGAGATTTCCTCCTTCCTTCTCTAGCGCAGAGCAATCCTGGCACCATCTAATACATACTTCTGTTACACAGAGGATAACCTCGCACCGAGTTCCTGTGTCACTTGCTAGCTTTCTTGGCATGACCAACAGCTGTGTCATGCAATAGCTGTTCATGATGAGTTTCTGATCCTTTGTGGGAATCCTGCATTTTCTCAGACTGACAAGGCAAAATCCTGCTGCCCTGAGCATATGAATCCCGGCACTTGGGAGAACAGATGTCAGCAGAGAGGTCCTTGCTATCCAGCCTGGATGCTTGTATTTTGGCACAAATGACAATTATATTTGCTGTGGCTGAAAGTGAAAAGACAGTGGTAAGAAAGTGGCAAATAGAAGTACTGAGCAGTGGCTCTTGCGTTTTGCCTGGCTATACAGACAAACCTATGTACACCTCCCCACCAGAAAAACACGTGGCTTGTGTGAAACCTGAGTGAGCAGCACAGCTAGTTGCAGTAGCCTCTGAAGCAAATGGTGACCACTTGATAATATCAGAACCCAATGAAACCTCGTAAAAATGGATCAGTTTGAATTCCAATGCCAATTGTTCCCAATCACTAATGTTGCTCAGAAGAAATAAGTTCTCTGCCTTTGAGGGACCTTCACAGAGCTGAGCAGATCCATCATATTAGAGTGACCAGTCTTTAGACATTTACCACTGTGTAAACCTTAACATATTTCATGCACTCATCCCGCTAAACCAGGAAGTAGGAATGTGTCCAGCTTTGAGTTTGTTCCTTTTGTGACATCTAATCTCTATTTACTAATCTGCCTGATCCAATTAGAGACAATAAAACACGGTGTGTCTTACACCATCTCTTTACACATCACTGGACCAAAAGGGATCCTCCCTTACTCTTCCCAGTCTGTAAAATGGCAGAGTGAGCAGAAATAGCAGGGGTACAAAAACACCTGCTGCGTGCTGATTTCAGGGGGGCGTGCAGAAAGGTCCAGGGACCCAACGTGCACATTGGCTTAGCGATGGCCGTAACTGCTCAGTGAAAACTGACTGTGCCATGATCCTTGTGTGAAGCCGTCCTCTCAAGAGCTTTGCAGTGCTTGTCCCTTGCCATCTTTGGCTTTCCAGACCATCTTCCTCAAATTATCATTATAATGATACAACTTACTAAAATTAAAAAGCAAAAAGGGAACTAAGATGCAGCAAACACTCTATCTTGGTTTTGTACTCTGAGCTTTGTCACGCTTTGCTTTACTCCAGTCTAAACCAGATTCTCCCTGCTTCTTTGGGCATTTTGTTCACTACAAATCTTCTGCTATTACATGACCACACATGCATTTCCACTGGTAAGAGTACAGCTGCAGTCTTTTGCCTGCCCTCATCTCTAATCCCTGCCTGCAGTACAAATACCACTGGTAATCTGCTAACGCTTTCTCCTTTGCACTCAGCTGATTTCTAAGTCTTACAGCAGCAACACACGAAAGTAAAGCACCAGCTCTGGACAAGACTTGATCACCAGACACCAACCACAGGAAGCAACTACAATCACGTTATCTCATGCCAGATCTCTGATCCACACTTCTGCTGAGGTGCACAGGACACTGATTATAGCACGAAGGATTACAAGCATCTGTGCTCGCTGATGAAATGCAGCTGCTGGAGGTTGAACATCTTAAAACACAGAGCACTGATAAAGAGTCTAAATGTAACTGTTGAAGCCCAAGACCCACGCAGCGGGTGGGGGCCTGCCTATGGTGCCACAAAGGCAGATTCTGTTATGTCTTCTCATACCCAACACAGGAGACAAGTACCTAAAAGAAACAGCTTTGGACTCGTTTCATGGCTTCCCCTTGTTCCATCACAAGTCACAAAACCAGCGTGAGGCAATGCTGGGACCTTACTTTCAATGCCAGCTCACTCCCTGAGCTGAGGGTCCAAACCTCTTCCTTGTTCTCCCTTTGAGTCACAGCCTCCTGCAGAGGTGTTCTGGTCACGGACAGCACGTTGAGTGCAGGGGACATGCTCTTGAACAAGCGCCTACACTGGCCACGGCAAGGCAGGCAGGGAGAAGCAACCACGTGCTGCTGGGCCACGTGTGAAATGGCCACCACATGAAATGGCCACCACGCAGCCTTGCGCTTACCCCTTTGGCACCACCATAGTTACCTTGAGCCTGGACTGGTGGAAGCCAAAGCCCACAAGAAGCTCAAGTTTCACAGAACAAAGGGGTGTTTTTGTCGTACGGATTTCGGTCTAGAGGCAGAAAGGAGCCAATACCCTATTTATGCCAAGAGACTGTCCCACAAATAGTGACCATCACTTGAGGCCCCTGTGGGACTCCCAGCTGGCCAACCTGGCTACAGAGGTTCTCTGACAACACCAGCAGCTTCCCACTTTTAGAGCCGGTGCTGTAATAGCAGCTAATTAATTTTTACAGCTGCGTTGGCAGCACGCCGGGTAATTTCATATGATTGGTCTCAGTACTCAAGTGAAGAAGATGATCCAGGGGGTGAAGTAACTTTCCTGAGGCCAGTGAGTCAGTTACCTTGTTAGATCTGGGTCCCTCTAAATAGAGACGTTTCTGAATAATTTTTTAAACCATAAGACTTCTATAAAAATAGAGAGCTATGCACACAGCCAGCACAGAACTGCGCAGGCCTTTTCAGGCTGACCTTTTTTCAGGAATCAAGTTTTTGTCAGAGTGGCGTGCTACCAGAGCAGCAGGTTCCCCGAGCTGTTAATTCCTAGGCTCTGAAGCCATGACAGTGAAGGTCTGGTGAGCCTGACACCTCCCAGCTCATGACACGAGTGGGTTTGAAGCCACGGGGCAGGACAGGCTGATGGCTGGTGGTGCCAGGAACACTGCAGGACCCGTGGGTTGTGTCCCGTTGCTCCTCTCTGCACAGGGCGTTGTGCGACGGGGTGGACCAGCCACGTGAGCTCTGCAGCCAGGCAGTTTTGTGGCAAAGGTGGCCGTGTCATGCTGTTGTTGTACCCAGAATGTGTCACAGGACAGGAGCCCAGTGCCACGTGAACGCTGTGACTGGGATACTTTATGGTACAGGTGACTCGCAGGTCGCTTCTTCTGTAGCAGTGAGTCAGTGCTGAAAAGCATCCCAAAGGCAGCTCGGAGAGGGAAGCTCTCCATGAGTAGGAGCCAAACTGGATGCATGCACTCTCTCCAGGGCCTGCAGGTCCATCCTGGATGTGAAGGGACAGGGTTGGTCTGCAGAGGCCCAGAGGGCTCTGTCTGGGAAGGACACGGACACATCCCTTAGTGCAACTCCTCAAAATCCAGCCCCCCCCTCTCTGCAAGCACAGGGTGCTGCATATGAGCTTCAGATCCATCTGCCTCAGCTCTTCCAAATCACAGATTTTCACAATCCTCTCTTATCTGCTCTAAAAGAAGTAAATTCTGTATCAATGACAACCACAAGAAGCCTGTATAATTTTGTGTGCATGTTTTTGAAGAGTGTTGCAAAGACACTCAGCCTTGAAGGATAAGGGGTGTGTGTGGGCAGTGAGGTTTGCTTTGCTTTATCTTGGACAACACTTTTCAATGCCTGGTGCCCCGGCAGCTGCAATTTTGATCCCAGGGAGTTATGACTCACTGTTTGCAAATCCTTGAGCCACCAAATTGAAGGTATGTCCCGCAAAGCACAACCACCTAAAACTGAAACGGTTATAAGTGGGAGGTAAAGCTTCAATTATTCCGTCCTAGTGCTCAGGACTGGCTCCGGAACCCTGCCTGAATTTCTGGCAAATTGAAAACAACACCTCTTACTTTGTTTAAATGAACGGGATCTTTCTGGGTTGTCTCCTTCAGTGACCAGCTCAACACCAGCCTGAGGAACATCCGCTCTGCCTGATCTGCACTCCTGCCCTCTGCCAAATTGCTTCAGACATCGGGGCCACCCCAACATCAGAACTGGGCTTGGCCTGCTGGAGTGCAGGGCAGAGGCGAAGGCCGTCTTTCAGTCCGCTTTCTGGGTGACCTGTGTGGGGCTGCGTGCTCCCCTGCTTGGCATCCTTTTCATTTGAGTAGATCAGTTCCCTGAGCAGTACCTACCACTCAGCGAAAAACACCACAAAAACCATATCAGGCATTTCTGGGCAGGCAGATAAGAAGGTGAGCTGTCTGTGAGGAGCCTGAGACCCACCAGGAAAAAAAAAAAAAAAAAAAAAAAAGGAATAACAAGGAATGGTCTTTAATCTCAAGTTTCTTTTTCCTCTTATCATCAATGTTTTTCTAGTCAGAAAAGAGCGATTGCATTCATTGCTGCAGACCAACGCTGCTCACAGAGGGTTAGTGCTCCCCATTTGGTCGCACATGGAGCAGCCTGTGCTCACCGCCAGCCACCTGGCAGGGGGCACTGGGACCGTCTCCGGTGAAGGGGCCACCGCAGACAGCCACGTACAGACCTGCCCTGAGGCTCCCGAAAACCAGGTGTGGGGCAGAGGTTTGGATTCACCCTGGCAGTGGGACCGGGGCTGCCTCTGCTGCAGAAATGCAAACCCCCGTTTGCAGGGCACGATCCAGTGAAGTCCCCGACTGCGGATGCCAAAAATTCAGGAAGCTGGTGAGAAATCTGCACTGCCTCACAGCAAGCGCTGCGCAAACACAAGGCTCCTGCAGGAAACACAGGATGCAGCAAGAGCTGCCAAGCTGCAGATGACCCCCTCGTGCTGTTAGCAGGATCCTCGGCTTCCCACCGTCTGTGGCAGACCCTGCCAAGCCGAGGCTTCAAAAGCCACGCTCAGCACGCTCCGTGTGAATGATGGGCTTCCAAGGTAAATACACCTGCAAGTGCTCTCCTTTCCAAGAACAAGCTGAGAAAGAGGCGCCGTTGGACGGGATGGGGATGACACCGTGACAGTGCACTGAGACCCATCGATCCCTGCAGCGGGTCCCCGTGACGCGCACCCTACAGACCGGGGTGACTTTTACCCCTCACAATAACCACAGGACGCCACTTCAGCAGGAAGGGAACCAGGCCCTCGCTTTTAATAACCATGATCGCTCCTGCTGGAGCTGCCCGGGCCGGCGGTGCCAGCAGGGGGAGGCAGGAGGCGGCAGCCCCAAAGCTCCCCCCCCCACTCGCCCCTTCCTCTCTCCGTGCCCCCTCACGCTGCGCCACCGCCGTAGCGCCCGCTATTCACCAAGGGGCGCTGCTACGCTACCGCGCCAGCACCGCGCGCCGTGCTCGCGGGCGCCCCCTGGTGGTGGAAGGGGAACACTGGGGGGGTGAGGGGACACCCCGGGGTGTGGGGCCGGGAGGGGGACGCTGCGGGTCTGGGGGGGACACACAGCTCCATGACACCTCTCTGGGCTGGGAACTAGCGCTATCTCCCGGCCCATGAGGGGAAGAAGTGGCCAGCGCAGCCGCAGGGCCCCTCTGTTTGGGCACTGCTGCCTGCAGACGGCAGCCAGGACCCCACAGCCACGACCCCTGGCCTCAGAGCATGCCCATTCCCTGCCCTGCTTGGTCCCTGTGAAAGGCTGCATTTGTCTTTTCAAGCCAAGATTCGCACCCTTGTCCTCCTTATGCCTTCTCTGGCTTCGCAGAAACCAACCTGCCAGAGGTATTTTTGAGCTGGGTTGTGATGTGGAAGGGCCAGATTACATTTTACGGGTGGTTTGAAGGTGGTGCTGTACCCAGGCCCTGACAGTACCTGTAGGTACTTCAGTGGCAGCTGCGATCACACCCTAATTTTCTGATACAGTTAAGCCAGTTCAGTTCCCTCTATCCAAAACATGCTCTGATCCTGTAACAAAATCTGTACACATGTAGCAGATTTCTTCTACTAGCAACCCACCAGTGCTTGTAGCCATTTCAGTTACAGTTCCAGTAAGCTTTAAAAACAGTTAAATGTTCTTTTCCTGCCCATGAAGAGTCCTTGCAGCAACCTTTTCCGCACTATTGCCACAACACCTGTAGCATACTAGTCTCACCCCTGTACAAAACTCACAGATGCTTTCCCATTTTCCTCTGGCAGGCTTTACTGTGTGCTTCCCAACACTTCATACAATTGGTTTCTCCACTTGCTGTGTGCAGACAGTTTTTCCCATTTTTTTTTTCCTCTGAGTCTCATGTTCTAACCCGGCTAAGAATGCAGGTTTTCTTTTTAAATCCAGGAAGATGTACTTTTAAAGAAAGGCAAACATTTACGGGAGACTCCACTGCAGATCCATGATCTAACTTCAAGAAACCCCAGAGAACAGCCCTCGAGCAGACAGTGACCCTTCAGCACCGTCTCTGTGAGAAGGCAGGACACACTTCCAAGGCAGATGAACAGTGCAGCAGTTGAGCACCAGAGCCCCCCTTCCAGGCCCTCCGCTCCCATGGAAATCACAGGCGAGCCCAAACCAAGAATCACAGCGTGTTTTGCTTGGCAGAGGCTCAGCGCGTGCTGACTAGCTGTAAAATGAGGTTGTAAAAATAATGAAACTGGAAGACTTTTTTTTTTTCTTTTTCTCCAGCTGTTTTTCAAGGGCCTTAGCAAGGCTAAGTAAACTCTGCCATCAGTCAAACAGATCTTACATGCACCCTTGTGGCTGGGGAATGCAAAACCTCACTGGCCCGGGACCGATAGCAGCAAGACCGAAATGCCATCTGCATCCCTCTGTCAGACAGAAGGCTTGATTTTACACATACAGGATTAGACAGTGAAACACCAATAAAATCCAAAGCACCAAGTTTTATACCAGTCATCACAACAGCCACATGTCTGTGGTTTTATTTATTTATTTTCTAGGATCATGGTCAGATCTGTATTACAACTACATCCTCAAGCTCAGGTGGTGCCAGGATGACTTCTGCTGTCTGGGCCCATGCACAGCCCTGTTTCACATCTGCTCCTGACCCGGGTTCCTCAGAAAGCAACCCATTATACCATGGTCCCTACATGCCTGGTGTAAACTCCCTGCTGCTATGAGGCTCACGCTGGGATAAGTCCTGTTCCCTGCTGCTACAGGCTGCAGCGTGCTCCCGTGGTCACAGAAAACATGCTCCTTCAGGAAAATAACTTCCACTCCTTTCCTCCTTGAGAACAAATTGCTCTTCAAGATGACACAGCTCTGAGTTTGGCATCAGCCCTCTACAAACTGAAAAGCGTAGGGTTTTTCCTTGGGTACATTTCTCATCCTGCCAGAGGCATTTATTAGACCACTCTCATCCTTCATCCCTGACAGACAGCTTGGCTGGCACCAGCTCTGTTGGGGGTATTCCCCTCCCAAATACTCATTGTCCCTGAGGGTCACACGCTCTCCCTGCAGCACATCATCTGGGGCTGGGGTATCACGGGTGGATGGCAGAGGGGTCTGGTCACCTCCCTCATGCTGCCTCCACAGCCAAGGCAAGAGGACAGGGTCAGGGCAGGGTGTGAGAGGCAAAGGATGCCGGAGCCACGCCGGCACTGCAGCCTGGAACAATTAGAGTGCAGCATCTGGCGAGGGCCCTGCAGGACTTCTCATGTTTAAAACCAGCCTCTCCCTTCCTGCTCGGCGCAGCCCATGAGCTGTTCACAGCCGTAACCGGCAAACCCGGCCAGGGGCCTGCTTCTCTGATGCCTTCTGCTAGCACATTAACTGAGCCCGTGCACAAGTAACCATAGCCTGATGCCATTTCACACCTTCTCTCTGCAAACTTAAACATCCACTGCACATGCAGGACAGCAACGAGAGGGGCCTGCAGTGCAAAATTTGTCCTACAAGCAAGAATTCTAAAGGCGACAGCTTTTCAACCTAAAGATAAATTTAGACTACACGGCAGGGCTGAAGTCTTGGAACAGACACTATACAGACTCAGTATGACTCAATTATCACAATTAGAAATGGATCTGAACACGGGTTTAGCATATAACAGCCTGATTCAGAGCTCGCCAGGGTCTGAGACGGGTCAGATGTTGAAACGCCGCATTTGCTGGCGAGCTCAGATCCAGGATCTGGGCTGAATCTATCAGAGAACAACCTTTGGCCCTGGATGTAACAACTGAAGCCCAATTATCTCCAGACACAAGGGGAATGTGCATTTATTTCTTTCCCTCCCTTTGCCAGAAGAAATTTCCCTGAGGGAGAGAGGGGAAATTAAGGCTGGAGCTGTGTGTGTTATTAAAGCCGCAGTCTGGAGTTCATTTACTCCCTGTGACATGGAGGCTGGGGTTGGAGGAAGGACAGTGACAGCCGTTCCTAGGAGAGGAGCTTTCCACAGCAAAACCAACCCAGACAACCGGAGGGAGCCCCCAGATGCAGCACTGCTGGCCAAACTTAAATTAAAACCAGCAGCTTCCTTCAGCCGTCCATGTTTTACAGTTGTTTCTCCCCTAACTTGCCTACCCAGCTCCTGCAGCCCCTAAGCCTGGCTCTTTGGAGAAGATGACAAAGATAAGCATGCTTTTCCTGGAGAGCAGAAGGACCTGGAACGTTTCCCTAGCTGGAAGCACAAGCCAGAGGAGCTGGACACCCATCCCTGCAACCGACTCCTGCTGTGCTGAGGAAAGATGTCATTCAAAACATGTTGACAAAACCACCCACTTGCACTAGGACACTAACAGGGCCAGCCGCCAAATTCACAGGTCTAGTGCCTAAATTAGGAGAGACTGAAGTCAAGAAGACTTCCACACTTCGGGAGGACAGAGAGAGCAGAAAGGGAAGGCCAGTTAGAAGATGGTGTTGTTTTGAACATAACGCAAAGAAACACCCCATTTTATTTAGCCTTTGCCAAGGGGCTTTTTGACTCCAGATGCAAACTCACAACGTGTAGGAAATCCCCTTCTGATACTTGGCAATCTCACACCAACTCAGAGGATTATTTTTGTGACTCATATTAAGATATTAAAGAAAGGCCAAGCCCTGGATCACATTAGGGAAACATGAAAAGTCTGTTGTCCCACAGGGCTCGCAGACTACAGCCCTGCTCCGTGGCAGACAACATCCGATCCTCGCTTTTATCTGCTTCAGATGTTTGGGAGTGAAGTGTCAGCTCCCCCTTCCTCAGTCGTGTGTTAAACCACTAACATTTTCCACTCTCCATCTCTCTCTGCCCAGGTCAGTTCAGGGTGAGCCACTGTGCCTTGGCTGCCTGTGGCACCCTGCTCTGTCTTCATTTAATTCTTTCTGATAATTTTTAGGGGAAGATTTGAACTCAGCTTAAAACCCACTGGTGTTAAACCTCACCTAGCAGAGCAACATCAATCTGCTCCCTAGGCCAGCAAGACAAACCATCCAAATGAGTGGGTGGTTAGTTCTGCCAGGAGGCACAGTGGGGCTAGGGGCCGTGCCCATGGGGTGAGAACAAAGGGTTTTGGAGCCTTTAGCCATTTTCCAGCCTCCCCTGCTGGATCTCAGACAAAACACATCTTTTGCTAAAAACCAGAGCCCACCCTCACCTCCCCGCCTTTCTACTCAGGCACTCCTTCAGCCGCCTTACCTCGGCGGGGGTCCTCAAGCGCCGCTGGGCGCCGCCATCACGCGCCTCCTCCCACCCGCACTGGGCGCCGCCATCTTGTGCCCTCCCCGTACAGCGCGGGCGCCGCCATCTTGTGCCCTCCCCGCGCCGTGTGGCGGCCATGGCGGGGCTGCTGTGCCGCCTGCTGCTCTGCCTGGCGGCCGCCGCCGCCGACCTGCAGCTGGACGAGGCGCGGCGCACCCTGGACCTCAGCACCCACCTGGCCAAGGTCTCGGCCGAGCTCAGCCTGGCCAACGCGGCCGGCACCGCCGCCTCCACCTTCCTGCTGGCGCTGGAGCCCGGCCTGGAGCCCCGCCTGGCCTACCTGGGCGTGCAGGTGGGCGGCGGGCGCGGGGCGGGGGGCGGCCGGGGATAACGGGGGTCTCAGGGGGACTCTGGGGGCTCCCCCGGGGCCGCAGGGCCACGTCGGCGCGGCACGGCTCGGCACGGCGCCGCCCGCACAGGACACGTCGGCACTGCCGCCCCTGCCGCTCCCCCGGCGTCCCTGCGCCCTGAAACTGTAGGGTTTGTGGGGTTAGGGGGGACAAGTAGGGCTGGGGGGTTAGGCCGGGAGGTACCGAGGGGTGAGGGAGCCGTGAGAGGCTCATTTCTGTCGTACCGGGCGGTGCTCACCACAGCGGGTGCCCACGGAGCGCCCTGTGCAGCCTCTTCCCCGAGGGACTTCAATACAAGCGTTCTTACAATCCCACAAGTGGCTGCACCGATCGCCTCTTGGCTTGCTGGCCACATCAGGTTCCCACGGCCTTCTCAGTCCTCAGTCCCTATAAAAAGCACACAAGAGAAGTAGAGAAAGCAGTTAACCAAGATGCTCGTTTGCACAAATTACAGTGACCGCGCTGGCTTGGGGACCAAGGGATGTGACAAGTTTATAAGACGCCAGCATCAGTTCTGGCAGTCTCACCACATCGTACTAATGAAAATAGTTATGAAGGCACTATATAAAAAATTAAAAAGTATTTATCGTGCAAGCTCTCTTGTACTCACTTGCACTTGTAGCAGCTTGTACTTTCTGTGGGGTATCCCCTTAAAAAGTATAAAGGAGCTATGTGGGGGTTATCCTGGTCATGTTGACTCTTTTAAACAGCAATACACTGATCGATCTGTTTTGGAACAGGTAAAGGGTGAGGAAGAAGAGGAGAACACCTTGGAAGTGAGAGAGACTAAAGTTAAGGGCAAAAGGTGAGTGTCACCCCCTGAGGTCAGCACCTGGAGTTATGCATCTGTGTTGCACCACCTTCCTCAGGGTGGGGTAGAAGTATTCTGTAGTCCTGCATACCTGGAGATCCTTAGAGTCTCTTGTTTCTGAAAAGATCAACCTGTACTCAGGCTGCACCCAAGGGTGCTTCAAAGCCAGGGAGCACACTTCACACGAGCAGCCATGCCCAGTTCCTGCAGCTCAAAAGGCCCTAGTAGTCGTCATTCCCCTCCCTCTGAGGCTCTTTCTTTGGGAAGTAATGTACATGGCTTTAGCTCTATGCACTGAGCCAAACACAAGCAGTATGTACCTGCTTCCCACAGCCACCCAAGGCTGCTAAGTGAGAAGAAAGCCCTACAAGGGCCAGAATGTCTCTCGTAATGCAGCTCAGCTGCCTTCAGGGGGGTTCAGCTGTGCTCAATCTCTTGTCCTCTCTGCCTTAAATAATGTCCTGTTCCTTCATTAAGGGACATCAGGTGAGAGAAGCATTATAGCTACAGTCATGCTCTTCCTTATTGCTACCATCTGGGGCCTCAAATGATCAGCAGTGACAATGACAGAGGAAGTGCTCTTTGGCTGTGTCCCCAAAGCACTGCTTTTAGTCTGTGATATCAGGGAGTTCCAGTGTGCTGAATGCTGTGCCCAGCATGGGCCTGGTCCCTGCTGCAGGAGCAGAGGATGCTGGCTTTATGCCTGGGGCTCTGCTCTGCCAAGCTTCGGATATTGTGCACATGTTGTAAGACTGGGCAGGCATGTATTTATGAGCCATGATTGCTGAGAAATAAAAGGTCCTTTTAAAGTGGCTTGGAAGCATGATGCTGCTGAATTTTAAGGAGTTAATGTAACGGCAGAGTTACCTTGCTCAGACATGCCAGGCTTCTTCATGTGATCGTGCTTGTGGGCCACCAGGCATGACTTGGAAGTCCATCCTCTGCTTGCATCACCTTGGTCCATCTCGTGCATTCTTACTGGTTTTCTGTAGCATCTCAGTCCAAAACCATGCTTATTTTCAGGCTGTACCTTAATTTCAGCTCCTGTGGGCAAAAAACAGAATAAACAGATTTTGTGGGAACTTGTGCTTAAGATGTTTATGGTTTGTCTTCTGAACATTTGCACGTGCTTCCTCTGATTCTGATTGTTCTTGTCGTCTGAAGAAGAATGGAAAAACCCTGCTGAAACATGCTTTATAAATGCAGAAGTAGGGAGGGAAGCATGTCACCATTCCATTTCCAAAATGGGACCCAGGTGTCTTTGTGAAGCAAAGGCTGTAATTGTGCCTGAACACAGTTCACCCTGTGTTGCCTCTTGTCCTGTTTCCTCAATCCAGAATAAACACACCCTCTTTGATAAGACATCTGTAGGCCTCTGAGGAGCAAATACAACAGTGGCTGCTATCGCACACCGTATACGCGATACAGAATCCCGGAAGAGTTCCCATCCACAGGGGATTTTGCAGGGGTTGGATCTGATTGTGCTCTCAGGGAGATCTCACATGACTTACCTGTTCTCTCTTCTAGTGGAAAATTCTTCTCTGTGAAGCTGCCATCTCCTTTGGCACCAGGAGCCAAGGTCCGTGTATCTGTCGAAATGGTTTTCACACATGTCCTGCAGCCCTACCCAACCCACATTACCCAAAGCGAGAAGCAGTTTGTGGTCTTTGAAGGAAATCACTATTTCTACTCGCCATACTTCACCAAGACCCAAACAACCCGGGTCAAACTGGCCTCCAGGAATGTGGAGAGTTACACCAAGCTGGGCAACCCTTCCCGCACAGAAGACATGATTGAGTATGGCCCCTTCAAGGACATCCCTCCATACAGCCAGGTAAACGTCCGAACAGACAGGTCGTGGCTCTGCAGTGAGCATCATGCAAACATCTGAATCTCAGAGGCTGGAGAATGGGAAGGCTTTGCTGTAAGAACTGCAGATAAGTCTGGGTCAGCCCATTTTGAGACTGGGAATATGCTCCCTGACAAGGTGCTTCAAGTACTGACCACTCCCTGGTGTCCACAGAACAAACCAAGGTGGTTTGTGCATGGTTCTCCCAGAGGTGTATTTGCAGTGGGGGAAGGAGGGCATTTCTATCCCCCCTCACTGTTACAGCTCTGCCAGATGTGCAGGATGTGACCTGGGACCTTGGTCTCTAGCGTCCTGTGTGAATTGGGCTGGGGTCGCTCCAGGCTTCCCACGCAGCCTTCTCTGCAGAGTTTGTCAAAGAAGTTTCTCTTGGGGACATGGAGACCCATAGTTGGGAGGGGAGGTTGCTCCTTACTTTGGGGCTAATAAGTTACCTTTTCTCCTTGTTAGGACACTCTGAAGGTGCACTATGAAAACAACAGTCCATTCCTGACCATCACCAGCATGACCCGAGTCATCGAGGTGTCTCACTGGGGGAACATTGCGGTTGAAGAGACAGTTGATTTAAAGCACACAGGAGCAGTGCTGAAAGGGCCCTTCTCCAGATACGACTACCAGAGACAGCCAGACAGTGGGATCTCTTCTGTTAAGTCTTTTAAGGTTGGCATTTTACATTACTTGTTTTTACCATGGCTTCCCCTTTCTTAAAGATTAAAAAAAAAAAACACAGTTGTCCTCTTCTACCATACCCAAGTAGTAAAGGAATATTAAAGTTCTGGTTGTTTTCAGAGAAGGATCATACCAAAAAGCCAAAAGTGGCTTTTGGAGGTAGAAATAGGAAGTTGTATGCCTTACTGCATCTGATGACCAAAGAAACTGCATATACCGGGGCATGTATTGTTTTTCCATGCTGTCACCTCTCTAGTCTCAGGGACTCTTTAAACCCCTCGATCTGCATTGACAGTTCTGCTTTCCTGTTTCCACCGTACAAGGGCCCTTCATCCTTTTCCTTACCCTCACATTTTCAGGGTTGCCTTTTCCATCATATCATGTTGAACAGTAATAGTTGGAAACTCACCCATTCATTCCTTGCCCACAAAGCACTCCACACGACTTAAAGCTGTGGCTGTACTAGCCAGATATGAAAAGCATTTGTGTCTTCATCTGAACCAAAAACCTTCCTCGCTGCTTGAGGCCTTCAGGATTGATTGTTGTAATTCTCTAAGGTGGTGCAGCCAGACAGAAATCTCATTTTGCTGAGTGTAAAGCCAGCAAGCTCAGTGATCTAGGAGCAGTGGGCTGGAGTGAAAGGAGAATTGCTGTCCTGGTGGGCAAGATGAAATCCCCTGCTGTCTGGTATATTTGAAACTGGGCTGGAGAAAGTGCTGATTTTCCACATTCACTTAGAAGCCAGGTGATTTTAGTACTGGCAGTCAATTCTGTGGCCAATCTCTTTTAATAGCACAATTTTACACCACTCAGTGAAACTGAATGGCCATTTTGTTGTCTCATGTGGCAGCACTGTTTTCTTGACACTTAACAGCTGTTACTGGTTTTTGCCAGTTCCATTGGAAGTAACTCCTAGTCAGTGCACTGACTGTTGCTTCTCTCCACACAGACCATTCTCCCGGCTGCTGCTCAGGACGTCTATTACAGAGATGAGATCGGAAACATCTCCACCAGCCACCTCCTTGTCCTGGATGACTCTGTAGAGATGGAGATCCGTCCCCGCTTCCCGCTTTTTGGGGGATGGAAAACCCACTACATCATCGGCTATAACCTGCCAAGCTACGAATACCTCTACAATCTCGGTGGGTGTTGCAGGGGAAGGGAGTAAGAAACCTTTTTCTCTGTGTTTAAAGGTGGTTGCTGTACAGTAAAGTATTCAGAGCCATGGTACACTGCACTTTAGCAACAAGAGTTGCTAGGAGTTAGTTCTAGAATATGGAAATCCATCCCCCTTTTCTGTGCTTCTTTCAGATTCTTGTAGACATCTGGTTAAAATACAGTTTGAATGAACTAGTGCCCCCTGCTGCACGATGTATCCATCCAAATTCTGCTTTTGCTTGTGTTAGGAGCTGAGCTTCAAGATTGCCCTTGTTCTTCGAGGAATTGTAACCACCTTCTGGTCTTCATTCTCCTAGGTGATCAGTATGCTCTGAAAATGAGGTTTGTCGACCATGTATTCGATGAGCAAGTTACGGACTCTCTGACTGTCAAGATCGTCCTGCCAGAAGGTGCCAAGTAAGTGTCATTACTCCTGCCTTGTTACCACAGAAGATGCTGTGTTGGTGGCAATTCTCCTGCCACCTGCGGACAGCGAAACAACATCATGACTATGCATGTAGAGGAGACCTTGGAACACAGCTTTCCTTCCTTTTAGAGTGTTGTTTAAACCGCATAATTGGCCTTGTGCTAGAGGCCACAGTTGGCCAGCCAAGTGCTAGGTTACATCATCTCAGAAAGTGTAGAATCATACAGGACTGTCTGGCTTTATCCACAGGAATATCCATGTGGACAGCCCCTACGAGATCAATCGTGCTTCAGACGAGCTTCACTACACATACCTGGACACTTTTGGACGCCCTGTTATAGTGGCACACAAGAGCAACCTGGTAGAGCAGCACATCCAAGACATAGTGGTGAGTGTGGCCTCTCCGCATGGTTAGCGTGACCAGTTGGGCCTCTTCTGTATTCATCATGATGGTCAAAACATCCGTGTTGGGTGTCAGAAATAAAAACCTCCTGAACCGTGCAGCCAGTTCTGCTGCTGCCTGAGGATTTCTCCCCTGTAGTAATGTGGATCACTACTCAATGTTCTGAACTTCTCTCCTAGGTTCATTACACCTTCAATAAAATACTGATGCTGCAGGAACCTCTGTTGGTGGTTGGAGCCTTTTACATTTTGTTCTTCACTGTGATTGTCTATGTGAGGCTGGATTTCTCCATCACTAAGGTACTGTATGAGGAAGAACCCTTTAGGAATGTTAATAGGTTACTCAGCTGCTGGTTGGAGATTTTTCATGCCAATAACTCTCCCTGAATATTTCTGCAGATTGGGTACTCTGCTAGGCGTTTAAATGGAGCCCAGTTTTTATGCCACCTGTGCGCTGATACTCATGCAGGGCTTGACTTGGTATACTCTGGCTAATCCGAGTTTTGCCCTTCAGCTAAAAACAAATTTATCTCTGATAAACAGGGACATCTGCAATTCTCTTTCTGCAATGTTTTTTTACTTACCTTTTGTCAAGCTATTTGCTGGGCCAGGATGAATTCTGAAAGGTGCTTGCCTTAGTCAGTCCTTGTACCATTCGCCTAATCGCTGTCAGTCGACTTAATTGCAAAGGGTGCACTTTCTGTAATAGTTGTGTGGCAGATTGCAGGCATGGCTTGATGCAGATCAGAGATACGGCTGCTTTGATCTCCTCTTCTGTCCTCTTCCAGGATCCAGCTGCTGAAGCTAGGATGAAGGTTGCCTGCATCACAGAGCAAGTGCTTACTCTGGTGAACAAGAGACTTGGGCTGTACCGTCATTTTGATGAAGCAGTGAATAAATACAAGCAGTCACGAGACATCTCCACCCTGAACAGTGGTAAGAAGTCTTTGGAGACTGAGCACAAGGCCTTGACTAATGAAATAGCTGCTCTGCAATCTAAACTGAAGACAGAAGGCTCTGACTTATGTGATAAAGTAAGATTTTATTATTCTTTTTAAGTTCTCCTGCTTTTGGCTGTTAAATATTCTAGGCAACTTAATTTAAGGTTTAATTTCTGCAGCTTGTATCTTGGCCCTTACCCCTCAGTACCTTGATCCCTGCCAGAGGGTGTGAAGATCAGCTGTTCCTTAAACAGCCCCTAAAACCTGCTGCATGGGTACAGGTTAATGCTTTTGTAACGAAGCCCTGATGCTTGTTACTGAGCTCATGCCAGTGACACTTGGGCAAAAATAGAAACTATCAACACATTATCAGTTCTGACTCTAGTACTCACAGCAGCCAAACCAAAATCTTCTCCCTAATCTCTTATTTTCTTGTATGTGTGAATTTGGTGCTGACAGATTTTTAGTAACACGATGCTCCTCGGGGTATTTTGTTGCACCATGCTGAAAGCTGTGACAGAGTGAGCACACCCACTGTCCTTCCCTCCATCCACTCTATTTCAACACTTACTTGGAACATCCACCTAACCCCAAGCATGGGACATTTTAATCTCTAAGGTCCATTCAACCAACAGACACCTATCTTAATCTGTTATCTCAAGGAGTAGCTCTGTCTTTAATAGCGCTGCTTCTCACACACCATTAACATTAACTGCAGGGGCACATCTTCCAGCTGTCATAGTTGTGATTTAGCTTACAGCCTTTAAAATCCATCATTAAGCACTCTTTAACAGTCATCGCATCTGTTTCCTGCCAGTATGGCTCCTGGGTCCTCAGAGCTGCTTTTATCTGCACTGCTTAATTATCCATTCATGAGCTGTTCCTCATAACATGATGGCAGAAAGAGGCAGCAGCTCAGGAGGCAATATTCAGGGACTGGAGGCATTTCCATTTAGCACTGACTTCATCTTTTGCTCCAGCTCAATCATCTCTTCTATTTCAGCTTCACTTAAGGATGCATGGTTTTTTTTGTTGTTGTTGTTTTTTTTCCTCCTCTCATATTCCTTTCCTTTCTCACTCCTGTAAGGTAAGTGAGATTCAGAAGCTGGATGGCCAAGTCAAGGAGCTTGTTCTCAAGTCCTCAGTTGAAGCCGAGCGGCTGGTAGCTGGCAAGCTCAAGAAGGACACCTACATTGAGAACGAGAAGATGCATTCCAACAAGCGCCAGGATCTGGTCACCAAAATTGACAACATCCTTGACGCACTGTAACGCTCCGGTTTAGCAGTCGGGTGTAGGGGAGAAGTGTGAAGGGAGATGAGAAGCCTGGGACTGGATACACTTTGAGCCAAAATTCCATCCCAGCAAAATTAGGGAAAAAAGTTGACGTGAAAAATACCTGCGAGTATGTTTTATTTTTACATTTTGTTCTCTAGAGGCTATCTGCTCAGCAACATCTGCTGTGCAAGGGACCACACTGTCATGCTGTTTGGCTGGGTAACAGGGTTTCTTGACCAGAGGTCAGACTCAGCCTGGTTATAAAATAGTCTCTTGCTTTCAGTTTTCCCTGTACAGATGTGCCCTGACTAAACGCACACAAACAGCTAGTCTGAGCACAGACACGCTCATGGCAAATCCAAATGTTGCATCTCCAGAAAGAATTAAAGACACCTTTGTTCTACTTTGAAATAAAACTGCCACTGCCTCGCCTTTTTATGCTGGGCTCGGGGTGGGGGGGGAGGCTGAGGAGCTGGCTGTCCCTGCCCCTCTGCAGTCTTTTGCTTATTTAGAAGGAATTCTGTAGGATTCACAAATAGCAGGACCAGCCCTTGCGCCTGTCTCATCTAGACCAACATACGAATTCCCCTTGCATCATGCACTAAGCACATCGCTTTTCCAGGTCCTGCACCACCTCAGTCCTATGTGAGGGGTAGGCGGTGCAGTTCTCTCAGTCCGCCCTTATCCCCAGTCCCTGCTATCAGCACAGGGGATGGAGGAAGCAGAAGACAGCACGCGAAGTACAAACTTGTCCTGCTTGACATTGTCCCTGGCAGCTGCTGCCCAAATAGCCCTGTCTTTCCTTCTAGGTAATACGGGTTCAATCAGTGGATCCTCTTGTCCTGACTTACTAAACAAGGAGGGAAATGCAGGAGACCTGAAGCAACCAGAAGTAATTAGGCTATAGCCCATTCCTGCTTCCCGGTCAGAATGCTTTCCCTCCGCAGTGAGGAGCAGGAGGATCAATCCTGTGCTTTGCTTCAGAGCCCCAGGATTTCATCACACCCTCCCAGAAACAAGGCTCTTGCCTCTAGCTGCTGCAGCAGAACACGCTCACGCTAACTAGAAGGCAGGGCACTGCTTAGGGAAGCTTCTCAGGAGAAGCCTTGGAGGTGCAGCTGGTCCTGCAGCCATTTCAAACAGGTTCTGCCTCTCAAATCAGACATCGCTGAAGCCCTTCTCTGCTCAGACCTCCGAGTGGGAGGAAGGGTTTACAACCACATGCAATTCCCTGATAATTTCAGTCATGTAAGAAACTTTTTCCTGTGCCTCTCTGCTACAGTGCACAGTTAAACACCCTCTGATCCAATCTGAGCTGGCTGCGTGAACTGCAATATAGGCCTTCCCTGCTGCAATTGCATGGCTTAATTGTGTGCCAAAGTGGTTTGAAATCCCAATACAGAAAGGGCCAGAAAAGAGCAGAACGGGGTGTGTGTCCCTCCATCTTTCCTGCCCTGAGCTGTGGGGTGGAGGTGGCTTTCAAGGTGCCAATTAAACAGCACCTACCTGCTGCCCTCATTAAAAGATGTTGGGCAGGAAGGGGCCAAGGCATGGAGAAGGAGAACCCTGCGGCCTCACCACTCCTACAGTGACTGCACCCAGCCCACTTTGAAGTCCTGCTTCCTCGTCCCTAATTACCTGGAGCCTCACTGCCTGCCCCGGGGCTTTCCCAGGCTGGGGCCAGCCCCAGAGCCCCAGGCACACGGGACAGGGGCACAGGGAGGGTGTTTGGCTCAGGGCTTCTCAGCCTGAGGTGGCTTTGGCATTGCTGGGAGCCTGGAAAGCATCCACGGATGCTGATCAAACCTTGGGCAGCCAGATCCTTGCAGATCCTTTTTTTTTTTTTTTTTTTTTGAGGGTTTAGGACCACCACCACCACCCACAGCCCAAGTTCTGTGGCCTCAGGGTGTTCAGGTGCAGTAGGAAAATCCTCCCTGGGCGAGCAAGTAAGTCCAGATCCCACAGAACCCCTGAGGCACCCTGACCCCTCTGTTCCCACCCCAAGGTGGCAATCCCATGGTGGTGGTCACAGTGATGGGGTCAAAGAGCCCCTGTGGCACCTCCAGCAGGGCTCCCGGAGCAAGGAGCATGGTGTTTCAGACCAGAGCCGGCACCTGGCCTGCTCTCAAGGTCCTCTCAAGGAAAAAGTAAATCTTCCCAGGCTGGGGCCAGAGCACCTGTCACTTGCCATCTTGGGTAAGAATTGTCCTTACACTACTCATGCTCTTCTGGGCTGCTTTGCTCTTTTTACAGTCAGTAGGAAAGCCCTTTGCTCCAGGCCACAGAGCTTCCAAAGAAGTGGAGTGCCTTACTGCAGGCCTGAGCGCAGGCACCCACCGTGCTGTCCCGGTGCCAGCTCCCTCCCATGCCCACAAACCTCACCCCACAACAGGATGGGCAAGCAGGCACCTCACCTAGATCCCCTGCCTCTCCAATCCCCCTGCAGCTGCTGTTGGGAACCTCAAAACTTGCATCCTGCCTGCTGGAGGTGGGGCTGACAAGCAGCTAAAAACCAAGTAAATCCCCATTCACCCATCATGCCAAAACACACGCTGGACCTGGGGAGGTGCCGGGGACACCTGAAGCCAGATGAGACTGCCTGCTGCATCTGAGGTGAGGCAGTCAGGTCCGGGGGAAGGAGAAGAGAGTGAGCACGCCACTGATCCCAGAGGCATCCTTAATTTCCCACTTCCCCCTTACAGGAGGAAGGCAGTGCTGCCTTTCCTGCCCCAATCACCCTGTGCCTGGCTTCCGAGCAGCCCGATCTCCCTTGGGTACAGGGAGCTCACTGTGCCCATCGCATCAAAGGGGCACGGTGGGATGTTATGCCTCCGCATCCGTCCGTCCCTCTCCCGATTTCTTGATCAACGCCACAGCTCAGCCCTCGTGCCTGCTGGGCAGCTTCAGATCCCGCTTGTTAACGGAGGCTGCGGCTGTAGAGATGCCAGCTATAAATAGGGACGAGCGCAGACAGCCCCAGAATAAAAGGCCTCAGGTCCCCAAGGAGAGCTGCCCCAGTTCCAGGGGCTGAAAATAAAGCAGCCTCTGCAAGGGGAGATGCTTTTCTCCTCTCCCTGCAGCTCCGTTCTGCTGCCCTCCTCGGGCAGCTGCTGCCCCAGAGCTGTGCAAACCGAGCCCATTCACTGCCCCAGCGCTGCTCACATGTAGGGGAGGGTGACAGAGGGCAGGTGGCCCGGGATGTCCCCACTCCGGGGCTCGGTGAGGGTTTGTGAGGTGTTCAGAAGACCCCAGGGAGGCAGACTCTGCCCCTATGCTCCTGCACCCCAGCCCAGGTGAACCAGACTGATGCATCCATTAATACAACACACTTTTCAGCTGGGTTATGAAATAGGATGGGACACACGCTGTGACAACCCAGGGTGAGCTGCGTCCTCCCAGGAGGTCCCCAAGCTTTGTACCTGCTCCTCTGTACCTGCAGCCTCCATGGCTGCTGGGGGACCCCCAATAAGGAGGCACCCCGTACCCCAGAGCATGCAGCCCCACTAGAGGGGCAGCTGAGTTTTCACAACCTGTGACAACAGCCTACAGCAGCACGTACATCAGGGAACCCCTTTAACAAGCACTCAGCAGCAGAGTGACCTAGAAACTAGAGTAATTTCTGGATCCCTGCAAATTTACTCTCGAGAATACACTATAAAAGGAGGAGGAAGAAAAACACACCACCTACCAGGAGCTCGGGGCCTGGAGGAGAGTCAGAGAAACAGCAACTGATGGCTGCAAACAGGATAATTAGGGCTGCAGCTGTTTACCTCCTCCATATTTAAAGGTTGCAGCCCCCAACCGAAGGGGTGGGGGAGGAGAAAAAGGGCTGATTTGGTTTGCAATGGCCCCATTGCACGTAGGGCTGTGGCTCGCAGGGTCCTCGCCCCCCAGTGGCTAGCCCTTGCCAAGTCCTGCTGAGAAATCAGAAACATTAAGGTTGGAAAAGCCAGCCTGGTTTTTGCTTCCATGTCTGTGAATGAGCAGGGGACCTTTCAGCCCCTGTGACCCTGCAAACCCCTCCAGCACATCATGTGCCCCTCATGTGCTGCTTGTCATCACACAAATCCCTTGGCACCAGGGGGCTGGAGGGGATGTCCCTGCACTCTGCCTGTGTGACTGATCCTGGCAGGATACTTGTCCTGGCAGCTTGTCCAGCTCCTGCTGTCTTCTCCCTCATCTCAGAGACTTCAAAATCTCTCTTGTGGCTGGGCTGGACAAACCCTAAATGCATCCAAAGAGGTTTCAAAATGATTTCCCTGCTCAGACCCCAGCCACAAGCAGAGAAGCAGTCCCCTTCCAGACGCGTGTCGCAGGGTGCCCACAGAGGATGGACAGCCCAGGAAGGAGCTGCTGCAGGGCAGCCCCACAGCGTCCCCACCAGCAGAGCCGTCGGGGAGCTCAGTCTCTACTCCAGGTAGCTAAGGCTGTGCTTACTTTCCTCCTGCAACCACTGCGTCCTTCAGCACTGCCACGTCTGCCACAGCCAGTGTCACCTCTGCCACCAGAGCCCATCCAGCAGGCCTCCAGCCAGGGACAGGCTGACCTGGCTGGCACCATTTCTGGCTGGTTTTGGGATCCACCTGAACTCCAGCTGCTGCTTTCCAAGGATATCCCTTATTTTTTTCCAGGCTTGTCTGCACATCAAGTGTGGGGAGCTGGAGCCAGGAAGGTTCCCAGAACATCACAGCCAGCACCAGGCAGGCAAGAAGGCACTGCCACGAGGGAATCCAGGCAGGAGCATTCCCTGTCTTATTTCTTTCAGCTACACTCAGGCCATCTAACCTGGGACCTGGGGGCATGGGGAATCCCAGGCAGAAGCTCTGGCTGATGGAGAAGACAACTCCCGTTCTCCTGCTGCCTCTGAAAACAGACAGAGGCTGCAGCAGGGCTGGGCTTTTTTCTGTCTCTGCTGCTCTGCACAGGAGCTTTTCTGGGCTAGGAATTTAAGTCGTGATCTTGTTCAGCACAAATTGCCTGGGTAGGCTGTGGGGAGTCGGCAGGCATCTGCCAGGGGAATTGCAGAGCAGAAGGAAAAGGACGGCTCGGCTGAAGGAGCACTCGAGACCCTCCAGCAGATTAGCATCTCATGGGTAATTAACGCTGAGCCCTGCTGGGACTCCCTGATTAGTTTTGCTCTTGTGCAGAGTTTGGAACCCAAAGGTTGGAAGGGCTGAAATTCGCCTCCACAGGAAAGGGAACAACATGAAGAGAGAAGGAAAAAGGAGTACGTAGGAGAAGGAAAAGGAAACCACACAAATGCAAGATTTGCCAGCAAAAGCGAGCAGCCATGATTTCGGGTCTCTGGCTCAGCACGGCTGCCTGCCTGGCAGGGGTGGCACACGGCTGCCTGTGCTGCCCGCTGGTCACTGCTGTCCCCACTGTCCCCAGTGCCACCAATTCACACCGTCTACTGCTCTGCTGTAGGACGGCTGGCACTTCTGGACCTCTGGGTCCCCAAGGACATCTTTTCCTGGGCTCTCTCTGCTCTCCCACAGTGGAAACCATGCTTGTGCCAGCCCTGTGGGCCCCCCAGCCCCACGGTGGCTCTGACAGGCCCCTGCGCAGCTCCGCAGACAGACAGATTTCCCTGCACTGTCACCGCTGCCTTCCCACCACCAGCTCCCAGTCTGCCCAGTACAGTGGATGCCCAACACCACCAGGCGGCCCCAGAGCAGCAGCCATGAGGGCACTGCAGATGCTTTGGGGCACCCTGTCCTATCTGGGTGCTGCTGGGTGCTACATGGGGACAGGCAGGTGCATAGTGCTCCTGCTCCCTTGTCATCGCAGGGTGGGCCACGTCCCTCTGGAGGGTGATGGATGATGAATGATGGTATCACGGTGGAGGACGACGTCCTGGTGGATGACAGAGTCCTGGTGGAGGATGATGTCCTGGTGGAGGATGACGTTCTGGAGGTGGCAGCACCCAGAGGCCACATCCAGAACAGACAGCCCCACCAGGAGGGAAGGCAGAAGGCCCCGTGGCGCTGCTGGGACCCACGGGGCCTGCAGCACCGCCATGACACCACGCGGCCACCGCCGCCACTAGAGGCCGACAGCGCCCGGGGAGGCCATGCCGCCATGGCGGCCGCCCGGTCCTGCCACCACGCTGCCCACCGCCGCCACGCCGCTTGGGGGACCCATCGCCACGCCGCCACGCGGGCCGGCCCCGCCGACGGATGGCAGCCGGCATCTTCCTTTCTTCTATTTATTATTTTTTTTTTAATTTTATTTTTTCTTTCCCCTCTTGCTCCTCCTTGCCCAATTTGTCTTCGAGGCTGACACGAGAGAAAACCCCAAATGACAGCGCCTGCCCGGCACAGTTTTACCACAGTATCCTGAAAAAGGCATCTGGCGAGCTGATAGTGCAGGGGGGCTCCGGGCGGGAGCCCCGGCCGGAAGCGCGGGCCCGGCAGCGGTTGCGGGGCCGATGCTTCAGCGCGGGCAGCAAACAGGAAACTTCCCCGGCCCCGGGGAGCTCCTTCGGGGCTGCTCGGCTCTCCAGGCCTGCTGGAGGCTGCCCACCCCGCCAGGGACACCGCAGACCCCCTGCGGGCCCTGGCCCCCAGGGCTGGCCCCGCTGCCATCTTGTGCCAGGCCCTGAGTCGTGCCTTGGAGGCGCTGCCTCCTCCTGAGGGCCGTGAACGTGCACGTGGAGGCTGTGGAGCTCAGCCGGCATGGCACGGGCCTTGCCTGCCATCGTGGGACAAACCCATCTTCGATGGCTCCAGCTGAGAAACATCCCCAGCAAACGCTGTTTGTGTGGCCCCACACGGTGTCCGTCCCATCTCCCAACGTTCCCCAAAAGCCACCGCTGCTCCAGGGGCTCTGCAGCATGTGGGACGTGTCCTCGTGGGGACACGGGGGCTGTGTGTGTTGGTGGCCTGTGCGGCAGAGCCGCGGGTGCAGAGCATCGCCTGGCCAGCAGGGATGCGGCTGTGCTATGCACGTGCAGCCACGGGCTGCAGAACGCTGCCCCGAGCTAGGAGCAGCCTCAGAGGGATGTTCAGTGTCGTGTGGGACATTTAAAAGAGGAGAGCCCCTGCTAACACATCCCAGAGTACTGGGGAAGGCAGCAGAGGAGCAGTGAGCACACAGGGAGAGCAGGAGCCACACCACACCTCCTCACTGAGAGAGGAAGCTGTCGGTCTGGGCATGGGGCCCTGGCACTTCTTGCCCTCTGGCTCTGAACTGATCCAGACTGGAGGGGTCCAGGTCCTGCGGGGCTTGGAGCCACAACCAGAGACCTTGGCACCCCAAATACGCTGCCAGGGTGAAAGTCTCCCGGTCACTGCTCACAGAGCAGCCTCATGGTGGCAGCAGTTGGAGCAGGGAGAGGAAAGGTGATGCTCAGCATCTCTTCGGTAAAGTCAGCGTGTTTGGTTTTTTTTTCATAAACTTTGGAACATTTGGGAGATCTTACAAGCTGGGGGCATCAGAGGGGCCTGAGGAGAAGGATTTAGAGAAGAGGTGCTGAAAGACCAAATCCACATGGTTTGGGTTAGCAGCAGGGACAAGGGGCAAGCATTGCCTCAGGAGGGCAGAGCACAAGCAGCCACCAGCTCCGTCCCTGGGAGGCAGGAGCGCAGGGAGGGGAGGAGGAGGAGGATGTCCCATGTGCAGCCACACTGACTTGCCCACTCCCTGCCGTCCCTCCTCGCCCTCTCCCTGCCGGTTCCTGCACCCGCAGTGCCCCCTGCCTTCGCTGGCACAGGCCAGGCTGTGCCCCAGGCCAGCCCTGCCACAAAGCTGCTGTGGCCTCGGCCCTGCGATGTCCCTGTGCCGGAGGAGCGGAGAGGACAGGAGCTCGTGGTGCCTTCAGGATACCGGGCCCCCATCCCACCGAACAGCTTTACAAACAGGCAACAAAACTACCGGAGGGCAACACCAAAATTCTCTTCCTTGCTTTTTCCTAATCATTTGCAAGCAGACTTCAGTTTCTCTTTGTTTCCCGTTATTTAATAAGCCTTTATTTCCCCTCATTACGACAGAAAAGGAGGAGCAGTGGCTCTTCAGGGGTGCCGTCCATCCAGCAAGGCTCCGCAGCGCGCACCCCGGGGGGCTCCCCTGCTCCCCACCGAGTCCCCCCGAGGCAGGATCGGGCCCCCCACAGCCCCGAGGGTGCTACTGCCCCCCGGAGGACCTCGTGCCCCGCGGGGGTCCCCTGGCCCAGCCTCGGGGACGCAGTGAGGCTGGCAGCCACCAGGTGTCCCTGCAAGCCCGCGCTTGTCCCCGCCGCTGGCAGGGCTGGGGCTCGCCGGAGGGACGAGGGGACAAGCGGGGACACCTCCTGAAGTGGCCTCGCCCGCTCCTTGCTTGGCCGGGTCAGCACAGAGCTGAAGCCGGGGGAGGATCGGGTGGTCTTGTTGGGGGGGATGGAGAGCGGGACCCGTCGGAGGTGACCGTCACCCAGAGGGGCGGGTAGGAAAGGAGGGCTGGGGACAAAAAGCATCACTGGGGGAGACGGAGCAAATGGGACCTTCAAGGGGCTCCTGTACCTGTGCATCTGGGAGCTGTGGGGTCTGTGGGGAGCTGTGGCGTCTGGGGGGAGCTGTGGTAACACCAGGGGACCGGGAGCTGCAGGAGGCGCTGAGCAGGCAGGCGCTGCTGGCAAGGTCAGGGCATCTGATGGCAATAGCGAGGGGGCTTTGCTACTGCAGGCAGCCATGGCAAGACACTTTACCTTCAGCCAACAGCCTTCCATAAGGCTTTGGGGATGGGAAACTGTTGGGCTGCTGCAAGGGAGCACCCAGAAAATATGGCCCGAGCAGGGACTCAAAAGAGATGTGCAAGCACTGCTGATGTTGCTTAGGCCCATATGGAGGGGCAAAGGTGGGGGAGTTGTGGATAGGGGTTGGCAAAGGCCATGCAAGCACCCTTCATCCCCTTGTCCCTCCATGGAGGCCGCAGGGCAGGATGCACAACTGCACATGGAGCAACACCGGGAAGCAGCACCTGCCCCCCTCGCCCCCCCAGCCCGCCCCAGTATCTGGGTGAGCGCTGTCCGCCCGGGTTTCCTCCCCTCTGACAATCAGGCATTAATCTCCCCCGCGCTGCTGTCCTGCTCACGTTCATTTTTATCACAGTTCCGTTAGTGCCAGGCTGAGCTTTCCGGGCGCTGGCGGGGCCCTGCCGCGCTCCTCGTGCCAAGCCCCGCCGTCCCCGCTGCCGCCAGCCGCCCCGAGGGGCTGCCCCCCCCCCGCCCTCACCGGTGGGAGCTGCTCACCACATCAGGATACAGAGCCGTGCCCCAATTCCGGCCGGGCTTATTTCAGCGCTCTGGTCAACCGCAAGCATGAGGGGGGGGCTCACAAACACGGCACGCCACCCGGCACGGGCTGGGGCCTGGCCCCGCAGCCTAACGGATGCTCCCTGGGACCATGCCGGCTGCGAGATGCCCCCCCAGACTCCCCCAACCCAGCCTGGCCTGCTTCGAGGGGTGCTGACTGTCTCTGGTTCTCAGCCTGGCTTGCAGCACTGCGGGTCGTGCACTACCAGTCATGGGCAGGGCAGAGGCCTCAGGCCGGCTCTGCGGTGTCATTCTGCCTTCTGCCAGCAGCTTGGGTGCACCCAAGCACAGCACAGGCCTGCCCCGCTGGGCCCAGCCACATGCAGGACGGCGCTAAGCCCATGGGTGACCCACGGTGGAGGAGCTGGGTGCTGGCACGTGCTCATGTTCCCCTCCACTTCACGCGTTATCACAAGCCATGAGTTATCACAGAGGAACGAGGCCAGCGCTGCGTGCTGCCGGACGAAGCTGTGGTTTCAGCAGGGAGCTGGGCAATCCCTGCAACTTGCTGCAGGGCCTCCCTGCGCCTCACCAAACCCCCCTGGCTCTGCCTGGCCGACCTCACAGCTCTGCTTGGGTACACCTATTCACTTCGATTTGGCTCTCAGTGATCCAGGCTTCAGCAAAAATCATAAGCAGGAGCGTGGCTGCTGCAGTGACAGAAGGGAGACAAGAAGGCCTCTCCTCCCTCCTTCCCCTTTAACTCTTTACAGAAAGAACTGGCTCCAAACCAGCTCCAGGCACCCCCCAGCACTGTTTCTGTGCAGGGACAGGTGGCAGGGCAGGGGGCACGTCCTTACCCCGCTGCTGCTTGGGACCAGCAGGACAGCCACGGGCAGTGCCACCACCCTTCTGTGCCAGGACGCCGAGACCAGGCACAGCACTTTGGGATAAATCCTGTGCTCGGAGCATCGCCTCGCGCCCTGGGGGAGCAGCGCCTGCAGCCAGGGCTGCATCCAGCTTGCTGTCCCCTGACCCAGCACCCACAAAGGACACGTTTTTGGGAAGGAGGTGCCACCCAGCGGCTGGCTGCCTGATTCCCTGTGTGACCACACCGTGTACGGCTGCATCAGAGTGTCCGACAGCCCCACAGAGCTGGTGCAGGTCTTCAGGGACAGGGGGAACACTGGGGAGCAGCGACATGTCAAGGCATGGGCTTTGGGTGTTAGCTTCTAATTGCTTCCATCTGAAAAAAAAATCTATTAAAATAACTCAATGTATATATCACCTTTTTACCTGCACACACTTTTTCACAGGCACTGCTGATGCCTGGGCATAAGTTCCACCCCATCCCATCATGTCCAGAGCTCTGCAAAGGTAGGGATGGCCCGGGGTGGCACAGAGCTGCCCCAGGGAAGAGCTGGCTGCTGCAGGACATGTCCCGTGGCACAGCGAGCTCCCTCTGCCCTCCAGGCTACTGTCACAGCCCCCCAGATTCAACAGGACATTTAGGTCCTCTTCGGCCAAATAGCATTTGTAAAATCCATAATGTGAGAAGCAAAAGCCTGCCCTGGGCTGCTGCTGGCCTGCAACAGACGCACCTTAGTGCTCTGTGAACAGGCACCGGCTGCGGGCAAGGGCTCGGTCCCATTTAAAGCTGGGGACACACAGGGACTTGGGGTGGCTGCCTGCAGCAGAGGGACACCTGTATCTCTTCCACCATCCCCTCTCCCCGTGCCCCAGAAGGGTCTGCACCCCTGAGCCCACCCGCGCACCAGTGGGGATGCACGGGGAGGGGTTTGCTGGCAGACACAGAGCTGTGAAGCAGCAGCACCTGCCCCAAACACATCCCACGTGCGGCAGGAGGCAGAGGCTGCTGAGAGATGTGCCTCTCATCTGTCATCGGCGCAGCTTCTTCTCCTCAAGGTCTTATTGTGCCCCTTGGAGCGCGTTGGGAAGCTCTGCCAGACTAATCCTGCCCAGTACCCACCCCCTCTGGACCTGGGAAAACAATGTGAGCCCTTAACTTCCTAATCCTGGGAGCTCCCGGGCTTTGCTTTGATAGCAGCCCTGCCTCAGCCCATCTGCGGGGCAGGGCTGGAAGCTTCTGTCCTCATGTCCTGACAGCTCCAGGAGGCATCTCTCACCGCTGCAAGCCCACGGAGGGGCTGGCACAGCCTGCCGGAGGGGCTGCGGAGCCCTTCGCCTCCCCCTGGCCCAACAAAACACTGCCAAAGGGGCAGGACCTACCCCTCACATCACTTGGGGCTCCAGAGGCTGTGACTTGGGGGCTCACGAGGGTTCCTCTGACCCTACAAAGTGCCGATCTGCACAGCCCAGCCACTCATCCATCCTCTCCTGCCCACATGGCCCCCAAGGGACACGAAGAGCGGGTGCCGAGCTGCCCACCCAGCCCAGCACCATCCCGCAGAGCGGCCAGGGCAGGATGGGGCTCGCGGGGCTTGGATGGGCGAGGGCCAGGCTGCCGGGGAGCGGCGGGGTGGAACACAAACAGGAAAGCTGGCGGGGACCCAGCCCTTCCCAGCTGGGACAGGAAAGAGACACGCTGTCCCCTGCTCGGGGCCCGAGCTGCAAGGGGGGGGGGGGACGATGCTTGAGCTCCGAGCGGAGCCCACCCCAGGGTGCCCACCCCTGACCGGCTCCCCCGGGACCACCCCATCCCTTCGTGCCCTCGCTGCCCACCCCAGGACAGGGGCTGTGGACACCCCAGAGCCTGCCAGGCTGGGGGGGACCCAGCGGGCAGCCGCCGCCTGCCCAGCCCAGGGGGCTCCCCAGCAGCCCCCGAGCTGCCGCACAGCGCTGCGCCGCAGGAGGGCACCATCGGCCAAGCTTTCCCCTTGCTGAAGCCCACCGAGGCACGGAGAGGGGGGGGAAGCACTGCTGAGAGCACACCTGAAGCCCTCACACCCCGTCCCACAGGACCCCAGCCCCACCGAGGGACCGGCCAAGGGAAGGCAGCGTGGCGGTGGGGAAGGGGCTTTCTGCCTGAAAAGGGGGAAAAGCAGCCGTAAACCCACAGCAGTTCCTAGCTGGGATTGGAGACAGGTCTCGGAGAGACCCCACCGAAGGGATGCTGCGTGTTTCCCATGAATGGGGAGGTGGAGTGGAATTTTTCCAAAAAATGCTCCAAGCATTTCACCCAAGCCCCTCCAGCCCCTGCTCACACTGCCTGCACCAATTTCTCCTACAGTGGTTTAAAGCAGCCTGGCCAAGCTGCGTCCCAGCAAATCCCAGGTGTCTGCCTCGCCTTGAATATCGCATGGACAGGAGGAGAAGCAGCCTCCTGGCCTCCCCCATCCCCTTTGGTCCATCCCCAGGTGCGGTGGCCGAGCCCAGGCCCACTGCTGTCACCGCGCCGCTTGCCTTCATGCCGAGCGCCTTGCCGCTACCTGCCCGCGACGTGCCTCTGTCACTGCCATCGTCCCCAGGCTGTCAGCGCCCCGGCCTCCCCGCAGGTGTGAAGACAGGACAGCCCTTTGTGTGTGAGCCCTTCCCGGCGCTGGGCTCTCGGCAGCGCTGGCACGGCTCCCCAGCTTTTCAACACCTCCCATCACGCCCGCCACAAAGGGCAGCCCTGTCCCGGGGATGGGGCTCCCAGGCACGCGGGCACAGAGAGCTGCTCACCTCCCCGGGGAGCAGGCACAGGGATGTACAGCCAGGAAAAGGGTTATTGGGTGAGCCTTGCTCCTTCTCTTTGCAGTTTTGACCTCCTTTCACTGGGAAATTCCTCTGGGATGCAGCAGGGAGGACAGCGGGGCATTTGCTGGTATGCCTCATGGGGTGTTTGCCTGCAGGAGGCTGGGGCTAGCTCACAACGCTGAGGGAAAACAGGTTACGGCCAAAGTATTCGCAGCTCTTCCTGTAACAACAACAAATGTGCTCGCAGCCCCTGACCTGGCACATGTCAGAGCCCACGTGTTTGTACAGCGGCCTTGGGGTTTACACCTGGCTGGCGGGGCTGGGCAGCGAGCCCTTCGCTCCCCGCAGCGGAGCAGCCAGCGACCGCACCGCCCTGGCCGCCTGCCCCACTCCGGGCCAGGGATCTCTGCAGGCTCGGGATATCCTGCTCGCTCTGCCCCAGCACAGCAGGTGCTGCCCAGCCTCAGCAAACCCCTCGCTCCTGCCCGCAAACACGGCTCCAGCACAGGCTGCCACGCATCCTCCTGGCCGGGACGATGGGCAGGGTCGCTGCTCCCTGCTGCGGCTGGTGACCATGGGTGCTTTGCCAAGCAGCTTTTCCCTCCCCTCCTGAGTCCACAGCAGCACTTGGAGGGATCATTAAATCACAGGACTGGACAGCCTAGGGGCAGAGCCTCCTGCACATGGGGCGGACGTTTTCAATTTCTGCAGCCAAGAGAGCCTCGCGGTGCTACCAACGCTGTTCACAAAAGCTCAACAGCAGCACCCTGCTCCCATCCAGCAGCTTTGCCCCAGCCAGTGCAAAAGGGAACTGTGGAAAAAAATACAGCACCACATCACACAGCTTTTGCACAGAGCACTGGGGACACATTCAGCCCTTCCATTTTTTGCTGGAGAACATCGCCCCAACCCGTTTCCTTGCCCCGTGCTGTGCAAAGTCGGGCTGCGCTGCACATGACCATCGGCACAGCAGTGCCTGGGCAAGAGAGGACAAAGCTGGAGCACACGGCAGTAGGACAAGGTGCAGGGGGTGAAAGCTTTCTGTATTCCCCCGCCAAGCCTCCCCTCTCTCCGAAAACAAACCGCACTGTTCCCTGCACACAGCTCCCCGCTGTGCTCTCCACTTTCCAGAGCCCGTGCCAGCACATCCCTCCGTGCCCTCCCTCCCTGCAGAGACCACGCTGCAAGCGCTGGCCCTTCCTGCCCTCTGTCTCTCAGATCATTAACTAGCTCCACTCTCACTCTTTTTTTTTTTCTTCTTCCCTTTTGAACATATCAGCCTAATGGAATCAAAGAGGCATTTCAGTGACTCAGGCGTTTCCCATTGCCCTATTCCAGCATCCTCTACTCTTAACGCTGAGAGCTTTTCACGTCCTATTTGGAACTGATAGGAAGCCCTTTCATTGTTTCACTACATGGATATTAACACTGATGAAGGAAATGCTCCATCTGATAACAGAACCGTTGAAAAGAGCTCCATTTCCAAACGAGCAGACTCTGAGACACTGCAAGCCTGCCTCTCACACCGGCTCAGCACGGTCCCCGGGCACAGCCGAATCTGGCTCACTGTGAGCTGCATCCACGCCTGCTGGGATCTCACCTTCTGACCTCTGGGGAACGGGCTGTTCCCTGCCACGGGCACGTGGCATTGCCCAGGCTGAGCCTGGAGATCAGCTTGGTGTCCTCCAGGCTGCAAGGAAGAGCTGCTGTCACTCTGAGACACTGATTTCAGGAGCCCGATGGCCAACAGCAAGGACAGCCCTTGGCTGGGGGGAATGGGTTTGGCTCAAGAAGCCAAGGAATAAAATCATCCCACCTAGGAGGAGGTTGTGCAGCTTTTAAGGGATTCTCTGAAGCCTTCAACATATTAAAGCTGAGAGCTTCTCCTGTGGACAAAGCCTAACTGGAGCTCAGAAATGATAAAAGTACCCTTGGGGGGGGGGGGGGGGGGGAGTCTATGAGCCAAGAGCTGTCTCCTGCCTCGGTGCAGAGCACAGCCACCAGCATCTGCATGGGGCTTCCTGGACCTACAGCAGCTCTGTCCTACCAAGGGGCCCCCAAGAACAGCACAGACTGAAGACTTCTCTTCAGGACATACCCCAAAAGCCAGGCACACAGAGAAACACCTCTTTCCAAAGCATGTTGATCACTTGGGGACTTTCTGCTCTCCCTGATGCCTCTCCAAAGCTGGCTGGGTGCTCACTCCTGAAAGTCCTTTCCTCCCAGTGTGGCCGCTCTGATCAATTAGCCACCTATAAATAGCCTCCCTGATTTCACAGTGACACACAGAGAGCTTCATCCCTGACAGCCTCCTCCTGTTCCTGGGCGCGGTTTCTTTCCAGCACCCTGTGTGGGATCAAACACCCACCAACCCACCCACCCTCCCAGCCCTCTCTGATGCTTGCAACCACCTGGTGGCTTTCTGCTCCCTGCCAGCCTGCTCCCACCCCAGGGTCATGGGACCCATTTGGGGCTCAGCATTTGGATGCTCTGGATCTGCTAAGAAAGGTCCCACTTGGGGCGGTGGCCACCCCTACGTGGTCCCTCCAAACAGCTCGTCCCATCCCTCCCAAGGTGACACGGTGGGGTGCAGCCATACCTGCGGATGTTCCTTCTTCCACAAACAATGCCCAACATAGGTCATGTTTGCCAACAAGCCTCCTGATTGACTAGAAGAGCCAAAAAGCCCCTCAGGAAGATTTGTAGGGTCACCAGCCTGGGGTACGGCCCTACGGGGACCTTGGGGGAGCCTGCAGCCAAGGCACAGCCTGGCAGCACCCACCTGGGCTGAGTTGTCCCCACGCTGGTGTCGCCCCCATGCACCAACGGGAGGGCTTCACACGGTCACTGCAGCAGGGCCACCACCGCTAGCTCCTTCTTCCCCTGCACAATCAAAAATAGTTCAATTGAATGCTAAAAAACAAAAGAAACATGGGACTGGAATGGGGCTATTGCGGCTGGCTGGCAGTGCCCCCAGCTTTTGTCGTCATTTCCCTTCCCCAACCAATGTGCAAAACCCAAACCTGAGGAGCGCATTGGGCTTTTGCTGGAATTCACATTTTTTTTAAACATGCTTATGTGGAGAAGGGAAAACTCAAGGCCACCCATCAGATTATTATTATTTTTCTTCAAAACTCTCCATCACCCGGCTCTTGCCTGGGCTGTCTGAGCAGCAGAGCCGCAGCAGTTAACAGATCTCTTCCCTCGCCTCCCCAGCGCTGCCCCTGGCACCACCGGAGGAAGTCTCCCAGCAGCGCGTTCCCGTAAGCTGCCCCTTTGATCAGCTGCAACTTTCAGGGATCAAACGGCTCCGAGGACGTAACCGCAAACCCCGGGGCACGCAATGACGGGCGGGGAAGCGGCGTCTCCAGCAGGAGCTGGCGAAGCCCTGGCCAGCACAGCCAGGAAGCCGATCCCACCCGACCCACAAAAAAACCCAGGCTGGCACCTCCAAATCCCACGACGGCCAAAGCTGGGGGTTCGGCTCCAGCAAAACTCCTGGGGCATGGCTGGGTGGCGAGGGTCCTGCCCTGCTGGGTGTATTGGGGGGTTCCGTGTATAAAAAGCCAAGGGCAGGAAACGGGTATACAGCTCCTCAGGGGGCATCCAAGTGGTCCCCGCAGCTGGGCTGCCCTTGGAAAAAAAGTACACCCTGGTAAAAAGTCCTTCTGTCTTGTGTGCACATCGGTCTGGGAGCAGCCACCCTGCATGTCCACATTTCTCACTGCTTTGTGCCGCAAATATGTGGCTCCCATGTGGAGTCTGCTGGCTACTAAGGGGCAGAAATTTTCCTAAATTTCTAATAAGGGACAGGATCCCTTAAATCCTCATCTGCTGGAGTCAAGGAGTTTTTGGTTTAGTTGTGGTTTATGATTTTTTTATATATTTTTTTCCTAAAAGCAAGGACTTTTTAGCCCATGGGATTACAGAAAAAAAAATAGCTCCCAAAAAGCAGCAGACAGATGAAAACACAACCCAAAACATTCATTTTTGAACAAATTTCTTCCCTTTGGTCATATCACATCAGCCACTGCTTTGGAGCAGGGACAGGTTGAACCCTCCATGGGAAGATAACTAGGGTCTGGCAGGGAAACAGGGCACTACCCTTGGATAAAACCCTACACAGACACACAGGCACACAGCACCTGAGCTGGAGGACAGGACCGCAGGGGGCCGGGGGCACCGGGCAGGGATGCTCCGCGCCCCAGGGATGCTGCAGGCAGGGACGAGCCCTCGCGGGCCCTTCGTGGACCAGCCTTAAGCATATTTCCACACAGCTGGAGGGAAACCCCAGCTGCAGTCCTGAAAAATAACAAATAATAAAAGTGGCTGTGAGCAGCAGCAGGGCTGGCAGGAAACATTCCCAGTAGCAGCTGCTTCCTGAGTGCGACATTTATTTGATCCCCTGGCACCATCTGGGCCATGCCCCACTCTTTGTTTTCATTAAGAGTTTAGAAAAACAATTCAGCTTTGACTAATTGCTCTTTAAGGTCCCAGGCTCGCCCTTTCTCCTCCCCCCACATTTCCTCTCCCATCCCCCTCCGTGCCCTCCATCCCCAGACTCTCCCCTTGACCCACGCCGTCTGCCTTGTCCCCATGTCCCCAGGTACCTGGCGTCCCAGACAAGGCACATACATCTTCACACACCCCACGAGCACCTTCCCCTCCTGCAGAGGCAGCAGTGGCACAAGCACAGGGTGCCCGATGTGCCTGGGGAGCCCCGAAGCACCCCGCTGCGGTGATGCGCTGGGCTGGGGCGCTCTGAGCCTGGCACCTCTCTACCAGGCAGATGGGGCCGGATGCTGGCGGGCCAGCAGCCTTCCCCTGCACCATCCAGGGCCGCTGTGCCGTGCATGGGTACCTCCCAAATCCTGCCGGTGCCCTGCCCAGACCCCTCACTGTCTTCTTTCCACCGCTAACGTGAGCGCGCTGCCCTGGGGGAAGCAGCCCTGCGACCCTGCCGGTTTAGTCCGACGTGTATTTTCCACCCCGAAATAATCAGCGAGGAAAACGTCAAGCCTTGATGTGAAATCCTTGCCACGCCAGGAGAGGGTTGTTATTGCAAAGGGCTTGCGTGTTCCCCCTCGCCCCCTCACCCCGTGTCCTCACCTGATGGCTTTAGCAGGATTCGCGGCAAGGACAAGGAACCGGAGGAATTCCGGCCCCGTAATTACACTTGCTGGGAGGAATTTGCTTTTGCAATATCCCCGCTGAGTTAACCTAACAAGCGTGGAGACGAGCCTTTCTTAGTTAATTAGCAGCTCCACCGTGAAGTCCCCTCCACGGCACGCACACGCGGGCTGCCCCCTCCCTGAGCTCCGCACCGCTGTTTGTCCCTGTCCCCTCACCCCTTGCCCTCTGCGATCCTCTGCCAAAGCTCAAAGCGCTTTTACGCCTTCCTACTCCCACTTTCCGGTCCTGAAAAGCCTGCTCGGGTTGAGGCAGTGGCTCCGTTTCCTCGCTCCTTCCTAACAAGCGCTTCCTGCCCCTCGCCGCCCGCGATTATTTGCAGCTCACCAAGCGCTGGGATTTCCTTCCCTGGAAGCCCTGCTGGCTCTGCTCTGCTGCTGCGGGCTCAGAGGGATGGGGAGCCCATCACTGCCACCTCACCAGCCCCGTCGGGAGCCACAGCCACCAGCTGCTTCCCACAGCGGGGGCTGACCCCTCCGTAGGGCTTTTTTTTTGGGGGGGGGGGCACACTGGGGTCACTGCTGGACAGGGCAGGGATGTGGGTGTCACTAACAGGCTCGCCGTGAGCTGCTTTGGAGATGTTGAAGCCTGCGATGGCACTCGATGGGCTTGGGGAAGCTGGCAGGTAGGGATGGGGTCTCGGAAAGGACCAGGCTGCTTCCATGTGTGCTGTGAATGGCTGCAAAGGGGCTGCTGGTGGGCCAGGGTTACGCCAGCAGTTAGACTCATACCAGAACGAGAAAGAGCAGAAAAATAGGTTTTCTGGGACTACGAGAAGCTCTGCAACGGCCCGGCAATGCTGGTTGGGAGTGAGATTTTGCCCAGCTAAAGGCACGTGTCAGCTTCAGACAGGAGTTCCCGGGCCCTCTTCCTACCAAACAAATCGCCAGCGGGGCTGCTCAAGCCGTGTCCCACTGCTGACGCCTCCACTGACAACACAGACACCATCCCTGGGGCTGCCAACACCACATACCCCAAAAAAATCTCACTGACCTGCAGGAGCCGGGACGGGGCAGCAGAGCAGCACCCACTGCGACCAGCAGTGGTGGAGCAGTGGTTGTGTGTGACTGCGAGATGCCAGATGAAATACAGCCAGTATGTGACCCCAGACAGACTTTCCCATGCAAGCCAATAACACACAATATAAAAACAATAAAAGGAAACAAAAACAAAGTGACAAACTAGAACAACAACATGAGCAAACTTAGACATTTGGAACTGCAGAGGACTGGGCTCACCTGGTGGACTATCGGAGGAGAACAAAGCTGAAAACTCTCCTGGAGAAGCATCGTGGAGGCAGCACATCGTCCAGGCTTGGTTAAATGGCACACTGGTTAATTGGGCTTGGGCATACGCAAAGGGGAATTGCAGAGATCTAAGAGGAAAGCAAATAGAAACCACAACGAGGAGCTGGCTGAGATCTTACCAGGAGCTGGCTGAGATCTTACCAGCTAAAGCAGAAGCACCTTAAAGAAAATAACCCAAAACATGAGTATGGAGGAGGTTTTAGGAGAAGACCCCAAGGCCTCATCTACCTGCCTGGAAATGGAGCAGTCCCACCAAGGGAGCACGGTGAGGGGCTCTCCCCTTGGCCATGGCTGCGCGGCATGGGGGAGATGCTCCGGGATGAGCCTGCGGTGGGAGAGGAGGGACAAGGCACTGCCCTGGGCTGCGGGGCTCTGCCTTGACCCATCACGGTGCGGCACTGCCCATCTCACGCTGAGGTCACCTAGGACACACACATGCCATGCACCCGTGCAGTTAGCTGTCACCTCACCTCACCGTGACCACCTGCAGTGTGACCATCAGCAGAGGGACCATGGCTGGAGCCTGTGCCCGGGGCATCCTCGGGACAGACACCGGGCTGCATCACACCCGTGCTGAGGACCAAAGCCTCCGAGCATCGCTTTGCTCCTGACCCAAAGAGCAGGACAATGAGTGCTGCAGGGCCGCATCCAGCGGGGCAGCAGGCGCTGCTCGGGGCGGAGGTGCTCCAGGCACGCCGCAGGAAGCGTGACTCGGCTTTCCAGCGCGCAGGAATGCCGGGCGGCGCGGCGGCCAGCTTCCTGCCACCCACGGCACGCTTCCTGCCCCAGCCCGGGGCTTACTGGAAACCCCCAGCACGGCCGCCAGCATTTTCCAGGTGGCACAGGGCTGGTGCAAGCCCCTGCCACGCCGTCCTCCTTCCCCTCTGGCCTGTGCTCCTGCGGGAGCAGGGCTTGTCTTCTTTCTGGAAGGATGTAGAAGCCAGTGGGCAATGTCGGCTGAGCAGAGGGCTTGTCCCAGCAGGGTTTGGGCTCCCCAAGCAGCACTGACTGCCTGGGGGGCTCCTCTTTCCCCTTCCCCTCCGTGCTCCCTCCCAGACCCAAATCCAGGCTTGCTGCCAGGCCCCAGCTCCAGCTCCTCCCTGCCCGTTGCACAGCCAGCCCAGCCCGGACCCACAGTTTCTTGCTCTTCAGCATCACCTCTTTGTGCACAGGTTCCTCTCCCAGTCACCTTCCTGAGGGGATGCTGTAAGGACCCACCTTAACCTCAAACTGCTCAGAAACACCACTGATCACATCTCACCACTTCCAGCCCCCCCCACACACCACCTGGCCACATCTCAATCCCACCTCAGCAGCGATGTCTTCCCACTGGATTCCCTCTTTGCATCTCAAGCCTCAACCCTAACACCGGTGCTGTCCCCGTGAGGCAGCCCTGAGCCTCCTTATTCCTTCCACACCACTCGGAGCACAAGAAAACTCATCCCACCTTCCTTATGAGCATCCCCAGCGCCCCGGGCAGACACCAAATCAGTGTCCCGTACAGCGCATCCCAGCCGGGCAGGAGTGCCTCGTGCTGCACCAGCAGCCCCCTAATCTCCCCAGAGCCAGTCCTTCGGGGCTGTTCCTGTTCAGGCGCTGATAAAAATCTGACCAAGATGTTTTCAACAGTAAGCCGGGAGCGATTACAAAGCAACCGTCCCCTACCCTCCAGCTGGGAAAGCTCAGCCTGGAGTTTTCTTTTAGAAACAAGTGGATTTTTTTTTTATTTTTTTTTTAATTTTTATTTTTTCTTGCCGATGCAAACTCTTGGTGGGACAGTCCCAAACCTGGTTCCCTGAGACCTAAAGGGAGAGGGATGGACCAGAGGCAAGGCAGAGCCCCGCTCTTCTGCTGCAGAACCCCATCCATGGAGGTTTGCAGGACACTACTGGGCAAAGCCAAAGCTGGGACAACCCAACACCAGTGACCATCCCCCTGGCCTGGCCTGGACACCTCCAGGAGCTGACCCTTGGTTTGGCATCACCCCAGCAGGGTAAATCCCTGCAGGATTTACCTGGGCAGCTCTGCGTTGACACAAGCGACCCATTAATTAACATAACCACAGAGGAAAACAACAACTCACAGAAAACATTTGGCATGGGGATGGAGGACACGGCATTTTTGGCTTCAGGACCCAAATACCTTCCCTTTATAGTGCTGCCAACCCGTAGCACGAGCGTGTCAGTGCATGAAAACCATTTTGTGAAATGCAGCAGGCTCATTAGCCAAAGGCATTAAGGGTGAAAATTGACCAAAACGCCCTGGAAAGTAAATCACATGTAAGAAAAAAAGGTCTTGGATAAACGCATGTATCATGGCCAGGTCCCAGGGAGTGCAGAGCCGGCCCGGTGCTGGTGCACAAAGCCCCCCCCGAGCTGCTCAGCCCCAGTGCTTGTCACCTCAGGGGGAATAAAGGATTTAATTAGCCCTTCAACATGCAGTGAAAGCATCCCCAGCTGATCCTGGGGAGCAACAGGTACTTTAAACAACATTTTTTAATCCCCAGAGCCATAGGGAAATTACAAGGCAGTCACTTCACGATCAGGGGAAAATTAAAAGTCCAACTTTGGTGACAACAAAAATAACGCAAAGCCACAACGTGCAATAAACAGCCCAGGGACCGGCAGGCTCTTTAAACAGGTTTTTAATCTCCTCTCCCCTCTGCTCATAACATCGCCTTTATTATTTTCTGATGCGGAGCCTGATTCTCATGAGGGTGGCGGATGCTGACAGCAGAGTAATGGAGCAGCGGCAATTTTGCCCGGGCAGCCCTCGGGGATTTAATATGCTGCGGAGAGCGAGACGTGACTGAGGGGAGAGGGTGAGCGGGCCTGGAGGTGCAATAAAGCCGGGGTGATAACGAGCCTGCTGGGCTGAGCAGGTTCGTTGGCTTATGTCCCTTCACAGTTGGACACTGGGGCTGGTGAGGAAGGTGCCCGAGGACAGGGACGGATGGGGGGTTTTGGGGAGACCCACATCCTCTAGCCCAGGTCAGCCCATGGCCAGAGGCTGCCAGTCCCTCCCCACAGCCCTTGATGTGATTGCTGACCCAGGAGACCCGGGTTGTCATACATGGGTCCCCTTGCAGCCAAGGCCCCACGTGTTTGGGACTAGCAAGAGCCACAGAGCCCAGAAGGGGACGGCCCCATCACCAGCCCAGACGTCGCCTCCCTGCACGTGGGAGCTGAGCTTGTGGCATCCTGCCCCCATCCAAAGGGTTCCCTGGAGGTGAAGAAAACCAGGCAGGTGTGTAGGAACAGCCTGGACGCCCTTGTCCCCACAACCACCTGCAATCCCCTTCCCTCCTCCAGCCCGGAGTCCCTGCAGCATCCCCTGACCTGCAGCCTCCCTTCTCCTGACCTGGGGTCCGCTGCTGCAGCTCCTGCTCACACAAACGTGCTGCCCTCGGACGCGGTGCCATGGGCTGTCCCTCGCTCCCCAGGGAAGGTCTCTGCTGGGTTAGGAAAAAGGAAACATGCTGAGATCTGACCAGTGGCTTGCACGGTCCCACCCACGCCTGGTCCTTGGCTGCCGTAGCCATCGCCTTTTTCACGACCACTCAAAACCACCCCGATTTTGACCTACAGCATTAAAACAACAGCACCACCAGATGACGGAGAGCAGTGTGCAATGGCAGGACACCAGTGGCAGCACAACAGATCTGCTCTGAGCTGCCAGCAGAGAGGTCCCATCCTGCCCGTCCCTGCGGTGGAGCACCCACGGGGAGGGAAAGCTCCCGGTACCTCCGGCCCCCGCGCTGCCTGCCGGTGCCCTCCTGCCTGACAGCGGCACGTGACTGCGGCTGGAGTGATGGATGGGGCCGGAGCCTCTCTTTAATAGTATCTCACGGTGGTTTCCGTAAGTTGATGGAGATTGCACAACACTACCAACTGCCATGCCGGATATATTTTGCAACCAGGGCTTTTGTGCCACATCTGTAGGATGATATGCCAGAGCCTTCTGAGGAGGCCTGGGGAAGTCTGAGCACAGGAAGAAAAAAAAAAAAAAAGAAAGAAAAAGGAAAGGAAAAGAAAAAAAAAAAGTCAACAAACCCCTTTCCATAGCAGCTATTTTGGTGAGGCACCCTGGGGTGAGGGGAGCGGGCACCAGCCAGCGCGGAGGCGTGGAAGCCCAGCAGCTCTGCCCCACCGCAGCGGCCAGGAGAAGACCTCTCCCGTGTGTGGGTGGCAGCATGCCCTGAAATGCTCAGCCAGGGCTGTGGGATGGCCAGTGCTCGCCGAGAGCAGCCACAGGTCCGATGTCCCTGCGGAAGAAGTGCTGCTGAAGCACGGTGGAGGTGTTGGCCAGCTCCGGGCTGTGCCAGCTGGTGGCCCTGGGAAGCGCTGTCCCTGTCCCCCAAGCCTGGTGGCTCATGCCGTCTCCCATCCCCTCAGCCTTTCTCTACAAAATAGAAAAAGGAGCCCAAGACACACGGCCCAGGCCAGCAGGTGTCGGTGAAGGCACCAGCCCGGCTGATGCCATATATTAGCACTGCATCTTACAACCCTCAACAGCCTTAAACACATGGCGCAGCGCCAAGTGCAGACGAACTAGCACATCCCAAAGTAGCATCCCCATAAAATTGCCTTCCTTGGAAAGCTTTTGGGCTCGGTCAAAGAGCTATCATGTTGACTCCATCAGATGAAGGAGGCCAAGAAAAGGGGACTCCAGGACTGCTGCCTTCCCAGACTCACGAGCAGCTATCAGCCCCTAATTTAAGAGGAAGGACAATCTCCATCACAGAGGACCTGAAGGGCTCTACAAACTAAAGCAGACCATGGAGAAAGGAACAAGACGAGTCAGTGCCCGCGGCGTGTGAACCACGGTCCTTGTATTCGATTCACATCCGGAGAGCCAGGAAGGGGCATTCTGCACGAGTAGTTGTGCTGGATATCCCACCTCATCAGTGCACAGAGGAAGACAAAGCCCTGCCCTCCCACGGTGGGCACCCACTACAGACTTCAGAACCCCCCGAGATGTCGCAGGCAGGGCACCCAAGATGCAAGGAGGTGAGGATGCAGAAGGAAGCACGGAGCCAAGGCTTCGGAGATGCTCAGGGCTTAAGTGGCTGAAAATGAAAGCGCTGGGACACTTTTTCAGCCTGCACTTGACAGTGGGGATGTGATAACATCGGAGATGCTGAGCGGAGAGCATCTCTTGTGGAAGATTGATGATGCCAACAACGAACCGAGCCAAAAACATCACGTCAGCCTCCGTCTGCTCGGAGCTGAGCGCTGCCGTGTGGGGGACCCCAAAAAGATGGCTGATACGGGGCCAGCCATGGGTTACCCAACACCAGTGAGCCAGACATGGTGCTGTGTCATCCTGCTGCCCCGTGCTGGGTTTCCCTGCTCCCAGCCAGGGAGCGAGCAGCTCTTTTGTCCCTGAACCCAGTGGGCCGACGACACTTCATGTACCAGCTAGATCTCTCCAGCACTGCACAAATGTTAAGGAAACCTTACGAAAACCCATTAGAACATGACCCAGTAGCAGGCCAGCTAAGGACTGCCCAGCCCTTCTGCAACTCAGCCGTTTTCTTGAGCTCTGCCAGCACATCCGAGCCCTAGCCAGGCTCAGACCCTAGCCGAGGAGCAGAGGTGTCCCAGTGCCACGGGATGGGGAAGAGCTCACAGAAATGCCTCCCCCCACAGGTTAAGCACGTGTAAGAGCTGTTTCCCACGTTGGCATGAGGGGAGGAAGCACCAGGCTGTATTTTTCCGTGGCTAACCCAGCAATTGCCTGACCTTCTCCTGGCAGCCGCTCCTCTCCTTGGAGGCAGCTGGAAGCAATTCCCTTTTCCAGATGGGGACTGGACCCCACAATGCTCGCACCAAGCAGGGTCCACCTGCTGCCTTATTTCTGCCTCCCGCTAATTTGCAGGGACTGTCCGGGACATGGCACTGCTCACGCTCACCTGGGTGCCCTTGCCTGGGGATTTGTTCACCTGCTTAATCCAGAGGCACCAGAGCCCTTGGCTGTTGCAGGTTAACCCTAAACCCACGTCACCTATGCCCATGTCCTCTCATTTTGGGTGTCTTGGTGCCAGCCTTGGCAGGCAGGCATCCAACTCCCCTCTGCTCCGAGCTGCATGGACAGAACAAAAGCGTGGCTATCTCAGTGTTACCAACCCTCATTTTGAGAATCCACCTGGGAACGCCCAGGCACCCAGGCTGGCTGCTGCCCCCAGGAAGCAACAAACTCCCTCTGACGCCTCAAATCCAGCCAGATTTTGCCCCATTGAGATGCTGATAGACCAAGCCTTGGTCACTGGCTGCTGGGTGTGCTCTGCCAGCCCCTTCACCCACAGCCAACTGTGCTAACTACCCACCATGCTCACCTAACGACGCCATCAGCAATACCTGCTAATAGTTCATTATTATTTATTACTGCTGCTGCCTAGTGCCTGCTGGGAAGGTTAAATAAACCAAATGCTGCCACAGATGTTGCCCACGGCATGGGGAGCAAGGATGTGGAGGAATAACAGGGAAAACAACTTTCCAATTTCCACCCCCCACTCCTGGAAAAAAAATAAAAAGGAAGAGGAAAAAAAATATCCCTTTCAGAGCAAGGATGTGGTGAGGGCCCGACAGCCTCCCCTGACACGCGAGCCAGGATGTGGAGATGCTGGCTTTTCCAGGAGGAAAGGAGGGATTTTACCATCTCCTCCAGTCAATGAGGATTTAATTCATCCTAGCTCTGGGCAGGTGCTGGCAGTGCCACATCCCCTCACCCCCCTCGCTGGCAGGCAGCCACTGGCCCTGCCTCAGTTTCCTCAGCTGTAAATCAGGATAACTCTCATCTATGGCAGAGCTTAGTGTGTATCCACAAAGCCCTGGGAGGCCTTCACACCTTCCATCATCCATCATCATCTAAAAGGTGACCACGGGGTTTTTGCGGTGCAAAGAGCAGGTCCCAGGCATCTGCCCTTCGGGGCTGGGGCTGTCTCCCTTCTCCCCTCCCATCCTGCAGCAGCGGGCTCCTTCCCCTCGTCTCCTTCCTGCACGGGCCAGAAGCGGAGCCAAGCTAATAATTCAGATGACAGAATTAAACTGATCCTGATTAGAAAAAGCCTTTACCCTGAAGAGAGCAAAACCTGGCTCCGGGCTGCCCTGTAATCCAATAGTCTCCCACGGCTGCCGCAGCGAACCCGAAACCTGCCTCCAGGCAGAGGCACTTTGTCCTGGAACAAGGGAAGTTAAATGTGTCTTAATGGGAATTTTGACACGTTTTGCTTTGATTTCACTAATGTTACAAAAGTAGCTGTTAGGAAATATTTCAGCCCCCCTGTGCAGGGCCGGACCCTTGTGAGAGGGACGATGGCTGAGAGGCTGTGGTGCCCGGTCTCCTCCACGCTTCCCTGGGTGCAAGGGCTTCATTTGGGGTCTGTTGTGGAGCCAGGAGCCCCACAGGTTTGCAGTGACACCTGCGGGGCAGCTAGCATCATGGATGGGACCTGTTCAAGCCCCTCATAAGGCCAAAAAAAAACAAAAGGTTTCATCAATTTATTTCCACCTGGCACCAAAACAGCAGCTGGCATTTCCCTGGCCTTCAGTGACTTGGGGCAGGGGGAGTCCAGTCTGCATTAAATGCACCCCATTGGCATTCCTGGTGCTTCCCAGTCCCAGTTCAGCCTGGTGGGCACCCTGCTGGGCTCACAGCTCGCTCCCAAAAAGTCTCAGCCCAGTAACAGGAGTTAGTGGATGCCACAGGGCATGTCCTGGTGCAGCCCAACTGTGTGCATGGGCAGATAACGCGGTGTGAATGCAGAGAAGGAGGTGGCAAACGGATGGGATGAGACTTTAGTGGTGAACGTACTTAGATGGGAAGCTCAAAACAAGGCTCTTCTCCCCCAGCATCTCCCCCTGCACAAGGCAGAGCCTTTGCAAGCCCTGCAGGGACCAGGTCCCACCTCCAAACACAGGTGCCCCCAGCAAGGCTGCTGCAGGGCAGGCAAGGAGGGCAAAGCCCAGTGCAGGACAGCACTAATTTTAGTGAGCCTGAACACAATTACCCCAACTGGAAGACATAAAACTAACAAACAGCCGGGGTTGTGGGGTTGCAGGAGGCATCTCCGTGCACCTCCCTGGGGACCGTGTTTACTCACAGGGGCTTTTCCTGCCCCTGCAGCCCCATCCCCACCCAGCTGCCTTGGCCCACGTCTGTGAGCTGTTTTTTGTTGGTTTAACGCGATGCTGCGATTCTAACCCAGAGCCTCGGATTGTCAAACAGTTTTTCTTTTATTTTCTTTCCTTTAGGAAAAAAAAAATACAGCTGAACTAATTTGATGAAAGGGGAAAATAAAACGTAAGCCAGACTAAACACATGCAGTTCCTACCTACAGCCAGGGCCCAGCTTCTCCCAGGCCAAAGTCAACACATGTCAATTTTTAACATGACAGGGCTTTAAAAGGGAGGTTTGAGCCCTGGATGAGAGGCGGCTGGAAAACGTTAATAACAAGGTCTGTCAATTAAAGGCAAGCATGACATGCCACCAGGACAAGGGCTGGGGGTTTTCCCTTCCTCCCCTTCTCTTCCCTCTTAATTTGATGAAAAAAAAGGGGTTTATGGAGAAATCCATCCTTTCGTCCAAGAAATGCAGCCACATTACCAAATGAAGGATGGTCTTTGTTTAGGAGCCTTGAGAACAGCCCAGCAGAAAAGGGTCAAGACCCCCGGGTTAAGGAAAGTACAGCCCCGAGGGATGCTCCCAGCACTGCTCCCAATTCACCTGCATCCATGGAGCCATGGATGTGCTAGGGCAGGATGCTCAGCTCCTGTGCTGGTGTGCCTGGTGCACTGGAAATTGCTATTTTGGGTTGCAGAGGAAAAAAATGCTTTTATCAGTCCCATAGGAAGCACTGCTATGGTTCTGTGGGCTGGGCAGATTTCTGCCCAAAGTCACTCACTTGTTTCCAAAACAGAGCTGGGAAAAACAAGGGGAAGGGCAGTGCAGCACAGCCTGACCAGCTTCTGGAGGTGAAGGCAAAATCCTTCATGGGTAAGGGGAGGGGGTGCTTCATTAGGGGTGGAGGGGAAAGGGCTTTTCCCCAAAATGCTGGGAAAAATCTGCCCGCCATACTGGGAGCAGGGTGCTGGGCTCTGGAACAGCGTCAGTGGCTCTCAGCTGCGGGAGCAGGTAAAGATTCAGCCTAGAGGGAAACAGCAGAGATTCATTTCTCCTTCAACACCTAAATAAACACTGCGCCCACAGCCACACACTGCACGCCGTGGCGGTGTGCATTACACATCCACAGCGCAGGAACCGGCCGGCGGAGCGGCTCCGATATCCCGGCTGCAATATCCTGTCCCCGACAGCGGCTCAGCCAGATGCCGTGGGAGGCGTAAAGAGCCTGCAGCAGCCAAACACAGCCTGCTCTGCCGCCCAGCACCGACTGTCCTGGCCTCTGAAGGGCAGAGGACCCTCCTGGAGACACGCAGGCATGGGCACCGTGTCCACCCGGCACACACTGCGGGGCTGGAGATTTATGGGGCTGCTGCAAGGAGCTGGGTGCAGGACTCAGCTCTGCTGCCTCATACCCTGCTTGCCAGAGCATAATGGGTGAGCTGGGCTCCAGCCCCGTTCTCAGATTGTGTTTCGCTTTCCCTGGCCCAGCATCCAAAGCCTCCGTCCAGCATGCAGGAGGCTCCCTTGGCAAGGGCAGGCAGAGCCAGCCCAGGCTGCTTTTTTCAAACAGGTCCCAAGGCCTCGCCCCTGAGGGGGTGAAAGTCTCTGCCACCAAAAAGCCAGCCTGGGGTGGCTGGGGGGCACTGGATTTTAAGACAAAGCTCAGAAAGCCTGCGGCTGTCCCTGCCCACAGCTCCTGGAGAAACACTCCACCGACACATCCCGCTGCTGCAGCCCTCACCTGGAGCAGTGGCATCTCCGCAGGTGGAGAACAACCTGCCCCAACAAAGGGAGCACCTGGGCTGGAGTCGGTAGCTCCTCGTGCTCATCATCTAAATCGTTAGCTCCGGGGCTGCTGACAAGCCCTGTGCGCCTCTGCACCGCCGTGCGGGGCGACCGCCGGCTGTCAGCCCCACACTGCCAGCACAAAGCCCAGGACACAGGTAGCGGGACCTGGGATGATTTATGCCTCCACAGCAGATGCATTGTTTGGGTTTTTCAAGACATGCTGTCAGCCCTGGCTCAGAGGAGACCGAGCCTGGGGAGCTGACCGCCCTGCGGCCAGCAGGGACCATCCCTACGTCTCAATCCCGACGGCTGCCTGCTGTCACCGTGCCCACACTGTCCTCAAGTCCATGGGTCCACCCTGCGCTGCACTTCACACATGCTCCTCTCATCATTCTCCAAATTTCCAGCACAGCCTCACATGTTGTCCTCATCCCTGCCCTCCTCCGGGCAGGCAAATCAGCTCCCCGCAGTATCATCTACCCAGATCGCACAGCGCAGACAAAAATATCGAAGGAGAGCCCTTCTAAATCAAGTTCGTGCCCTGTGTCAAGACAGGTTAGCCTTCCCCCTCCCCAGATAAAGGGTACAGATGTTAAACTGATGCCACGTTTGATCACAGCCAAAAAGCCAAGAGGGCTTCAAACGTTCATTCATCTCGAGCTGCAAGCAAGGCCGATTCTCACTAATCAGGTAATTACTCTGCCTCTCCCCCAGCACGAAGAGCAGCCGTGCAGTGGGAAAGTTTCCTTCCTCCCCGGGACCCTGCTCAGAGCTGGGCTCAGAGGTTTGCAGGAGAGTTCCCCCCTTTTAAGAGACGGGGCTGGGAAAGTGGGGCTGGATTCAGCAGGATTGCTCTGGAGCAGGATTGGGCCCCGGACTCTTGAGCTTTCTGCTCGAGATGAGCGTCTTTGATCTAAGCGCATCAGGGCTGTTGGCATCACCACGAGATCAGGAATGTAGGGAGCCATGAGGGACCAGCAGGGCTGACATCCTCCTCAAACTCCACAAGATCTTTTCAGACAGCAAGGGGAGCAAGGATAAATCAACACCTCCAGTGTGGTACGAAGCGAGCAATGAGCAGACAAAGCTGCCCATGAGGGCCTGACGGAGCAGAGCAGAACAAGGAGATTTTCTTCCCGGAGACGTCTGCTGGAAGCAGTCTGAAACAATTCCATATATGTTGCCTTTTAATAGCAAGGTCAGCTCCTTTCTTCCTACCCCGACATCCTCCATCAGGGCCTCTTTCTGGGAACTTGCAGCAACGCGCCAGATGTCGCCGAGAGACAGAAAAACAACCGGGGGCCAAACTGGGGCATTTCACCGCTGCCCCCAATCCCAAACTGCACTGAGCTGCCTGAGGCGTGTGTGTAGGGGGTGAGCAATACCCCTCACGGGCCATCCCTGGGTACCCAGGGCCAGCAGGAGCCCTTTCCTCCTGGGCACAAGCAGCTGCGCTGCTCCCACAAAAAGCCACCTTACAGCAGCCCCAGCAGTACCCAGCAACTGGAAAGCATCTAAATAACCGCAGCCCAAAGGAGACATGTTCCCCTCACCCTCCCCATGCTTTGCCTCTTGCTGTGCTCGGGAACAGGGTGGAGGATCTCCTCCGTACCAGCTCTCCCGTCAGGATCAGCCCCAGCCAGCGCCCAGCTCCCTGCTCCTCGGGGACAAGGGGGTGGCCGTGCAGCGAGCAGCTCCCCGACCCCGCTGGGACACAGATCCTTGTGCTCAGCCCCCTGTGCTGCTGGCCACCAGCGGCAGACCTCACAGGAAGGCCAGAGCCACGGGGGGAGTCCAACGTCACCACCCCAAGGAGCGGAGGAGCAGCTGGACCACCCCTTTTTGGCTAGGGGACACGGTTATGGCCAGATTTCTAGGGGGGGGGGCTTTCAGGGTTGCAGACCCCAGGCACACAAACACCACGTCAGCCGCTGCCCGGGGTGAGGAGGATGCAGTAGGGAAGAAAAGAAACCACAAGGCTTAAAAAAAGAAAACCACCTACATGCGGGGACACTCTGTGCTCCTCTTCAAACTTTCAGCTCAGGGCACGTTTCCAGGCTTCTTCCTTTTAATAAAAAAACCCGAAAGCAGGAACACAGCTACCTTCTTTCTAAAGGCAGGTAAGGCATCCAGTCCCAGGATCCAGAGCTAAAACCACAAAGCTTTAGCCCTAAAAACGCAGCTCTCTGCCCTCCTCTGAGAGGGGCAGAGGGAAACAGAGACCAAAAGGAGAGGAGAGCCCAGGCAGGGGGCTTTTATAGGTGCGCAGGTGTCCCGGGTGGGCCAGGCAGGTGGGGAAGCAAGGGCTGTGAACAGAACCACAGGTGTGGACGGGCACACGCACAAATTACCTCTCTTGGTTTTCAGGAGTGACCTTGGGAAAAAGAAGAAAAAAAAGGAAGAGCCGTAGTTCTTCATGTCGAGGGTGATAACCCGTTTGTCACCGTGCAGGCTGTCTGAGGGCTGCCCAGGTTTTACTTTATTGCGTTCCTGGGTGTCACCAAAACCCAGCTGAATTACTCTGCCAACTCCATCATAAAATAAATAAATAAAAAAGTAAAAAAAAAAGGGGGAAAAAAGTGACTTTGCTTTACATCTCCGCGGCACGCTGGAGACCAGTGCTTAGACCTCTCCACTTACCTTTATCATTTTTATGTATATATATTTTTTTTTGCATGAAACCAGCGGGTGAAAGGCTCCGAGCCCCTCAGCGGGACACCATCCCCGACCCTAAATCGGGCATATTTCATCACCGCACCTGCGGCCCCCCCCAAAATATTCAGCAGCCCACCAAGGGCTCAGGGCGCCCGGTGCCCCCCCGGTCCCCCCCCCCGGTGCCCCCCTGCGCCCCCCCCCCGGGCTCCAGCCCCGAGCTCCGGCCGCCGGCGGAGCGGGGCCGCGCTGCGCGTCCCCGGGGGATGTTTGGGGGGGGGGGGGGGGGGGCCGGCCCCCCCCGGCCTGCCCCTGCCCGGCCGCTGCCTCGCCCCGCTCCGCCAGAAGGTGACGCCGTCCGCCCGCAAATTGCTGCCAGCCCAATTAGGCGGCCGCTATCGGCTGCAATCACGGCTGCTGATAGAGATAAATGGGGAAGGCGCTATCTGCGCGACAATAGTGGTGTGGGTTTTTTTTTTTTTTTCCTTAAAGGGGGGGAAAAAAAAACTTTTTTTTTTTTTTAAAAAAAAAAAAACAATTGAACTTTTCATCAGCTGCTAATCATGATTTTTTTATTGCTTTGCTTAGCGTTTTCTGGGGAATAAAACCTCAGAGGAGCCCAGTCTTTTGTGGAAAATGAAAGGGCATATAAAAAAATGAATGTACATGGATTCTAAATATTTCAGGTTGTATGACTTTGTGTTTGACCTTAGCAGAAGATGAACTAATCCTGCAATATAATAGACTTTCATAGAGATATGGAAAATGGCTGCTTTTTTATCTCAGTTGCCATGGGAACCATCAGAGAGAAGGCCTAGCTGAGATGCAATAGAAGGTTATTAAATGTGTGCTTGTGTATATTGGAAAAATACAGCTTTTTGTCATCTTGTGTCACTCATAGGTCTTTAATACGTAATGTTTAGGTTATTAATAAACTAACACAGGTCCATTTTTTATGGGGAACAACTGTGAATACAGCCATAAAAAAATTAGTACAAGTTGAACATTTGCAAAACTCTTGAGCACGGGCAGGGGCTGGATGGGGCTGCTGCTCGCCTGCAACTTCCCATGAAAGTTTCTCTCCTTTTCCAGGAGAAGGAAGGGGTCAGACGAGCCCTCCTCGCCCACTGCAGAAGCCAGGCACCCCTCTGCCCTTGCCAGACAGGCAAAGGGACTGGGACACCGGGGACATCCAGTTCCTAACGGGGCAGTGTTGGGGGCACAGGGGTGTGCAAAATAAAATGCTGCCTTGTTCGGTGACTGGGCACCGGTTAGAGGCTGCCAGGGAAAGAAGGAGCTGCGGGGACATCTATCCCCGGCTCAGAATCACCTGCCCCAGAGCCAGGAGCTGCATGGGCAGGCTGCGAGGCGGTGGTTTTTATGTTGGTATTTGCAAAAATAAAAATAAAAATAAAAAAATAAAAATAAAAAAGAGAGGGAAGAAACAAGAAAATCTGGGAAAAAAATGGAAGAAAAAGAAGGAGAAAAGGGAAACAGAAAGGGAAGAAAAAAAAAAGAAAAACAAAGCCAGAAAGAAACAAGGCTGATGCTGCCCTGAGCAGACTTCGTGGTGACTCCAGGAGGGAGAAGGACTCCCTTTTTGGGGGTTTTCTTTTCTCCCCCATGCTCACCGCTCGCTCCCCAGGCTCAGGATGCCCGCGGCTGGGGGGGGGCTCCCCACTTTGGGGTCCTGCCCCGCTCCGCTCCCTCCGCGCCCAGCAAAGCCAAATATCGCAGAGCGGCACCTTGCAAGGAGGTTTTGGCCATCCCACGCCGCTCCCCCGGCTCGGGGACGGGCTGGGGACACTCTCCTCGCCCCAGCGCAGGGCTGCGTGTGCCGAGAGCCCCGGGGGTGTCCCAGGCCCGGCGGGGGCACCCCGCACGCACCGCAGCCCGGCGTCCGTGCATACTAAGCAAAGCAAGGAACACATAGATTTTGCCTATCTGCCGATCAAACGCGGAGATCTGCTCTGGTAAATGATGCATTAGATGTGGTGGCTGTATTTGTTGTGTGAGTTTTGAAAGGGTTCCGATAATCTGGAAGCGAGAGATAAGGAACACCATTTATTCAGCAGCACTTTGGAACCAATTTTCAACCCTGTTCAACCCCATTCTCCAGCAGCCTCCAGGAGCCCAGGAGATAAGGATTGGGCTATTCATTATCTTCACAAGGAACAAAGATTAGCTAGCAGAGATGAAAAATTACCCCTGGATAGTAATAATAAGGAAGCGAACCTGGAGAGTTGCTGAGCCTATATTCTCCCTGCTGCTGGTGCTGCTTCTTCTCTTTTTTAAATTTTCTCCCTCTCTTTTTTTGTTGAATAAATATTGAAAAGGTTGGTTCTTTTTTTTTTCTTTCTTTCTTTTTTTTCCTTTTTTTTTTTTTTAAGGAAAAAAAAGCGCCTTCCTTGCTGTCTGTCATATTTTTACTCTGCAGAATATGGTTGTTACCGTGGAAGAGAGCTGAGCGCGGTCCCCCCTTCCTCCCAGACTTTCAGATGACATCTTTAGCACAGAAGCTAAACAGCAGAGGAAAACAGCCTTCTCTTCCAGCGGGCATGAGGGGGAAACAGCACCCCTCCTCCTGCCCCCAGTGTCGCCGGTGGCACTCGGGGGTGGCCCCGGCCCCGGGACAACCCGGGACAACCCGGGACAGCAGCGCCAAGAGCCTGGGCTGCGCAGCCCGGCTCCTCCGCGGGTCTCTCCCCCCACCTCCGCCCCGAGCCCCTACTCGGACACCCCCTCTGTCCCCGCTCCGGGGGAAATCTGCAGGCTTCGAAACCCCGTTTTTCCCGTAGTTTTTCCGCCTGGGCGATGCTCCCTCGTTTTGGAGTCGTTCCGTGCGGGGCGATCCCAGGACGCGGCTGGCGGCACCGTCTCCCTCTTCCTGGGCGCAAGGGAAAAAAAGAAGGGGATCTGTATATATGTGTATATTTTAATAGCACATTCTTTTGTATTTTTCCCCTGCATAAATCTGGGGATGTATCTCCTCTCAGAGGATGAAGGGTAATACAGGAGGAGTAATTAAAACACTTACTTTAGAAATGGGCTGCGTGGGGCTGATAAGAATTATCTGCCGCATATCAAGGACCCTTTTTCCCCCGAACCATATCACAAAGACAGACAGAAAATGCCAGCAGAATAGGATTCCCCCCACCCCTCCCCTGCTCACATTTTTACCTCCATTATGATGATAATTCCTCTCCCGCGAAACTTTTTCTCCTTCCCTTCCCGAACCGTATTTCGTTCCCCCGCTCCCGCAGGGCCCCCGCCGGACGGTCCGGCCTTTTGTCTCGGCATTAAGACGGTTTGCCCGCAGCCCCGGGGCGGGGGGCTCGCCGCCCCCTCCCGGAGAATCGCGCCGCGCCCCGCAGCGCCCCGCCGCTGCCCCCGCTGCCCCCCGCCGCGCGACCCCCGCGGCGCGACCCCGGCGCCCGCGACCCCATCCAGCCTCCGGGGGCTCGGCGAGGGGACCCCCCCGCTCCGGCCCCGCACACACACACACACACACACGGGCAGCGGGAGGAAAAGGCACAGCAGGTGAGGAATGCCAAGACGGGGCTGGGGCGAGCAAACGTTTCCCAACCCATTCGTTTTGGCTGGGTCGCCTTGGTGGGCTGCGAAATGTGTGTTTTTACCGTTTCTTTTCCACCTATAAATTGACTCCGTCGTGTGGTATCTGCTTGTGCCTCTTCCAGCTCCCCCGCTGCCTCTCTTAGGTGCAGGTGCATAGCACGAAAGACTGAGTTTGGGAAGGGAGAGCGGGGAGAAGAGACACGAGGTTATACAAAAAAATAAAAAACAGGCTGGCCAATACAAAAAAAAAAAAAAAATCACCCCCGTCACCAAGGAGTGGAAACTAAATTAATACGAATAGTAATATTTTATAGCCATAATTGATAGTACAAAGCGGCTCCCCCCACCCCACCTTCCCTGGGATCCGGAGGCAGAAGCGAGCGGCTCGGGGCTGCGGCGCCCGGCGCGCCGGAGCCCGGCTTCCCAGCGCCTGGGATGTGAGCGTGCTGTTGGTGTAATATCAATTCATTTAAAATATGAAAGTCAAGTCGCGTAGACTGTGACAGCAACCGTAACAAAAGGTGCAAGCAACAGACAATGTGATGTGCTTGTACCGATATTGTAATGATGCAAATGAAGTGGAGGGGACGAGCTGCCTTATTATGTACATAAATACACAGTGGCTCGCTGTGCCATCCTTGAATGCAGGAGAGGGAGAGAGAGAAGGGGAGGGAAAGAAGGGAGAGAGGAAAAGAGAGGGAGGGAGGGAGGAAGGGAAGGGGGGAAGGAGGGAGAAGAGAGAGAGAGGGAAAAAAAAAAAAAGGGCTCAGCTCGAAAACTGCTGCCAGTTTTAAGCAGAGCGCACCTCGGGCAGCCCCTCCGCAGGGCTGCGCGCTCCCACCGCCGGGGCACGGCCGCGCCACCGGAGCGGGCAGACGGGGGAGGCTCCCCGCGGCCGGCGCCCCCTCCCCAGCCCTCGGAAGGGGAGAGCAGGGGCTTTCCAGGCACCGGGCGGAAAACTGAAAGAAAAACCCCGGACGGGAGAAAGGCAAGGTAAGGGGATGCGGCTGCGCGACTCTGCGCGGCCCCGGGGGCGGGCGGGGGGCACCGGGGTCCCGCCGCCGGAGCGCAGCGCTCCGGGCGGTTTCCCCCCCCGGCACCGGGGACAAAGTGGTGGGGTTTTGTAAAGAACGAAAAAAGACACCCCCCCCCCCCGTAAAAAAAAAGCACTGCACCCCCCCGGCAGCCCCCTCCCGCGGGGCCGGTTCCAGGCACGGCGGAGCCGCGGGGGCTTCGCCGGGGCGCACCGGCACCCTGCGGAGAGCGGGGCCACCGGGCCGCCGTCCTTGGTGTCGCTTTTTTTTTTTTTTTTTTTTTTTTAATTCTTTTCCCCCCTCATTGTCATCAGGATAATTATTTAAATCTCCATCTTTGAAAGTTGCATTTCACCCAGGGCGGCCCGGGCAGACGCATCCCGGAGAAAGGGTGTGCAAAGCCCCCTCCCCGCAGCCACATCCTATCTCCTCGCTCCCATTGTTGGCAGATTTGGGTATAAAAAAAAAAATTAAAAAAAAAAAAAAAAAAAAAGAGGGAGGGTTTGTTCTGCTCTCGAAAGCCGCGGCTCGGCAGGGCCCGGCCGCTCTTCCCCTGCACCTGCCTGCCGGGGAGTCCTCCCGTCCCAGTCCCGTGCGGCAGCTTTACGGGGCTTTGCATGATTTAAAACTACCCAGCCACATCGGGGACCCGGCCGCTCCTCTCCGCTGGCTCCTCCACCGCCCTCTCTCTCTCTCTCTCTTTTTTTTTTTTTTTTTTTTGTATGTGCAAAGTTCCCCTCTTTATCCTCCTTTTGCTTTGGGGTGCAGAAGCTGGAAGGCAAAGAGAAAAAAAAAAAAATCCACCAGGAGCGGAGCCTGCCTGGATTTGAGGCAATTTCAATAAGAAAAGCGATTTCAATAAGAGGGGTGCGGGTTTTGGTCTCGGGGATTGTTTCTCCCGAGAGCATCTTTATTAATTAAAGGCTTTTTTTTTTTTTTGCTTTTTTTTTTTTTTTTAATAAACTGTCGGAAGTGTAAAAACCCCGGCCTGGTTCAAGCCCCGGGGAAAGGCGGCCGGGGGCGGCGGGGGGCAGCCGCGGGCGGTGCCGGTGCCCGGTGCGAGCCGAGCCCGCGCCCCAGCCAAGTTTTGCCTGCGGAGAACCAACCGTAACCTGCGGGCCCGGCCTCTTTCCCCGCTCCTGAAACAGCTGCGCCCGAAATAACCTTTAAAAAAAAAAAAAAATACAAAGTGCAGCGAGCTCCCGCGAACGAAATCTTCCGTGGCAGCGCCTGAAAATCAGATTTATACCTTCCTCTGGACAAACGCGTGCGTGCGCAAACCTCCCGCACGAGTTTTTCTTTGGGAACTTGAAAAAAAGGAAAAAAAAAAAAACACGGTGTCGTGGCGAACCTGGGGCTTTTTCTCGGCTTTGTGGCAGCCGGGGGGGCTGCGCCAGCGTGCGGGGGGCACCGGGCGGCTTGCGGACAAAGCGCAGGTGAAGGAGGTGAAGGAGGGGTGGCACGGGACGCAGGGTGGCACCGGGGGCTCCCACGCTGGGGGGCAATTTTCTGGGGACAAATTTTCTGCGGGTGGGGGACAGCGAGGAGGCTTTTAGACGATTTACCAAAAAAAAAAAAAAAAAGAAAAAAAAAGGTATTCCGTGATTTATTCCCCGAGACAGAGTTTTTTTTTTTTTTTTTTTTAATGCAGCCTAAATGGGGTCCTGTGGCTAGGAGGTACCAGTGTCGTTTTCTACCCCTATCAGCGGCCATAATATGTGCTGCTAACGCAGGACGGGGGTGGGCGGTCTGGGGCGGGGGGGAAAGCAACGCGGAGACGAGACCAGAGGGAGAAAAAAACCCGGAGAAATAATAATAATTAAAAATAGGCAGAAGGCAAGAAGTTGCCCTCCCCAGAAAAAAATAAAACAACCCCAAGGAAATAAAGCCGGGGCCCGACGTGGGGGGGGGGGGGGGGGGGGCTGCAGCCGGGCCGTGCGGGGCTCCCGGCCGCCCGGGGGGGCTCGTACCTGGGGGAGGCGGGCGGTGGGAGCCGGCCCCCGGCTGGCTGCTCCTCTACCTGCCCCCGGCGGGCGGGGGGGTCGGCGCTACGCCCACTGGCGGCCCTGCCAGCCCCCTCCCCGCCGGGGGCAGCCGCCTTCCCCGGCCCGCCCCGGGGCTCGCACACCGCCCGCCGGCACCGGCGGCACCAGGCTGCCGTGAGTACCGCGGCCCGGCCCCGGGGCCGAGCGCTTCTCTGCCTCTTTTCCTTCCTTTTCGCTAAGGTTGGGGGTTATTTGGATTAGGTTTTTATCTTTTTTTTTTTTTTTTTTTTTTTCCTTCCCTCCCCGCTTGCGGCCGCCGGGGGGTTGCGCTTCGGGGAAAGGCGGCGGAGGGGTTGGGGAGGGGATGCGCGGTCGCCCCGGGAGGTCTCGTCCCCTTGGGGTGCGTTAAACGGGGGGGCAGGGGGGAGTGGGGGCCCCGGGGGGGCTGCCGGGGGCTCCCCGGCAAGGGGCTGATGGAGGGGAGCGCCTCCCACCCTGCCGGCCCCAGCCCCGTCGGCTCAGGTACACTTTTTTTTTTTTTTCCCTTGATCCGAGCTCCCAGGGTCAGGGAAAAAAGAAAAAAAAAAAAGGAAAAAAAGGAAAAAGAAACAAACCCCGCTCCAGGCGTGTAAATAAATAGCGTGCGTGTACGGCTGGGGATATTTGTTTTCTGCCTTCGCGTCTGCCCGGGCATAGGTGTCAACTCCATCACAAGGCGCTACTAAGTGCTGCTAAAACATGCTGTCGTCGTCCCCCCCCGCGATATGACATCACTTGTCAATCAAATCAAAATAACCAGTTGTGCTGCCAGATGTGGGAAATCTCTTATAAAAAAAAAAAAAGCAACGACGATAACAAAATAAAGTTAATAAAACTGAGCCCCTCGGACAGGAATCAAAAAAAGGAAAAAAGAAAAAAAAAAAAGGAGCGGGGGGGGGGGGGGGGGGGTTGAAAGTGGTGGGGGCACCCCCGGGCTCGTCCCGGCTGCGGGGCCCCCCTCCCGGGGGGGCTGCAGCAAATTGCCCGAGAGCCGCCCGAGCAGCCGTGTGGAGCGGGCTGCGGAGCGGAGCTAAGCTGCTGGGCTTGCTGCTGCTCCCGGCGGGGGAATTAATTCAATTAAAAGCCCCAGCCCAGCTCAGCGCCGGGCACCGCCGCTCGCCTGCAGCGGGGATGGGATACGGCGGGGGGGGAAATAAAAAAAAAAAAATGAAAATATAAAATACATAAATTTAAATAAAAGCAAATCTCGGGAGGCGAACTCCGGGCTGAGCTGCGGGAATTGAGCCGCTCCTTCGGCAGGAATCGTTTCTCCCTGCCGGAGGGGTCAGTGGGTTTGCAAAGGGGCTCGGGAGCACGACGAGAGGCGCCGGCCGCGGTGCCAGCAGCTCGGGGGCGGCCGGACCCCCCCGGGCGGCCGGGGACCGAGGCGGGGGGGGGCCCGGAGCCGGAGCCGGCGCTGCCCGCTCGCCCCTTTTGTTTTTGCTTCTCCTGCCGGCCCCCGGGTAACCCGAGCCGGGGGCTTCAGGGAGCCCTTGCCGGGCAGCTCCGGGGTCTGCCTCGCCATAAATCAAGCCGCCTGATTAATCTTTACAATTTGTCTTTTAAAACAAACACGAACGAATTATCAGCTCGTTAACTGCGATTTTATCACCTGCCTAAAACAAACAGCCCACCCCCTAACCCCCCCCACCTTCCCCCCCCCCCCCCCCCCAAAAAAAAAGAAAAAAAAGAAAAAAAAAAAAGAACCGCGGCCCCGTGCTGTTGGCAGCCGGGCAGTAATTATAATTAAAACATCCCCAGGAATTAATAAGGGAGCAGCTGCCCGGGAGATGCTCGGTGGCCCGGGCCGGGGGCGGCGGGCACGGCTCGGCCCGGCTGCGGTCAGAGCAGGGAGCCGCGGGACCTACCTGGGTTTATTTTATACTCACCCCTCTTTAAAAATAAATAAATAAAAGAAAAAAAAGAAAGGAGACAGAAAGAAAGAATCCGTTTGGGGGAAATACTCGGCTGCTTTTTGGTGGGTTGCTTTTTGCGTGTGGAAAGCGAATCGCTTCGGACGTGGAAGGAGAAGCCGGATTTTTAGAAAGCTCGCTTGCTTCTCGCTCTGCCTTTTAACTTTTTTTTTTTTTTTTCCTCGCTTTGTTTCCCTTTCCTCCCTGGCACCTCCGGCCTAAGGCGCCCCGAGCGCGCTCCGCAGCTGAGCAGCGCGGGGGGCACTCGCCCTCCCCGGCCCCTCTCCCCCCGAGCCCGGCCCAGCTCCCGTCGCCTATCCCGGCCCTTCCCGGGCCAACCAGCCCGGCCCGGGACAAGCCGGCTCCGCCGCCCCCTCGGTGCCCTGCAGCCGGCGGAGGAGCCGCCGCCCGCCCGCCGCTTGCGACCCCCCCCCCCCGGCGGCAGGAGGGGCCGAGGGGCTCCGCCGTGTCCCCCCCCCGAGGTGACCCCGGTGTGGGGTGCGGGACACCCGCGGAGGGAAGGGTGCGGGGTGGGGGGAGCGGTGCCGGGTCCCCCTTCCCCAGCATCCCGCACCCCCCACCCCGCCGGGCTGCCCTGGGGGTCCCCGGGGGGGGGGGACACGGCGAGTGCAGGGGGGGGCAGCGGTACGGGAGGGAGCCCCGCGTCTCTCCGGCCAGACGTGCTCCGCAGCGAGGAAAGGGAGTTTATTATTATTATTACCGTCATCATCATTATTATTATTATTATTTAAAAAACACACAAAAAAAGTTCATTTCCTGGCGAATTTGGCAGCGGCGGGTGACGTCAGAGCCCCGGCGTCGTAGTGACTGGGGCGGCCGGGCCGGGGGGAGGCCGGCTGCGGCTCCCAGCCCCCGACCCCAGCGCTGCCCCCATGCCGGGGGGGGGTCGGCCCTAGGAGCCCCCCCCCGGGCACCCCCCGCGGGGCCCGGCACCGCCCGGCCGGCACCGAGCGGCTCCCGGCCCGGCCGCCCCGTCGGGCAGGGGCTGTGCTCCCAGCCGCCCCCCCCCGCAAAACGGGGGGGTCCTGGCCCTGCAGCCCCCCCCCGCCCCGGCTCGGAGGTTTTGGGGGCTGCAGCGAACGCTCCCGTTTTCCCCAAAAAGCAGAGGTTTGAGGAACGGGAGGGCAGCCCCCGGGAAACAGGACCTGCAGCAGCGCCCATGGCGCTGCGGGGGTTCGCTTGTGACTTTCCCTTTTTTTTATTTGTTGGTGGATTTCTTTTTTTTATTATTTTTTTTTCCCCTTTCTGCCCCCCAAAGCGGACGGGTTCATGGGGCCGAAGCAGAGCCCGAGCCCCGCCGGGTGCTGCAGCCCCAAACTCCGCAGCAAACTCGCGCTGAGCCGGGCTGCGCCGCTCCCTGCCCGCTGAAAAGCCTGCCAGCCACTGCGAATAACAAAACCACTACCAGAAAATAAAAAAATACAGAAAAAAAGAAGCGAGGGGGAGAGGAAAATAAAACCATCGGGAGATGCTGCGGCTGCCGGGCGCCCTGCTCGTGGCCCGGCACGGCCCGGCACGGCCCGGCTCGGCTCGCCGGGCCCGGTGCTTGCTGCAGCAGCCTCCTGCCGGCCCCGAGCCCCGCAGGCCGGGCAGGGGGGGCACGATCTGGCCCGGGGGGGGGCACCGCAGTGACCCCGCTGCCCGGGCCCGAGGAGGCTCCCCCGGGTCGGCGCGGAGCCTGGCGTTTATTTTTTTTTATTATTTTTTTATTTATTTTTTTTTTTGCCGATTCCGACGGTTCTTTCCAAGGGACGGGATGGCAACGAGCGCGCCGGGGTTTGTCCCGCGGGGGGGCTGGGGCGCGTTTGTCCCCTCGGTGCCGATTTCATCCCCCCCCCCCCTCCATCCCCAGCCCCGGGCATCCCTGCGGCTCCGCTCCGGGGCAGCCCCCGACGGAGCCACCCCCCCCTCCCCCGAGCCCTTCCCGCACTCCATCCCCAACCCCCCCCCCCCCCCCGCAACCCCTCCGGGACCCCCCCAATTTCACCTTCCCCGCCCTATAGGGGCGTGCAGCGCCCGGGCGGGGAAAACCCCCACGGCGCTGCCGGGCGAGGATGCTACGGGCGGGGGCAGGGGGGGGAGAAGAAGAGAAGGAGGAGGAGGAGGAGGAGGAGGGAGAGGGGGGGGTCTGCGCCTCGCTCCCCCTTCTCCCCCCCCTCCGGGCCGGCTCCTTTTGGGGCCGGGGGTGCGGTTGGGGGCGGTGTGGGGCGGCGGGATTGGCTGGCCCGGCCGCCGGCCCTGCGCGCCCCGGCCCGTCTGCGGCGCCGCGGCCAGCTGGCGCCAGCGCTCATATAGGATGCGCGGGGATGGGACCGAGCCGGCCAGAGCAGCGGCTTTGCCATCTGAGTAACACCCTCCAGCCAGCCTCCTCTCCTCCTCCCGCGCTCGCCCTGCTCCCCCCCCTCCTCCTCCCGAGCCCCCCCCCCCCCCCAACTCTGCTCTCCGGCTCCCTCTCTTCTTCTCTTCCCCCCCTTTTTTTTTTCCTCCCCTCTCCGCCGCACTCGCATCCCTCCAGGCAGGCAGCCGGCGGCGCCCACCCCGCGGGGGCACCCTGCCTCCCGCACCGGGTAAGTGTGGGGCGCGGGGGGGCCGCCGCGCCGCTGCCAGGGCGCGCTCGCTGCTTTCTCTAAACACCCTTTCCCCCCCCCCCCCGCCCCGCTCCCGTTTCTCTTTCTCTCCCCCTCCAATTTTCCTTTTGTGTCAGGCGAAGTTCTTGCTAGAACTGCGCCGTGTTAGATCTGCCCTTCTTCCTCCCCCCCCCCCCCCTCCCCTTTTGAAGCCAGCTGGAAAAACTCCTGTTGACGTTTGTAGCGAGAGCGGGGGGAAAAGGAGGAAAAAAAAGGAAGATTTTTTGCTTTTTTTTTTTCCCGTTTTTTTCTTGGTAAAGTTTGAAATGGGATCTGTGTTTATTTTGTGGGGCAATGGGAAGGGAGGGCGCAAGGCGAGGACTTGGGGGGGGGGGGAGAGGATATTTTGGGGAGGGAGGAGGGGCTCCGCTTCCCCCTCCCCATCCTTTTACCGCCGGGACCAGCAGCGCACCTCGGGGCCGGCGAGCCGCTCACCCGGCCGTGTCTCCCTACAGGTGCTGTCCCTGGACCTGCCTCCTCGACCTGTCCGCTGCCAGAGGGACACGCCGCCTCCGGGGGTCTCCCCCCATCCCTCCGAGGGCACGCTCCAGCCCCCCAACGGCCTTCTTTCCAGAAAAGCCATCCCCACCTCCTAAGAGCCACCGGTAGCTCCAAAAGCCACCCGCGGGCAGCAGCCCCCTGCCCCGAGCGCTGCTCGCTCCCGGTCTCGGGGGTGGCTGGGAGGGGAGGCCCGAGGCCATGGAGGTGGCCACGGACCAGCCTCGCTGGATGACCCACCACGCCGTGCTCAACGGGCAGCACCCCGAGAGCCATCACCCCGGACTGGCTCACAACTACATGGAACCAGCGCAGCTCCTACCTCCGGACGAAGTCGACGTCTTCTTCAACCACCTGGACTCCCAGGGCAACCCCTACTACGCCAATTCCGCCCATGCCCGGGCCAGGGTCTCCTACAGCCAGGCACACGGTAAATGAGCCCTCGCCGCCCTCCTCTGCACCCCAGCCCCTTCCCCACCCTCCTCTGCCTGCGCCCCCCAGGCTCTTCCGTGCGGGCCGGCGGATGTCCTACGTGGAGGCGAGGAGTTTCACCCGGGGGCCGCTCTGGTGCGTCGGGGCCAGGGGGAAAAGAGCTCGAAGAAAACAGGATAGAAAGGGAGACACGGGTGGATTTTAACCCCAGCGATGACCAAGCATTGGCGGAGGGGAGGGAAAGTAGGGGAGGGTGAGAGAGGAAGGGGAAATAGTGCGCGCACAGGGTAAAACTTCGCAGACACGGCTACTTCCCGGATGCAAAATACAAACCAATTTGAATCGGCGATGGATTTTAATCGGGGGTGGTTTTAGGAGCCGAAGAGAGAGCGCTGCAGCAGTTCGGAAGACAGAGCAGAAGGGGGTTTGCTAATTATTGCCAGGGTGGGGCGGGAGGAGAGGGGGTGCCTTACTCCTGCCCCTTGTGCTGCTGCCCTCTTTCTCACTGAGCTTCCCTGGGCTGTCCGGTGTCCCCCTCGGAGGGGTCTGGGAGAAGGGGCTGTTGCGCCAGGCTGGCTGCTCTTCCCCGGGTTGTGAAATCTCTCCCCATGCCCGGTTCCCCTCTGGCTGCCCGCAGACCGGGGAGCTCCCCGGGCCGGGAGCCGGGAGATTTCCCAGAGCCGCTCCGGGCTGAGCTGCCCCACGCTGATCCCCAACGCTCTTGTGTTCCTACAGCCCGCCTGACCGGGAGTCAAATGTGCCGGCCTCATCTTATCCACAGCCCCGGGATCCCCTGGCTGGACAGCAGCAAGGCGGCACTGTCTGCCCACCACCACAACCCCTGGACCGTCAACCCCTTCACCAAGACACCCCTGCACCCCTCGGCAGCCGGAGCGCCCGGGGCCATCTCGGTGTACCCCGGCAGCAGCACATCAAGCACCGCCTCCGTGTCTTCGCTCACCCCGGCCTCGCACTCCGGCTCCCACCTCTTCGGCTTCCCCCCAACCCCTCCCAAGGAAGTGTCCCCGGACCCCAACTCCACCAGCGCTGCCTCCCCTTCATCCTCCGCTGGGGCCCGGCAGGAGGACAAAGACAGCATCAAGTACCAAGTGTCGCTGTCGGAAGGGATGAAAATGGAGAGCGCCAGCCCGCTCAGAAGCAGCCTCACCAGCATGGGGGCCCAGCCCTCCACCCACCACCCCATCCCCACCTACCCCTCCTACGTGCCGGCTGCCCACGACTACAGCAGCAGCCTCTTCCACCCGGGCAGCTTCCTGGGGGGCCCCGCATCCAGCTTCACCCCCAAGCCGCGAAGCAAGGCCAGATCCTGCTCGGGTAAGTGTTGCCTCCCGCGGCCTGCCCCGCCACACGTTGGCTCTAGCCCTGGGGGGGAAGGAGCGAGGTTAGGGCCACTCTGCCGGGTGCAGGAGTGCATGTTGGGGGTGGCTTTGCTTGCTCTTTGGGGTTGAAGTCGCAGGCAGCTGCAGGGCCGGGTGTTTTCGTCAGCCCTCTTTGGGACAGGAGGGCAGGTGACTGCTCGGTCCCGCTTTTCTGGGTTTTTAAACTAGGAAATAGGGGTTGTACCAGGGTGCCATCGTCTTCGTAGTGGCTGCTGGCCTCAGGGCGCTCAGATGGGGCCGAGGGACGCGGGAGCCGGCACAGCGTGAGCTGGCAGCCTGAATCGTACAAAGAGGGATTTATACAAGGAAAAAATGTAAAAGCAGCCCCTGACAGGCTGCAGCCCCCCGAGGGACTCAGGCCTGATCCTGCCCTCCCAAAGCAGTTAACCCCCCCCCCCCCCCCCCCCCCCAAATTCCACGTGGGGACTTTCTGCCCATAGATATTTCTCCTGCAATAATTTTCACGTCTCTTCGTTAATACGAAAGAAGGCCCCAGCGCAGGATGAAAGCGAAACTTACTCGGCCGGTCCGCTTCAGATCGCGGAGGGCCTTATTTCCTTCACAATTTACAGGAACAAAAGTTCAAATATAGTTTACATACCAGTGCAAAAGACGAAGGTGTCCAGTCATCGCTAACTTACGCCAGCCTAAGTCCAGAAAATCCTCCTTTTTTCCTGAACCAGACATCTCTCTGCTTCCTAATAACTGACTGCAGACCTTTCCCACACTCACAACCCTTTCTTGCATTTCTACCTAAGAGTGCAGTTCTAAATTAGCAAATTAGGTGATGGATGAAATCCTGATCCCACTTTGAAATCACATTAGTTGTACAACTAGACAGATGAATTAAGGAAATTTGTCTTAAGTCCACTAACCTTCCCGGTTTAACATCCTCAGCAACAGAAGGAAATGAAAGAATGTGTATTGGTACTGAATTGAGACAGCCCTTTAAAAATAAGTGGCTATATGTGTCGGTGTGTGAATTCGTACATATCATTGCATATATCGGCTTATGAGTAGACCACATGCATTTATTTTTAAAGCAGACTCATTTAGAAATGTGATCTCTTATGAGTTTTGCAACAAAAACATCGGGTATTTTACAGTCTCATCAGATCTGTTTCAAATGGCTACTCTGAGAGGAAAAACACACTCTCCCATTATTTACATGCATTCCATTATTTACCATTATGCGTATGTATTTTTTAGTAGTGTAGAGACTAGTAAGTAAAGGCAATTAGCAGCCTGAGCCTCCTGATTTTGGAAGCAAATTCATGACCTAGGTCTCTGAAGATAAAGGGATCTCAAGCAGCTTTTTTATTTTCATCCGGCAGTTGCCGATGACTTTATTAAATGGGGGTGTTAGGGGAGCTTTTTGTGTGCGTGCCTTTTTTTTTTTTTTTGTAAGGGAGCCCCCTGTGCAAGGAACTGGGGAAAGTTCGTGACCACTCAGTGTTTTTGTAGGAAAACTAAGACTCACGACACAACGACTCCTGCAGCTTCCTGCCCTAGGAGGGACAAAAGCTACAAATGCAGCGCCGCAGAGCTCCCCTCATTTTTCACTGTAGACTGTGTTGTTTAAAAGCCACCCACTCCCTAGATTAAAGGAGACACAACCCTGTTGAACTCAACGTGGCCTGCTTCAGTTATTAGCAAAAAGAGAATTTCCTTTCCAGTTAAATACTTTAGGATTTGCATAAACTATATTAAGAGAGATTTCTATATTAAGCAGACCTGCCTTCGAACCATCGGAGGCAAATGAACTTTTAGCAGAGGGCTTTCTGAGGCAGAAACATATCTAGGAGTTGCATGCTGGGTTTAATAGAGCCATTCTACAATGCTGTTTCCTATGTTGTTGTGCTACTAAAACTACTAATAAAGCAGTAATATGGTAAACTGTTCCCTACCAAATCCAAACTGCATTGTTGTAAAGTCACAGGAACAGAAAAGAACTCACAGCTTCTTTTTTACAGTAATTTCCAGAGTGCTTGCTGAAACTGAACTTTCTTTTAAAGATCAGCATTAACAGCGGCTTTCTGCCTTTAGCACAAAAATCATAACTGAGCCTTTGGCATTGTGTATCTATTCCCAGTCTGCTCGGCTTTACTTTCTTACCCAGTAGTGCTTGCAACAAAAACAGAAAGCACAGAAAAGGAGCTCCTTTTGTTTAGATTTAATTCTAGAAAACCCCTTTCTTTGATTTTTTTTTAACCTTTTTCTTTTCTTTTTTTTTTTTTTACATCTTGTGAGCTTGCAGGTGTGTGTTTGTGTACACGTGTGCGCGTATTCATGGCAGGGGAACATGCAATCTAACCATCGCCGTGCAATAGATATGGGAGGGGAGCGGTGCCCGCTGCAGATTAAGGGAGTTCTCATTACTGAAACGATAACTTCCATCTGACACAATAACAGTGTCATTCTTTCTCACCTTGTGCAGAGCATGAGCTGCCTATTTCTGCTCGTGACATAAAATACTTACCGGAGTCTGGGCGTTCTCGAAACGCTGAGGTCCTTGCTGCATGTGCTGTAGATGTCACTGCTGTCTGATTGTGCTTGAATTAACACACTGTTTTGACTTGTGGAAAATGCCTAAAGGACAATGCAAAAAGCTTTTGTGAATTTGTTTTTAAAGAAAGAAATCCGGTTTCTTCGTGTTTCCATTTAGAAGGCAGAGAGTGTGTGAACTGTGGAGCAACTGCTACCCCTCTCTGGAGAAGAGACGGCACCGGGCATTACCTGTGTAACGCCTGCGGGCTCTACCACAAAATGAACGGTCAAAACCGACCTCTCATTAAACCTAAACGGAGGCTGGTAGGTATCTCTATCTTTCCTGGGTTTGGGGATAAATCGGGCTAAGGGACCACACGCAGGCACAAGGCAAACGTGTCTCAGTGCTGCTCAGCCCCTGCGCGGATGGGGCTCAGTCACGCCGAGGTCACTGCCGTGCCTCGGGGCAGATCCCCCGCACGCTGCCCCGGCTGGGGCATCCCTGCCGCCGCAGCCCGGAGATCGTGCCTCCGTCCCGAGCCTCCCTGCCGTGCCAAATGCATGTGGGGTATCGCGTATCCATCTCCCCGTTTATCCTCGGATGACAGCTTTTAATTTAATTCCTCATTTATTTGGCCTCTTGGGACGTTTTGGGAGCGTACTGGGAGCGAAAGGGTTATGAGCGTGAATGTCCTCCACTGTGGACTAAAAAAAAAGTTCCAGCTCTAAAAAAGCAAAACAAATCAGATGAGTCAAAGCTACTGCTCCCTACTTAATAATTATTTGTATAAAAGCCATGAAGTAATTTTCACTCTTATATTCTCTGGCAATATTAATATTGGTTCCCTCCCCAGACAATCCCCTACTGTTTAAAAAAAAATCCGATTATTTTTCCATGGAGTCACCTATACTTTGTATTTTCATTTGAGTGATTTAAAAAAAATGTCCTTTCTAAGCTCCTGGTAGTAGTTTCCTATCCGGATATCTGTACGTTAAAGATAAGGAAACTTTGTGTATCTGTTTCCTGACTCTAAAAGCTTTAGAGAGTTTCTATAGGCAAGCCTTGCCAGTCATGCTTGCTGTTTTGAAATTTCTAATACACTCTATTCCACAAATAATGTGTAAAATGCTAAGAATAATAAATATATTTTTTTTGGAGCTTTGTGATTTATGGTGCCTAAGACTCTTAGCTATTCGTGGGCACATTTAAATGAGGTCTGGAGACCAGCAGAGAGCAGAAAAATTGGCATTACTGCTCTAACACTGGGATGGGATACAGAAGATTTCTGTCCGGAGTCAGAATTTCAACTATGCAAGCTTCTTAATGACTTGCCTTCTAAAGTGACTGACATATAGAAAAATGTTAAGACAACAGTGTAACATTATCGTCTCTCAGGCTCAAGTGCTTTGCAGCCTGAATGGGACAGGCCGTGGAGTTAAGCAGCACGGGTGAATATCAGTAAGCCATCTCAAATATGCAAACAGAGGTCTCCACCTTCCCCTGCGTTGGGAGACTGTTATACTTAGCTCCCTGTGAGGGATCTGGGGGGAACTGGAGGGGTTTTCTTTTCGTTTAGTTGTTTTAATGGTGGTTGTTGTTGTTTTTTAAATTGATTTACAGCTTTGTTTATTGCCCCTTTTTTCCACTGTAGTTTGCTTGTTTGCAGGGGAGAGGAGATGGCCATCTTTGGGAATTTGTTCATCTCACATGCAATAGCAAAGCGATCATATTAATAATGTCAGTGTTTGGAGGTCTGGCATTAATTGTGTTTGGGTTGCATGAGTGTACTTGCAGTAGGGGGTACCCCTTCTTTCTGCCTGTGGCCTGTTCTCGCAAGCGAGTAAGGGACTGAAATATATGAGTCTCAGAGGGCCTGATTCTTGCTCTAAGCTGCTGAACCGTCGTCCATCAGCTTTGGGAAAGTTACAGGGCCACGGCGTAAATCAGCGGCAAGTGCAAACAGAACCTGGTGCTCCCCGCTTGTGAGCTGGGTCAGTCTGGGCTTTGAGAAAGCCGTGCCAGCTCCCAGTGGGGCCGGCTGGCAGGGAAGCGCACCAGGCTCTTTTGGGAACCCCGCTGCTCCGGGACTCCGCTGTCGCCTCGCTGGGGTGCCCAGCGCTTAATGTGAGCCTCGCTGCTGCTGCTTCACCCGATGGTTCTCATGGCTAATTGCAAAAATACCCTGAGAGTAAGGCCCCGGGGAAATTCAGTACAATTGATCAGCATTAGAAAGTAAAACTGTGCTAATTTAAGGGGGGAAAAAAAATGAGTCCTCTGCATTAATCTGATCGTGCAAAATAGATCGTATTTTGACCATTTCCAGAGGCAGGGCTGAAGCTTTCTAATGAGAAATTCTTTCCCCAAATACGGGGTGCAGTTAGCTTGTCCACAATACTTTCAACAATACCGTGCTTGCACAAGGAGTGTATTATATTATGGGGTCTGCCAGAGAAGGGCCCATCCAGAAATTACTGGTTACCTGCTGTTCTGCTTTTCCTGTTCTTGTTCTGGGAGGTGGGTGAACGGTTGGGGTATTTTACTGCCCCCCACCTTGGTTTCAGCAGAACAATATGGTTTAAAAAGATCCTTTTCTATTTTTTTTTTCAAGACAGTTGTTTGAGGGCTTGTCAGCCAAGGAACTGTGAGTAGGGACAGAGGCGGCAGACGGGTCAGCAGAATCATTGCTGCAAGGCATGAAATTTGGTTTGCTAAATATTTAAAGAAAGTTGGAGCCGGTTTTGTTTTCTCCCTTTCACTTGTAAATGGAAACTGAATTTTCAGTGATGGCTCTGATAAATACTGCACCCAGTTAAGTAATGCGGTTGGTTTTCTTTTGTAGCCATCTTTAAAGGGACAGAGTAGGGGTAAAAAAAATCACATTCTTTAAGATCATTACCTCTTTTGAAACCCAGTCCCAACATTGGCACTCACTAAATTGGTCACTGAAAAAAAAAAAGAAAAGTGAAAAATGAAAAAAATACATTTTTTGTGACGCATTCTAGAATCCTGTAAAAGGGAACCTTGAACAAATCAAACACCATGTCCCCCTCCTAAAATTTTTGTCTTTGGAGAGTTAGAGATGTATTGCTTCCCTCCTTACTTCCCCTCCACACACGGTGCCACAAGGCTGGAAGCTGCAGTCTGCAAAGGAGAATACTTGCATTTTTTAAACAAAAACCCAACGCCACAGAATACAAAACTGCCAGGAGCCTTCCTTCAGACCTGATGCTGTGTACAGTTTTGTTATTAATCCTGCCCGACCTAAATATTGAGCCTAACTTGACCTTTCTCATGATCTCCCTCCTCCTGCTGACACATTTTTAATTTTCTTTTTCTTTTGGTTAGTCAGCGGCTAGGAGAGCAGGGACTTGTTGTGCCAACTGTCAGACCACCACCACGACCTTATGGCGACGTAATGCAAACGGGGACCCAGTTTGTAATGCCTGCGGACTCTACTATAAATTGCACAATGTGAGTATTTGCTCATCTCATGTGTCGCTGCTTGCCTAGCTGGGATTGATGTCTTAACTGCATGGTGTACACTAGGCTTTTATAGGTTTCAGGGTTTTGGTTGTTGTTTTATTCCTTCCCCCCCCCCCCCCGTCTCTAAGGTTCCCCTGGGAAGTGACAGCCATTCTTTGTCGGCATAGTGATGCTAAGTTCAGTGACATTACAATGTATTAGCTTGGCTTCTAACGCTTGGGCAAATCAGGCAAAATAGAGTTACAACACTTGGTTTTAACTAAGCGTGTTTTGTGTGCCGTCTCCCTCCAGAAACACAGGGGCCATTCGGAATGGGCTCCGTGCAGAAATTAATCTCGGCGGGGCCTGTTCATTTTTTTTTAAAACAAAAAACCCCACAACGATGCACCACCAAAACCCCTACCATTATATCTAAAGCTTTGTCTTATTATATATATTTTTTTAAGAAATTAATTTCAAGCAGGAATCGCTTGTCATGTTAGAAAGTTATTTAAACCATAAGTAACAGAGGTTATTGGTACAAGATTGTTCATGTCTTAGGACTGAATTTGGGTCACCATGAGCCTCCTAGTTTGATCTTTCCTATTAGGAAATGAATGAGGACTGAAAGGACGGGAAAGAGAGTCATCAGATGCCAAATTCGGTTCAATTTGTTTTTCATGTCTAGGGTTTTTTGTGTTTTGTGTTTGTGGTTTTATTAAACACATCAACATAAACAAGTTCTGCAGAGAGAAACACCTTTTTTTTTTTTTTTGGCCAGAAAAAGGTCTACATCCAGGAAAAACACACGGGGGCTGTCCAAATATTTTCATTTTTGCACAGTAAGGTCATTTTGTCTGCATGAGCCTGATTTTCTCATTTCTTGCAGGTGAACAGGCCTCTGACCATGAAAAAGGAAGGAATTCAGACCAGGAATAGGAAAATGTCCAACAAATCAAAGAAAAGCAAGAAAGGCTCTGAGTGTTTTGAGGAACTGTCCAAGTGCATGCAAGAGAAGTCGTCTCCTTTCAGCGCTGCTGCCCTTGCTAGCCACATGGCTCCCATGGGGCATTTGCCACCTTTCAGCCACTCTGGACACATCCTACCAACACCCACCCCCATCCACCCATCTTCCAGCATCTCATTTGGACATCCACACCCATCCAGCATGGTTACAGCCATGGGATAAAATCTGATGACCAAGAGACCCACCCAGAGATTAAGAACATGGGGCTTTGCCTAAGATGACACCAAGTAAGAAAATGTTCTGCCAAGAAGAGAATGTAGGGATGGCAAAAGGGGATCTTTGCTCCCATGTGGTTTAACTCTTAACGCTGGACTTAAAACCTTGCAAATGATGGGTCTTCTGCAGAAACGCGTAGTGGTGCCTGTAATGCACTTTGCCCCCTCAGGTATAAGGAAAAAGAAGAACTCACCTGTTCGATATTCAGTGGTCCAGCAGAAAGCAAAAGATGGCAGAAGCAGAAGAAAGAGGCTGGAACTGGCTTTCCTTTTTCTCTTTGTTATTACTGTGAATATTGTAAAGAGATATAAGCAGCCTCCCAGGATGGAATCGGCTCACTGGAAGCCACACATGCTGGATTTCTATCGTGGACTTTGGGGAGGGGAAAAAAAAAAAAGACATCTTTATAAAAACTTAATTTTTAAAATGAAATCAGACAAAAAGTCATATTTATTTTGTTCTTGTTTTCCACAAAAAGCCTCAACCCCTCTGACTGCATGTTTTTGTGCTGTTGTTTGCAATGGCTACCCTGTAAGAAAAGCTGCCTTCATAACTAAGGTGGGGGAGGGACAATATTCAGCAGCCCCCCTGGATTAGCTTCATCTATCTTCCATATCAAAATATCTGCTAGCAAGGGGGAAAAGGAAGGGTAAGCAAAGTTGCAGCCGTAGTACAGGATTTCAGTGTGCCCAAGATGGTGATTATTTTTGACACAATTTCTTAATTCTTTTCCTTAACGTGAAAAATTAATTTAAAAAAAAAAAAAACGGCCCCCCTCCCGGCTACCCCATTGTTCCTCAAAACAGATAGCTATGTCAGACAAAATGTTGGGGAGATACTTTTGGGAAGGCAGTCCTGCACTAGCAAGGGGTAAAATACAGGCATTTACGAAACTGTCGCAGCTAGCTTGCAGCACAGCAAAAAGCATCGCCGGGCATAAAAACATCCAACTCCCAGACTTCAGAGGTTGAAGCATTTTGTTCTGTTGTGTCGGCAGCTGTTGCTTAAAAATGCAGATTAGCTGCTTGGGTAAACTTACGGCAGTGTGGCCACCATGTCCACACGCAGCCAGCCAGCGCGTGTGCTGTCTCAGGCATCCAGGCCCCGGTGGACTTCACAGGGAGGAAGGGCAGAAATGAGGTTGAGATCACTGGAGAGGGGAAAGAGAGAGACAATCAGTTTGAGCTTCACACATCCGTCAAATCCCAGACGCAGCGACAGCTGATGAGACGAGGGAAAGCACCGTTCTAAGGGGAACGTCGTGTTTTCCGTAGTGCATTTTATAAGAAAAGAAAAAAAAAATTAAAAAAAAAAATTAAACCTCCCATTATTAAACCACGTTGTACGTAAATGACCGAAAACAAAGCTATTGCCAATGTGAAGTGTATTCTATTGATTGTAATGATCTGATGCCTCTCGTGAACACAAGCTCCAGTATAACATACAATGTACATATTTAGCTATACTTCTGATGAAAATGCCCCAATGAGCAGAGGGGTTTGATAATGTAAACCACGTAAGCTTAACTCTGTGACAAGCTTTTTTATTTTTTAACTTTTAACTTTTTTGTTGTTGGGTTTTTTTTTGTTTTGTTTTTTTTTGGATCAAGCCAATTGTACCTTTACTGCAAAAGTCCTGCTTTAAAGAAAACAAACAACAAAACAAATAAAAATGGATGTATGTTTTGGTTTTTTTTTTTTTCTAAACACATAATTCAAATGTTTGATAATGAATTTAAGAACCAAGCAGACCTGGAAAACCCTGCTTTCGTCCTTTTTTCTGGTCTGCGTAGGCATATAGGTGCACTTTGTATAGAAGTGGAAATAAACAGGAAACAAAATCTGTTAGGAAAAATCATAAGGCTTTTTAATCTACTGAGGTAAAAATTTGGATCCTTTTTACTTTTTACCTTTTACAATGGTACAGTTGTACGTTATTTGTACCCGACTCAAATTTCTGTAGGATTTGGGCAGGGGGGGTGGGGAAGGGATGTGGGTGGAAGACAGGGATTACTGATACAGTTGACAAAGTGCAATATATTGTCAGTCACTGCAGCATAGACAACGGCAGTTGAGATTTAAATTATTTTGTACTTGTATCAGCATAAAAAAAATCTGCAGTATTTTCTGTTTTTATTTTAATTTTTTTATTTTGCTTATTTTTGGATTAGTGAACTAAGTTATTGTTAATTATGTACAACATGTTTATATATTGTCTGTAAAAAGTGTATGCTTTCCTCATATTCCTTCAAGGTGAATATTGCTAAGAATAATAAAATACCTTTTTTGTGAAACTACTTGTGCCCAGCTTCATGTCCTAAAGGCTGCTTTTAACTAGGAGAGGAAAAATTATTGTTGTCATTGTAGCTAGTAGAATTATTAGCTTAAACTTTATGTAATAGAGTGGGCTATTGCTATTTCAGAAACCTAGCAGGGTAGGACAAAAAAAGTGGTTGGTGAATGATTTAGTACAAAATGCTCAGGTACAAAAGCTCATTCTCTGGTGTTGTTCTGGGGTGACGAGGTCATGCAGTTAAGAGCGCTGAAGTTTCTAAACCAGTTTTAAAACATAAGGCAGCAGCAACTTTGCAAATGATGGACTGCAGGTTTTTATTATCATTATTTTAAACTGCTTAGAGAAATACTTTTCAATTAAAAACAATTTTTAAAAGCACGGAAAAGCATCCAGCTGCCTAATCGGTTTCAAGACTGAGCCTTTGTTAGACTGGGCAAAGTTCTCTGTAGGCTCTTGCACTAGTGTAAGAGGCAACATCATGAACCTAAAAACTGTTTCTTACCATTTGGCATCATCCGTGGCACGAAAGGAACAAGAGGGACAGCCAGCCTGGAGCCGCCCTGTGCTCTTCTGGAAATGGGATGACGGGTGTAGACGTGGGGGCTGTGCGTGCGGTCTGGCACATGAGGACGGAGAACAGGGTTTACCAGGCAGGGCTCCCAAGACCAAAACTTGGCGGTTGCTTTCAACACATGGTCGAGTGTGACCCACACAAGGAACTCCTTGGGGCCTTACAAACTGAAAGAGACTTGCAAGTCGCCCTGCCATGCGTGGGGGTGAGTACCACTCCTACTAAAACAATATTTTCTAGAAAACTGCTAATGAACTTTGGGTTTCCTCCTTTGACACAGTGGGAGCTGCATCTCACTTCTGTGGAAGCCAGCCTGGGGATAACTCCTTACTCATTAAAGAAAAAAAATAGTTCCTTTTTCAGTGAATGCGTACAAATTCCAGCCCTTTCTCTAACTGCTTCTCTTTGCTTCTTGCAAACGGGGCTGTGCAGCCTCCTCTTCAGCCCTATTTGCAAGCCCTGCTAGCAAATGACAAGGAGTTGCAGCAGCTCTAGATGTGCTGAAGAAAGCACACACAACCGGGATGAGACCTTCCTCCATCATTTCAGACGAGTTAATCATCTCTCTAACTTGTTTAGCAAGGCTTAGTGCAAACACCCATTTAAAAAAAAAAAGGAAAGAAAAAAAAAAAGGAGTTTATGGCATACCGTGCAAGCTTCATTTAAGAGGAAACATGTTCATCCTCAGACAGGTTTAAAACGGGGTTATAACTAAACTCGGACTGAGTCAGTCTTTGGAGGAGAGAATGGGAAAACTAACCACACCATTTTAAAATAATTTAAAATAATTAAGCCATTTGCTCTGGTTGCACATTACACGTACAGGCTTTGATTAGGGTTTACCTTGGAGTTGCCTCTCCGCAGGCTTTTCACGGGGTCATTTCGATCCGCTCACAGAATCGGGGCCGCAATCCATCAGCTTGGCAGGAGGGGTGCTGCAGCCCCCCCAGCGCAGGGAGCAGCGTGCCTCTTCTGACCAGGGTCAGCAGCGGTTCCTGCAACACAGATAACAAATAATCCCGTGTTTGTCAGGTGGCACTAATCTGCGAAAGATCAAACCATCTCTCTGCAACGTGTGTATCGTGTTTGTCTCCAGACATTTTGCATAGCGGAAGAAAAACAAACAGCAGGGAATGGAAATGGAGCAAGTGTGTAAAGTTCAACGCGAAGTGTAAGCACACAGCAGATACTGAGGCAACAAATTGGGATTTACGGTCCTTTCACTACCACCAGATACTGGGGGAACAGGCTTTTTGTGAGGGGGGGGGCCTGACATTACTTGCCTTTGGTTCCCGTTGTTGGGATTATTGTTTTAAGCCGTGCTTAATTGTCATGTCTCCACAGCCACATCAAAAGCCAAGAAGATTAGGTTACAGGGAGTGTTTGATGTCAAAATACAAAATAAATAAAAGGAAAGCTGAAAAGGTAGCCTATTTTCCATGATGTCTAGTGAGGTTTTTTGCCTCAAACTTTTTTTTTTTCTTTTTTTTTTGCGAAGGTTGCACTTTTAGTGACAAGATTTCATTTATTTGCTTCCAAATGACTCCACAGCTTTCCTACAACAGCTCAAAGGGTTAATAGACCCTCTTTGATGGCAAACGTGGTATAATTAACGCAAACTTCTTAAGTATCTTGGTGACCTGTAGATGGCCACATGAGAATTTTGTTATTTACTGACTTGCCAAACGTTTATTGCTTATAGCAGGACAAGTGGGAAGCAGGCATTAATTTTGATACTGTTATCTGTGATTGTGCATAGAGTTCACAGCAGAGAGTGCCTATATGTCAACTGCAATTAAACATTTCCCTATTTTTTAAATGAATTTCATGGTGGTGGAGGGGATTGGATTGGCAGCTTTGCAAACTGAAATCCTGCCCATCCACAGAGCAGGCACGACACAGCCAGACACAGGACAACTTCCCCTTACCTGCAGGCTGCAAAAGAAAACAGTCTGGCGCCACGGAGCATTTGATCCTCAGCTTCTCCACAGAGACAGTCAAATCAGGACCAACTGTGGCAGGGCACGGAGGGAGATTTTGTGGTGTGACATCTCCCCTTGGAAACCAGCCTGAAAAACACCAAAAATGAAGCCAAAAGCGGCTATCAGGTGAATATGTTCATTTATTGCCAACCTGGACTGGATTAGAATGCGTGACCTAGAAGTAAAATGCTTTGTTTAGCTCAACTCCCTGGGCCATCTGGTCCTCACGAGTAAACATTTCTAAGTGAGATTAAGTGACTGTTCTTTAAGCGTGGTGATATGAGTGCAAACCAGGCTGCTCTGGATCTAACAGATCAAAACCTCAGCATCGGGGCAGCCGGCTGGTGCCGATTCAGAAGCACCATTTGCTTGAATGGCGTTGAGTGCAATTCTCCGTGGTGTCAGCTTTGCAGTCAATCCTGATTCAATCTGATGTGTCCCGGTAAGATACAGAGCTGTCCTCAGCCCAGGGCTCAGATTGCACAAAAGTGCTGCTGGGAGGTTGAGGGCCCCACCAGACGAAACTTTTGGGAGATGCTACAGGAAGAACTACACTGCATTTGCACTCAGCTGCATTTCTGAACGCCAAAAGCTTGGCTGAGCAAAATGTTATAGCAGGGTAGGAGATATAGGGAAAAGAAAAAAAAAAAAAAGTAAGAAAAAAAAGCAGCCACCAGGTAGTAACACAATAGAGAACTAACCCCTCCTTCAGGGAAAGGCTTCTACATACCACTGAGGGAGGGAACTGCTACTGTTTGGTCTATAAAAACTGAATCAGGGAAGTATAATGTTAACCCAGCCTATGCAGCAGTGCCAAGGAGAAGAGAAAACAGCTACCTGCCTATATACCGCGTCTCTCTGTGTGGTTCTGCACTCAGGGCTGCGGGGAGTTACCTGGAGGAAAGCTGGCTCTGGCTCAGGAGGGTCGAAGGCACGCGTAAATCATTTGAAGTCGGGCCTATCAACACCAGAGCGTGAACATGGACTCTTGTTTCTCCTAAACTCTTCAGTGCTTCACCTGAGTCTTCCTCGGTGATTTTATTTTCCTCTGGAGCTCAAGTCCTCCTGCCCACGTTCTGTCAGGCAGAGAGGATGGGCAGATTTCTTCCCTTGTGGCACATTTCTTTCCTTGGGACAGAGGAGCAGAAGAACATTATGTTCTTCTTTTGGTTGGCATTTTGGTTGTGACTATTTCTCTCTGGTTCTTTCATTCAATCCCACCTGCCCACACCGGCTTTTAGCAGCAGGTTATGCAGCTGGAGTGATCTCCAGGTGCCCCTGGAAACTCCTACAGGATTTTGCGGTATAATTCACATTCATTTACCGTTTCCCATTGCATTTCAGTCCTTTCTCTACATTTTTTTTTCTTTTTGTGGTAGACCCTTGTAAAAGCACCCCATTTGGCAGTTGATCTGTTAGAAGGGAACTAGCTGAACAAAAAGGAGCAGTCCAAAGTCATTCAGGTAACCCTCGTGCCCACAGCCCCTCTGGGATATTGAGCCTATGCAGTTTTTCTCTACCCGAGCACAAATCCCACCAGCACAGGAACACGCTCTTTAGGACGAAGCACATCTCAGGAGACAGACCACTGCTCGGCTGCCGCCAGGACTCACCACGATCCCTCCCACGCTCACTTTCTGATAACAGGCAAAGCGGCAGAACTCCGTGCCTCAGTTTCCCCTCTGCAGAACAGGCACCGAAAATACGTGACCTGCCCTGTCAGCTGCCTACGAGTGCTGACTCGCTCCGGCCTAGCAGACCTCTGGGCAAGTCTGAGCAAACATCGGCACGTGGTGTGTGCTGATAGGCACTCAGAAAGGGCACAGCGCTCTCCTCTGCAGGTTAGAGGCTCCTCCCTGTCGTTGTTGGAGTGCTGCTGGCCTCTCCATACAGCTGCGTGTGGCAAAAGTGACACACTGGAGAAATTAGTCATTGGCATGCATCGCCCAGCTGCTCCCAACTGCTACGCAGCCCCACGCACACACTGCCGCTCGCCCCAGCCCATTGTGAAGCAGCCCTGACTCCATCTCCCATGCTGTCAGCCCCTGACCTTCCTTTCACATGCTCTAATGGTCACTAGAAAACTGCGAGAGAACACAGTCACGGTATTAAATGGCCCTAATTTGTCTCCAGGCCTTTCCCCTCCTCCTCCCACCTCGGTCTCCTGCGACTTAACGTTTAAACCAGCTGAAGCTTACAACAAATCAAAGCCTCCCTATAGGCCCAGATTGTCTAAATACGGAAAACAGGAAGTGAGTAACCTTCAAGGGGAAATTGTTCATCCGATGGAGGCCAAGACCCAAGGCCTGGCGCTTTTCAGTCCTGCCCCTGCAAAGGCAGACACAGCGTGTACCGAGCGGACGCCCGGCGTTCAGCAGGAGGGAGTGGTTTAGCAAAAGTTTTGCTTCTCTTTTAGGCAAGTCGCGGCTGTTTGGAGAGAGGGGACGGTGTTTGTGCCTGTGCACAACACTAGATGAGCAGCTTGGGAAGGGTTGTTTTTTAAGAAGACCTGGGATGAGGTGGAGAAAAAGCCCGGGGTCATTGGAGGAAACAGAGAAGATGCACGAACCCAAATGGAAACTGCCTCTTGCTTCCTAGGAAGGTGAAGGTGGCAAAAGAGCGGCACAAACAGCGCTGGGCTGTTTCCAGCACAGAAGGGCGGGAAGAGATCTTGTGCGACAGCCCACTTGGTGATGAAAAGGAGAACACTTCATTTCCTAGGAAGAGAGAATAATAATTTATTTTTGTAGAGTAACTTGCCTGCTTCCCCCCCTAAGGAAAGATCCCAAATTATTTTACCGGCTGTTTAAGGCTTATACTATTCACTACTGAATTGCAACCATTAGCGGGGTGGAACACAGCAGCTGTTTAACAACTCAAAACAATGCCCCCTTTTTTTTTTTACAGAAGGTCATATTAAGATCCTCTCTAACTGAAGGTGAACTTCTCGTTACGTGCCGCATCCACTGGAATAAAGTTTTGCTCACGTTTACACCTCTGCCAGAATCCCCCAAACTGCAAAGAAACTAGGATGCACAAAGACATCCAGCCATGCCCGAGTCTTTCCACTCCAGCTCTGAACAGGACTAACGAGCCATGGGACACAAAGTGGCACCTGGGCCATAGATAAGTTTCTTCTGACCCCCTCAGAGCCTGCATCTATGCTCATCTAAGCCAGTTTTGCTCTGGGCAGATCATGGGATAAGCACCAGCAACCAAGCCCTGTGGTCTCTGATTTGAGAAAGGGGCAGAGAAAAAGAAGGTGCAGGCTGAGCTGGAGCTTAGCACCACTGTGGCAACGTGGCTTGATTTGTCCCATCCCGGTTCTTTGCCCCAGGGCTGGGACCACTGCAGGTGAAAGGCATTGCTGGGGCGCCGTGCACACGTAGAACAGGGTCTCCAGAGGGGCTGGAGAGAAACATATGGAAGTGGGTGACTGGTAGGTCTTCTGAGAAGGACAAGATAGAGATGAAGCTTCTAGTAAGATTTCTTTGCTGCAGCATTTCAAACATCGCTGTGAATTTACTTGTAAACAATTCTATTTTAAATACCGGTTTTAGGCAGAAATATTTTCCCCTTTGGTTCTACAGTCTTTTTCTGCAACGATTTACTAAGATTTCTCATTATGTATATGGGCGAGTCAAATTGGACTCGTGGCATTTGCTTCTCAAAGATTTTCTCTCTTGCATTAAGGTTGCTTTGCTAACAAACGAGCTGGCTGGGAGAAAGATGCTCTTAATCAAACAGCCTCGCTCCCCTCTGGGGAAAATGACCTCTTTTTTTCCCATCACAACAGGTTTCCTCTTTATTCTCTTGTAGGCAGGTGTTGTCCCACTGGGATATGGAAAAGGGCAGGCTCTGATCCCATTAAAGATACTCCCATTGGTCAGAGATCATAATAGGGCATCCCTAGGTTGTGGGAGAGTATGCCTATCTTGCTTCACTGGCTGGAGGATAATAGAGCTGGCTCCCAGTGATACATCCAGGCTTTTTAACAAGAGTCCTGTTCTCCAGAGGGATAATGAAAGGGAAAGGAACCTGTGGGGTAATGTCTGTGTCTGGCATTGCCAGAAACCACAGCTGGTCCTGCTAGTGATGGGAACACAGACAATGCTTCTACCCAGGAAGGATGCAAAGAAATGCTTCCCCACTGCATTATCTGCTTGCTTTAATCTCTTTCTCCATCACTTCCACAGCAGGCTGACTTTGAGGGATATGAAAGTGAATTTTGCTCCAGTGGAGGGTGAGATGCAGATAATCTCAGGGAAGGAAACACTACTTACTGTAACCCCTGGTCTCAGCTGCCCCTCGGTCCTTCCATCTTGAGGATTGCAGCAGCCCTGTCCTGACTCCCTGGGAAAAAAGAATAGGTGTGCAGGCTAAAGGAGGTTAGGGAGCTCCAACCACAACCTTGGCCTGGATGACCGGGGAATGAGGTTTGTGACTTGCCCAGCAGAGCCTGTCTGCCTGCAGTCCACACATAGCACGGAGTGGCTTTTCTTCTGCTGACCTTGTGCTCACAAGAACTGAGATAATACTAGCGGGGATCTCCAGTGCATTTCCTTCTTCTGTGCTTTCTGAAGTGATACAGGACATAACTCTGCTGGTCTGCGAGGTACAGAATCCCGAGATCTAGAGTGGGCTGTACACCTGCTTATCCAGGTGGCTTAGTGCCTCTGCCCACGCTGCTAAGGCAGGATTTACCACCCTCACTTAGGGCTGTGGCAACGTGGTAAAGAATGAAAGCTTGAAGGTAGGTACGTGCAGCAGCCATAATATGCAGCTGTGACTGCAAACCACGCCACAGGCACGTTCACAAAGAATGTACCAACACTGCGGGCCAGAGGTTTGTCCAAATGAAGGAACATCTCTCACAGCATTCTGTCCAGGCACAGGCTCCTTGAATTTCCTTGCCTTGGTGAGATCCCTTCGGTCAGTGTCATTCCAGCTCCAGCAAAGCTGTCCATTAGGGACCCACGCCTGCTCAGCAAAGGTCCTGCAACCTCGAAAGAGTTAACCATGTGCTCCTGACTCAATGCACAGGAATGCAGCCACCTCAGGTGGAGTCTCACCGGGGCCAGCCTTGAACACTGCCTTCATGGGAGCCTGCACAACTCCGACCTTAACAGCAACTGCACTCTGTTGTGTAAGGACTGACAGGAATGGAGATGGCACCAGTGTGCTAGAGAGGCTTCCATTTTAAGTCTCCTTTTACTTTTTTTCCTGTGTGTTCTTCCTTGGTGCCCCATGGCAATTATGCTTCTTTTGGCCTACGTGTGCGGCACCAGCTGGACATCTCTTCATTTGTACCCTCCTTCTTGATGCACTCTTTGTAACGTCTCAATCCTGCATTTACATTCTTGCTGATTTTGTCTCTGTGGCTCACAAACCAGACATATACCCTTACTTCTGCTGCATGACAGTGTGTAGAGGGCCTGGGCAGACGGTCATTCTCCTTGTGGAGCCAACAAGGTGGGTCACTCTGCTGCACAAGTGCCCTGCCTGAAATCACCGCCCTGCCTAGCGTTCCTGCAGGCTGCTTTCACTTTTAGCCCCAGCGCTGAACAAACCCAGCTCTTTCCTTCATGTATGTATACGTATGTATTTATACACATACCTCCCACCACAGAAAGAGACCTATTTTGCAAGGTTTAATATGCTCCGAGTTCTGCTGTGGACTCTTCCTCTTTTGATGCAGCTGTGGTTTTAGGGCAGGCTTTGTGGCTTTGTGAGAGTCCTTGGATGCCTTGGGAAACGTTCTGCAAAAGCAGACTTTCTCTCCATGTGTTCTGCACTCCAGCCACCAGGTCCTGAAATCTCCGTGCACAGGATTTCCCCTACTTAGACGAAGACAAAACCTACTTGCCTTTCAGGCAGAGTTTCTGATTGATACTATTTGTTTATGCAGGCAGCGTCAGGCAAAGAAATAGGAGTGCCAGCTGGACTCCCCCCTACACCATCAGCAGCTCTACCTGAACCACAGCACCAAGATGCTCTGAACAGGCCCTGGAAGCCCTGCGATGGCTGATATAAGTTGCTTTGTTGCAGCTCTGGAAAGAGTTAAGACCTTACCCACTACCTTAATGTCATCACCTATGACACAGGAGAAGCAATACTACCTCCCCTGTAGAAATAAGGGAAAGCCTGCAAGCACCAAATAACTGTGAAACAATCAGGGCTACATTCTCTGCCTCCTGCATGCTTGTCTTCATTACTCACAAGGGAAAGTAACTCAGGTTTAGGAGAGTTGAGGATGAACCTAACACACCTGGGTACCCCCTGCTGCTTTAGCGGCCCTAGCTCACAGTTTTGTGACAAGCTGGGTGCTTGACAACAACATCCCTTTGAAATGCCACATTTGGGTATTTCAGGGTTTGGAAAAAACTTGGAAAAGGTAATTGTCAATATGCATGAAGACAAGCCTCCTGGTGTTGGCCTGGGGTAAGAAGGGGACGGTGTAGGGGAAAAATACTATAAGCACAGCACAAGGCATGCCCATCATAACCAGCCAAACAGCAGCTTAGTCCTATAGAACTAGAGCAGTCCTGAGGTGGCTCTGACAGAGGAAGAAAAAAAAGACACAAATGCTTCAACAACACTCCCCTGCCCCCCTAAGCAACAGAACTTCTCACAACACAAAAAACCACAGTTGTCCACCCTTGCCTATTTGTATGGGAAGTGGGAGCCTCGGATCTTGGACATGGAGCTGACAGGCAGCATAAGGAAGGAGAGGGAGGCAAGATATGTGGCTGAGGAATTTGCAGCCTTCGAGTTCCCTTTCTCCCACCTCCTCCTCTCGCAGGAAATGAAAGAAACCTCTTTTGTGGAAGGAGGGTGGTAGGTGTGCAGGCGTGAGTGTGTGCTGGGGAGCAGCCTGGCCTTGTGGGCTCCTTCCCAGCATGGGAGCACGTGTGCAGGGGTGTGTGCTTGCACACACGTGTGCACAGTTACGCTGAAGCGCTTGGGGCCGGCCCAGGGCTGTTTCTCAGAAGTCTCCTCATGCGTGTCTGACAAGGTGGATCAGGCAACGGAAGCGGTGAAACCACCACCATGCCCAGGCCCCAAATGACTGCCTTTTCTCTTTTTTCTTTTTTTTTTTTCCTCTCTGTAAAGCAGCCCCCCCAGTTCTTCCTCCTTTCCTCCCCTGCCCTGCCCTGCCGAACCACAGTGTCAGAGCAGCAGAACATGACGGAGGAGAGCAAAGGGCGCTGACAACAAAGGTGGCTGCTCCAAAGAGTGATGCCAAGGGGCAAGGCCAGTAAAATGGCCTGAGCACAGTCCGCAGGAGGCAGCCGGTCCCTATCTCCTTTGGGACCTGCCTGACACCAGGGAGGGAGACCCTCAGGAGGAAAGGCAGCCATCCATCACCCCTCATAAAACTTTCTTCCTGCTGCCATCCTGCTGTCAAAGCAGCATGGCCCATGCCTCCGTGGAGGCTCAGGCCTGGGGAAGATGGCAGGGAGGACAAAGGGAGCTGGTAGTGGGGTAAAAATGGTCAGTTTGGTTTTCCTTCTTCCCTCATCAATCCACAGTTAGCTGGTTGCCCGCTCTGCATGAGCAGTGTGGGCCAAGAGGCAATGTCCCACCAGTTGGGACAAGTTCACCTGCAACTCTCTGCCAAGGGCTCTCTTTTATACCCCATTTCCACAAAAAGGGTGACAAAAGAAGGGCTGTTCATCACCATTCCCAGCCACCAAATCACACACAGCATACCTGCACGGCTGGCAGCTGCTCCTCAGGGTGCCCACGCGGGGTTTGGAGAAGGGAAAGCATGGCTGCAGACACCACTTCTGTTTACAGCTCTTTGTTAGCAGCAAAGCTTTCCTCTCACCGTGTTCATTCCTGATGCAGGGGATATCAGTGGACCAAGTAGCAAAAGCGTGGCCAAAGTCCTCTTCTTCTCCAGCCTAAAATGGCGGCTGAGTTAGGCTGTGTCTGCCCTGTGATGGCAGACGGGCCTCCACCGTCCCCCACACGCTCTCTCACCTCTCTGGCACCTTTCCCTGAGGTAAATACACTGGAACTGCACCATGTGCTGCAAATTTCCTCCTCCCATAGAGGAAGAAAAACCGGGATGTTATAAAAGGCCCAAACTCTGAAGGTGGTTTTGGCACTGAGATTTGAGATCACCTTCCGTATAGAGCTGAGCCCACGTTCAGTCCTGCTAATTTTGGGGCACTACTGGGTCTAAAATAAACCTTACACAAAATAAAATGAGACGTAATTTTTACTTTCCACATTTCCTGTAGAACAAAAGGTGTTGGGTGAAAGAAGGTAACTGCTTGAGAATGTGGGAATCTCCAGAGTGAGAAGGACAAATTCAATATTGCAAAAGAATGGTGTAGTGCCAAAGGAAAAAGGCAAATGCATTGAGAGGAATTTAGAAATAGAGCAAGTAACGTGCCACATGAGACTGTCCTGAAATCTACCCCGGTGTAAGGAAGATGGTATCCTTATATGGCACAAAAACTAAAGTGGGAGAGAAAAAGAAGAGTAAATAAAGAAGAAGAATGCAAGAAATAAGAGTGTGTAAAGCCCACTCAGAGATCTAAGGATTAAAAAGAAAACCTTTAGTAGAAATGGAAAACAGGGAGGCAACCAAACAAGAATATTCAGTCAGTTAAGGCTTGCAGGGAAAAGATAAGGGCAGCAAAAATGCAGAATGAGTTAATTATAGCCAAAGGGATTAAGGAAAATAAGAGGCCTTCACAAATATATCAGGGGAAACAGAAACACTAGGTAGAAGGTGGGTCCATTAATAATAGGTCAGAGTAGGGAAGGAAAATAATGGAACAAGGGGACAAATCATGCCAACAGCAGTGTGGGCATCTTCCTGTTACTAGCTGGCCAGAGACCTCCACACCAGCGTGACGAGTCTCTGTTGGCTGAGGCAGGTTTCAGGGCAGAGACTCCCCATCCACAAGGACACATCCGAGCTGGGTGTGGAAATCTGCCACGAACCTCCCCATGCAGCACCTGACACCTTCCCTGCAGAAATCAATATGAATATTTTCAGTGATTTAATTGCCTCAGCTAAGCTGGGCTGATACAGTAAAACAGCGGGGGATGATGGAGGAGAAACTGCCTGGCTTTTTGTGGTGTAGGAGGCTGGAGGCAGCACATGCACCAAGGTTAAGCTGCATACATGGTGCAGTGGCCTTGCTAAAACACACCAGTGGATGATAGATAGACTGACCAGCTAACTATGGCCTTTTCATCGACTCTTGTGGCCTTAGCTGGATTATTTCCTCTTTGTCTGCCATGGTCAACACTCCCCCACTCCCCCCGAAAACACGAGAATAACACCCAACAAATCCCTTGGGGCTGGAAGCAGGGATCGGCATGCATTAGGACTCTGTAAAACTTGCATTTCACTGACTCCTGAGCCAAATTCTAACCTTTTAAGAAAGTTTGCGCAAGGGTTGTAAGTATTTCAGATATGCACACATTCCTGCCATCAGGATTTTGGCTTTCTACCACTCCAGAAATAAAGTTTGGCTCCAAATCCCAGGTTTCCCTCTCAGTTCCTATACAAACAGGAGGCTCAGTTAGGAAAACTACAGAGTAATTATGTTTTCTCAAAGTCGAAAAAAAAAAAAAAAAAGCCATCAGAAGAGATAGAAACTATTTCGCCCTGCTCTTCCGCAGGCAGGGGGAACTCCATCAGTCTCCTGCCTGCCTGTGGGCACGCTTTGCATACTGGAGGCTTTCCTGGAACCAGACCCCTCAGGCACCCTCCAGCCCCCATCTGCCAGGGAGTCACACAGGGAAACAAAGGGCCAGCGCCTTTGTGGCAGGAGACAAGGTGCCAACCTGCCTGTCTCTGTTTACCAAAGGGAGGGATGTTAGCTGGGTGCGAATGGGGGGCTGGGACCATCGCGGGGCGGGGGCCATTTGTCCTCCATTCCCGGCTCTCAGGCGCTTTCCCCTCCCTTCCGCCACTTGGGCTGTCTCCCTCTGATTTTCAAGTCTTGTTTTTTTGAAATGCTTTAGGTAGTTAGTTAGCAGGCTGTTGACTAGAGAATAAAAATTTTTACATTTTAAAATAAGGCTCTATTTCTGCAAGGGAATGCAGGGAACAGCCTTAATGCCTAAATTCCTGCGAGCTGATTCCCTACAGCTCCGTCCACCACAGATACAGGGTGCTTTGGCCCATGGATCACCCCGTGGTAAGGTGGATGCACATACACAACCCATACCTTGTCCTTTACTCAGTGCCTGCCTTTTCCTGCCTCCCTACCATGCCTCCTGCAGAGAGCAGGCAGCGAGGAGATGCTCGGCGCCAAGTCCTAGGACAGGCCTGGCAGTTAGCTCAGTAACTGAGCCATGCCAACAAACACTGCTTTGGGGATGACGGCTGACAACTGACAGTTTGCACCAGCCTGATTTTCTCCCAAGATGTATCCCTGCATGATGCTGAACAGCAGCGTGCCCCCTCACATGCACATGTTTGCACACTTAAATGGACAAACCCAGCCAGCTCAGCATATGGCTCTGTAGGATGGACACTGACCCTGGAGATGCCTTCTGCATTCACCCTACTTACCTTGAAGTCCCCACAAATGACAAAAACACCCCCACCCACCCCTCATTTTACCTATGTTGCACATTTCAGGGTGAAGACAGCGCTCTCCATCTCCCTGCTGCCTCTTTACACTTTCAGCCCAAGTATGTAAAACTGCACAAGGGGAGGTTAAAATAACAGCAGACCATAGTAAAATAAAGGGAATATACTGACCTTTATAGGTCTTCCCTTTCCACCACTGGTGCTTTTGCTAGCATGATCTCTATTGGGTGTTAATGTTAGTGGGACTCTCCAGGGAGATGCCAAGCAGGAGATCAGAGGAACTATAATGAATATATGCCATCGTTTTGTATTGCGCCCTGAAGCTGAGGAATGACACATAGGTGATGCTGAGTGCTGCCTTTATAGGCAGGTATACACATTCCCCCCTTTCTTGTCCCTTCCTGGAGCAGGGCAGGGTTTGCTGGCTCCCAGTCTGTTCCTGCCCTGTACAGAGCCTTGCTGCAGCCGACCTAACTCCCCTTTATTCCTCTTCTCCTTCTGAGCACCCCTCCTGTCTCTCTCCCAGCTGCACAGGAATCAGTTTGTAAAATCCAGCCAGCAGGAGAGGTGTTGTCACAGGGAGGGAACCCAAGCCAAGAAGCATCAGCACCAAAAGAAGCAGCCGTGGCGGAAGGCAGCACTTTGAATGATCTCATGAATCAGCCATGACATTATCTGCAGTGAAATGCCTGGGAAGGGGTTTCCCATGTCCTACCCTGACCTGGAAGGCTGACTCCACAGGGGCCTGAAGGGCATTTTGATTGCCAAAGACAAAGGCTAAATCAGGAGGAAATGATATTTTATTTAACCTCTGCGTCGGGGTGGGGGCCTGAGGGGAGGGCAGAGGCAGGGGGGCGGTGACAGAGGCGTGGGGATAATACTGGGGGATTCACAACAGATAACTCCCTAACATATGGGCTTTCACTGAAGCACATGTCCCACCGAAAAGCCAATTTCCCTCCACATGCTGTCAGTCGCTGCCGGGGAAGCCTGCTCCGTCAGGGCTGCGCTCTGCCATACAACGCGCTGGTTGGTGCCAATATGGAATTTCCTTTCGGGAAAGGGCTACAATAATTGTCTCTCCTATTTACTCAGCGCTTTCCAGACAATGTACCAGAGGCTGGAGCCCTTATACAAGCAAAGCTCCAAGGGACACCCTGACTTGGCTTCAATGTCAGCTGGGGCTCCAAGTGCTGGTGTGGGATCAGGCTGTGGGACCGCAGACCTGTTGGGGCAGGGACCCAGCTCTCCCAAAGGTGCCCCATTCCCAAAGTGCAGAAGAAACCAACATCAAAAGTGCTCAGGAGTGGTGGGGTGGGGTGGGCTTACCTCCTATTTACAAGGCATTAGAGCTACAAAGGCTTTAAATATTTCCCTGATGCAACGTTCCTGCAGGAAGTTGCTGGAGATGTCCTAAGGACCTGTGTGATCAGGTGGGTGGCTGGGTGGAGAAGGGCTCTGTAGCCTGGAGGGATGGGAGCCAGGGCAGGGGAATGCAACAGTGCCTGGAAGAGAAGGTGGTGGGCTTTATGCAACAATGCCCTGAAGGAGAGGTGGGGGCCACTGCCGTGCAGTACAACCTGTGGTGCCAGCAAGGTGACACCGTGGTGGTGGAGACCGCTCCAGTCTTCCCCTGATGAGGTGGGGAGCGCTGCTCCCAGCGCAGGGAAGATAACGTGCATACCTGAACATCGCCAGTTCTGTGAAGCTCAGCCTTCCCACCACTGGTCCTTTCTCCATTTCAGCCAACCCTGAGTTGCAAGGAGGGTGGATCCGAGAACCAGAGGTGTTAGAAATGGTGAAGACCTCCACTCCGGATTATTTTCTTGTATTTCATCAGATCAAGTAGGCATACAATGGCATTTTATCCCCTTTGAAGGTGGTTTCCATACCTCTCGTACACCCAGGAACAGGTTGTATTTTGCCAGATCTGTTTTCACCATTAAGTAGAAAATAGTCATGGATACCAACATGAATTTTTACAAGTGCAAAGGACTTAAAAGAGACACCCCCTCCCATCTTCCCACAGTACCAAAATATCACACGTCAAAGATCCTCATGGTGAGAGCTGAATTCCCCCTTCATGCAAAGTTCAAGGACTGAGGCTTGTTCCAAGCGTTTCTATTTCAGACACTTGGTCTTTGACCTAAATCATCACATTTCAGGCCTGTGCCGAAGACCTGAGGACCATATTTGTTTGCATTCCCCTTGCACTCAGGGGCCCAACCACAGCCCCCCGTGCTAGGAGTTTTACAAAGGCAACACGAAACTGCAGCCTGTCCTGGGCATGTTCCCCCAGATATGTGGTTCCTTGGAGGTCCTGAGTAATGCAGGGCAGGTCAGGCGCACACCAGTTCTCCAGATTTGCTTTGCAGGGAACCCACAGCACAAGTTTATCTGTGGGGAGCATGACCCAAAGTGTCAAAACAGGGCCTTTTACATTTTCCACTGCCACCAAACCTGTTTGACTGAATTGCAGGTTAAAAAGGCATTGTGTCTGTAATTGTTGGGCTTTAGAGAGCATGTCTTTTCCTTTAATGAAATACCTTGCTCATTCCATTCGAAAAGGAACCAAAGACTTCTCAGGTTTATGATAAAGTTGTAAAAAATTTTATTTACCCCATATTTCCTGCTGGGTTATTTACGAGGCATTTTGTCAGCTCTCATAAAACTGCCTAGTAAAATATATTTTCTTACAAAAAAAATAAAATCATTTGTGTGGAACATCTTGAGAGCAGCGAGGACAGAGTTAATGGGATACACACACGTTCCGACCCTGGGAGAAAACAAAACAGAACGAAAGCCAGGCATTGTTGTGCTGTATTAGTTAATAATAGCTTTAGAGCTAAAATCCTGCTCCCACTGATGTTACTGGAAGTTGGTCCTTAATATAAAGTAATCAGAGAACCAGCTGCCATGAAATGCCGAGCCCCAAAATGAACCTGAAATGCACCAGAGCACCTAGAAAACACACTTCTCCTCTTGGGATTTCACAAGAAACACCAGCTCAAGACCTTTTTCTTTAAAATATAGTAGCTTGGATTTATGTAACTCAAGGGTGGATTGAAATTGCTACTCAGAGCTTGAACCCAAGGTCAGCTGATTGTTAATACAATCATTTTTACCTAGATAAGCTTCAAGATGCAAGAAATGAAGCTCCTTGACACAAACCTGAACACAATCCCATTGTGGTAGCTGCTGTCAAACAAACAGCCTAGGCAGGGGAGAAGCACGACCCACCCACGCCAGGCACAGCTGGGGTAATTTGCCTCTCTCGGAGCACAGCTTTTTGGTCGTGTCACATGTTTGCATCTGCTCAGTTCTCCATGGTCTAAACTCTTGCATTTTCTATCTCCCAGCGGTGCTGACGTTCCCCAGTCCCAGTGGGAACCCTGACACGCTAAGTTTGTGGTGCTGCATTACCCCTAGTACCCTTGCTTCAAGCATCACAGCTTGAGCCCCGCCACGCTTACCACTTGCAGATAGGCTGGGCACAGGTAAATTTTCCTTCCCATGTGACCAACGTGGCCTGGCTCACACAGGAGCACAGCAATGGTATTCTAGCTGGAAGGCACCAGGTGTATAAAGGAAGCAAGGAAACAATGAATAAAAGACAAAAGAAAAGAGCCAGGGAGGGTTGCTTTTAAAACAACAGCAGCTAGATGCTGGGAAGTGGTCGGAGGGCTTTTGTTCGGTGCCTGCACAGCACTTAGCACAACACAACCTCTGTACAGCCCAGCTCCTTGCTCCCGCTGCTGTGCAGAAGTAAAGGAGCCACAGCAGAGAACGGGAAACAGGCAAGGAGCCAGGTTTGGAAAGGTATTTAAGTGTATAAAGGCGCAGGGGGATATTTATTTACGGATGCTGGTAGAGGTCCTGTTTCCTGTGGGAGCCAAAGGGCATTAGGCTCACAGCTCCAGCGCATTATTGGTGCCACCAGGTGTTGTCTGTGTCTTTAGGTAGGGCTGCTTTACCACTCCTCTCAACAAGGCTTGTTTTTAAAAAACACTTGTACTGTGGGGTTGTTCTGCTGTGTGTCCGTCTGCACAATGCCTCTCGCACAGCAGGGTCAGAAGGGGAAGGGGGGAGCTCCCTGATGAACTGAGCAGGGTGGCTCCTTGTGGAAGCACAGAACACGTTTGTAACACGAGGTGTACCACACCTGAGTGTTAATGGACAACTCAAACTGGCTGTGATTTTAACCAAACTGGACCAAACCTCCTCCTCCAGCTCAGCCCTGTTAGAAATGCCTGATACAACAAAAAATGAGCTCTACAACTACTATATACTGCCTAGGCTAAACTAAGGCCATTACAATAACCCAGCAAGCACATTAGAGACAGGCTCACCTGGAGTATTTGTCAGCTGTTAACAAAACACAGAGGAGCTCCGATTCAGGGCAGTCTGGAGAGGAGAGATGTGTCTGAAGGCTCTCTGGGTGCGACGGAGCGTTGAGTAGGTGGAGATGGAGAAGGAAAGCTATTTCTATTCCAGATATCAAACAAGCTCTCAGGGAAATTCCTTCTACAGCTTAGTTCATTTAAAAAGAAAACACCTTTGCCTCCCCAGCTTTCAGGAGGTTTTGGCATCCCTTACAACCAGCACAGTCAGCCGGTCAGCCGTTCCAGAGTCAACAGCTTTGGTCAATGACTGACAAGGAAGGGCTGCTTTGCCTCAGCGCACCAGGGAGAAACCAGCAGACATGTGGCAGACGCCTTGTTTGCACTGGTGGGAATAATGCTTTCGAGTCAGCTTACGAAAGGTGAGCTGGCAGGATGTTAGCATACTGCACGCTCTGACAAACTCCTGGCGATGAGAGAGCAGCTGGCCTCCAGAGAGATCCGGCCCAGGGGAAGGTTCCCCCCCCATCCCACCAGACCGCTGCCACTAACGGGGTGAATTCCAAAATTAAAACTACAAAATGCATCTCCTGTGCTCCAGGCAGGCATCAGAACGTATGGCGATTAAGCTCGAAAGCTGGAACGGGGGTCGTCCTTCGGAGAGGAAACGTAAGTGGAGGCAGATAGCAGGGATGTGCAATAGCCCACGCAGAGGTCTCTGAAAAGCTGCCATTGACCGGGGTCCTTGTCAAATGTTTCCGGTCATACAAGCAGAGACGAGGCTTAGAGCTGCCTTTTTTTTTTTTTTTTCCCTCCTCTTTTCAACAGGCTGTATTATTTCTTTTCCCCGCTGCCAACTGGCATCGGCAACCGATCTATTTGCACCAAAGACAAAGATGCAGGCTGTCTGAAGCCAAGCAGGACCCTCATCTAGGGCACTCTCTGGAGCTATTTAATAAAGTTTAGAGAAGCATCCAGGCTTTTCCACCATAGTAGGAGAATATGAAATTCTTTAATTGTTTGTGTTTGAGTGAAACTCATATAAAAAGAGGATTTGGGATTCTGGGGAAGCTTTAGAGCTGAGTCTGACCTTAAGCTGTGTTTCTGCACGGCATCACACGCTCTCTCACTGTGCTCCCAGCACCCACCCCAGGAGCAGCCCTCACTCACATCCCCTAAGACATCACGTCTTAGGCACATGGTCATCCCATACGAAGAACAAGATCTCTTGGGGCCTGCGTAACTTGGAGGAGGGCTGGGCCTCTTATGGGCAAACACACATTGCATCCCATCAGGGCTGTGTTCTCCAGCTTTGCACAAGTCACAGAGTTTAAATCCCTGATACTTCTGCTCTTGGGTTCTCCCCCCGCCCTGATTTGAGCACACCTGCAACATTTAACCTGTTCTTCTCTCACTGTACTCCACACACTCTTTATCAGAGTACTCCGACTTTTCCAACAAGCAGTGAAAGGAATAGACAACTCAAGTTTAGCATGTGGATTTAGCTCTGAATGACAGAAACTTCACAGGACATGCAATTTTCATCATTTGGTCCTCATTCCGGGTTGAAGTTCTGTCAGCCTGGCTGCTCTCTGTTAAGTTGGCTGGTATTTGGACCTGAACGTCTGACCTGCGTAAGATTCAACCTGAATTCAGAGCTAACAGTGACAACAAGAGATCTAGGAGTACAAGCAGAGCAGCCAACAGCCCAGAAGCGCACTGGAGATGAGAGGTGAAGCATGTGAATCTGGATTTCCTAAACCACAGATAACCTCGCTAATACTGCAGTCAGTCAGTGTGGCATCTCTCAATCTCGATAAAAAAAATGATTTTATTTTAATTGATAGATAAGGGGAACACTGGAGGCTGTTTTGATTTTTTCAGATCTTGAAAACTCTTCCCGGGTAGGAACTCTGCCTTCCACCCTTCTTCAACGTCACATTCCCAAGTCGCTCACACAGATGATGATGTGCATTTCCCTTTCAGCCTCCATGAGTTTTACATTCTAGATAACCAGAACTTTGAGCAGAAAACCTTGTCAAAGCTGTGGCACAAGCACAGGCTTGAAGGTAAAACACAGAACAATTTCTTTGGCTCAAAAGATGCCAAGACGCATGGCCACAAACACCATCTGGCACAGAGGAACTCTTACTGACAAGGAGACCATGCAACCAAACTGACAACAGAGAAAGAAAAAAGCATGACACGACTGATCTTTTCCCAATATGATCCTATTTCTACCTACTATATCTCTATGAGGAACACAATTAGAGACTGTGACACTTCAGGACGGGAAGAAAACAACTGAGAGAATATAATAGAGATCTATAAACGCTGAGTGACACTGTAAAGGTGAACCAGGAGCAACCATTTACTGCCTTTTCCAGCAGAGACAGGGAGTGGCTGGGGAAACAAGGAGGAGGAAGAGCTGGAGCAAACAGAAGGCAGGAGCTGGGCAGCATACACTGCAGCCTGGCCCCGTCGCGTCTCTGTTTTGAAAAATAATCCTAACAAGGGCTACCAGCCCTGATGAGGCCTGCTTGAACAAGCACCAAATCTCTGCACGCTTGTCTGAAGTGCAGGTCTGGTTGGTGACAGGGAACCTTTGTGAGAGGTTCCCTCGGCTGTAAGAAAGACGGATGCTTTCAATCAACCCTAAAAATATTAATTTTAGCCTTTTTGTTTCCTAGACATGACATAAAAGTGGGTTATGTGCCTTCCACCTTCTGGCAATCCTGGACGGCAGCATTAAGCATGGCATAAACTGGTTCAAGTTCTCATGCTACAATACTGATTTTACCGCTAGTCATCATATGGCTTTACAAAAACCATCTAAGGGCTTGGCACATGAAGGGCTTCAAACCCAGCAACATCTAGGGGTCAGTGGTCTAAATTTGGCTCACTCTGTCAACCTCTAGGTGAGAATGACAGCCTTTGCCTCCTGGTATCTCAGGAGGGTGGGATCTGACCTAATACTACAGAAGTTTTGGGGTGCCCAGGTATTAATTGTGCATATTTGAGTCATGCTGAGCTGATTAACCCTCAGCTTTTCTGGGCAAGTTGGCAGAAGACAGAACTATCTGCAAACTGAGAAATGCAAACAAGCAGGAAAAAAGTTCAGTTTTGCATTATGAAAGAAAATGCAAATCTTTTTTTTTTTTTTTTTTTTTAGTTTCAGTGCCAGTCTTCCCTTTCTGATTTCTACACCTTCTGGCACAGGAATGAAACCAGTCTAATCTCAGTAACTGGCTAAGGAATGCTCGGGCTTTCTGAAGTCCCAGCCCACTTGGTTAGCTGCGTTTCTGAGACAGAGAAACAGCAATCTTTCTACTTGTAACATCAATAACACCAGTTATTCTCCCAAAGAATTATTATCAACAATTCCTTTGCTATATTTACAAAGAAGCAGGGCTATTCTTAGAGAAAACACTAAAAAAGCCATTTTATTTAGCTTTCTTGGCAGTTATACAAAAATGTAAGGAATGTAGTCAGTTAAAAACATCAAATCCCCAGCACGAGCCTATAAGAGCTTCCCTAATGCATATTTACAGTATAGAAAGCAAGCACTTTCCTGTTTTGTAGAACAAACAGGGAACCTTCTCTTTTCCTCCTAGCTGTTCCTGAAGACCAAACATTAAAGTTTGACACAGAATGCTGCTTTTAATGGTGCAGACTGTAAACTTTTAATGCCTAGAAAATGGGACTTTATACTACAGCCTTCTTTTCCTAAAAAGGAATCGGAGGCGAATTTTACTGCTGGTTTTAGGAAAGTTCTGAATTGGCAGCCCAGGGTATCCGAATACTCCTTCAGCCACAGCTTGGTGTGCCATGGCAGCACTCACTTCTTCTGTGCTGCTCCTCGCCCCGGCAAGGACGTGCAGCCCTGGGAGGGAGAGCTGCTTGGGTCCCACTGTGCTGCTGGTGGGACTGGGAAAAACACTGTGTTCCCATAGGGACCCGCTCAGTGTGGGGACACTGGGGTTTGGGAGCACACGCAGGGACCTCACTGCTGTTCCCATACATGCGGCAGCAGCTCAGGACGTTGCTCCAACCTCTTAGGACCCTTGGAAAACTTCTCTTTCTTAGGGGCATTACTTACTGCACAGGAAGGAGCCTGCGTGGCTTGTTGAGGTCACGGCTTTCCTGGTGACACTGAAAACAAACAAAAAAGACATGGGTTATTGCTCCAGGTTTTGAGGGGTGGTTAATGGGTTTGGCTCTTAGTGAAAATGGACGAGTGCTTCCAACGTTACTTATTCTGCACAAAACCCCCAATGGTTTCCAAATGGACATGACAATAGCTCCATTAAAGTATAGTCTGTTCCATAGGGAAATAAGGAAGCTCAAACCTTTGGGATTTCATAAATCAACTGCTATAGTCTACATAGTGTGATAAACAATCCTCCATGAATAGGGACACAGGTGTTCACCTTCTTCCAATTCTTCAGCTATAAGCCATAAAACTTTATTTTTGGCTTCCCTAAGCCTGCCTGTGTTGGAGATTTCCAGAGCCAACTTCAAATTAAAGATCGGGAAAGGCCCTAGATCCCATTCCCAACACTTCAAATGCTCTCAGGTGTCCGGGGCCAGAGGGAGACTGAAATCCTGCGGGGGTAGCATGTTCCCTGCAGGGACAGGGCCTGGGGAGCAGTCGCTCCTTAGGGCAGGCAGTGCAACCCCAAGCAGGATTTCTATGGGTTGTTGGGATTTGTGCCGCAACCACTGGTTTTTCTTTCTGTTTCAGAGCCATCAGAAGCGAGCAAAGCTTCATCCAGAGAAAACCAGGCAAGAAAACGACCACACTTGAAGTGAGAGAGAGGAAACGAGAGCCTGGGCCCGGCCTCTGGCTCCCATCCCTTGCCATGTAACAGTTTCATCATTGTGCAAAGTGTCAATAAGACACCAACAGGGTAAACAATTGTCAGACAGATTTTCACAGAGCCAGTTGACTGGACCATGGCTGCTTTGTACACAATGCCAATGCAGTGTCGTTTCTAATGGGGGAATTTATACAGTGTAATTATGTCAGAATTTGCTCCAGGCTACACACTGTTGCATTATAAACCTGGCCATTGCCGTGCGATTAGTCAGAGCCTTAAATAACACCGAAAGTAATTATATCAAGCAAGTAGTTGTCAAAAGCTGATGAAGAAAAGTGGCGAATTCCAGCGCTTGCCACATACGGCCCCTGAAGGAGGTTAGCTAATGATGATGGCCTTCGTTGCTGGGGGGTTTGGTACCCGAGGCCACGTCCCCATCAGCTGACTCACAAAGCGTTTAAGGACCCGCACCGTTTGGCCCCTGTAATTACGCAGCAGAGAGGGCTTCTTTACGATAAGTCACGATAAGATTCCCGACGATTGGATTTAGATGCAGGCGATTGAAATGCAAAGAGCAGGCAGGCTGCCTCCCCCGGCAGCACGGGGCCAAAGGGGCTTTGCATCAAAGAGACGTCCCTGGTGCCTGTGGGGCCAAGGTGGGCCGCAGGCAGCCCCTCGCCAGCAGCCTGGGGGCTACAGGCTCCTTTGGGGCTGGTCTGGCAGCAGTGAGAGCCCCTTCTGCTGCTCCAGCCCTGCACGAACACGCTGCCGCATCGCCAGTGCCCTGTAAAAGTGAGGGCTCCATCCAGGAGGGACAGAAGAAGAAGGAGCAGAAGAAATCAGTGGATTAGGGGCGAGTAGATAGCAGGGTTATGCGATCCTTCTATTTTGCACTTCCCATCAGAGGAGCCCTAATCAGCTGGCATCGTTAGATCCCCGTTTCCCAGAGAGAAAATATAAATCCTCTGCTTTCCAAGTCATGCTGAGCTTCAGCCCTGTGAGGGGGACAAAGCTGGCTGATATCTCCCTCACTCTGGCCCTCGTCCCTCAGGGCTGTTACAAACTATTGGAGTTTGTAGCAGCTCTCCTGAGGGCTGTTACAATGGCTGGGAATCGCTGTCCTGCAGCATCGTTTGGCTTCGCTCACTCCTGCCTTGCTCTCTGTTACACAGGGTGTTCCCCCTTTGCTTTACCTTCTCTTTCCAGTAAATGCTCCGTCAGACCCAGAGCAATGCACGGAGGCTCTGTCCCTCAAGATCTCATGGCATCCGAGGCATCTGAGATGTTGCAGCCAAATCACAGCCAGAAACACTGCTATTGCTCGTGCCTTACAGCATCTGAGGCTGAGACGCTCAAACAACTGTATGGACACACTTTTAGAAATGGACTGGAAAATTCGTGAGAAATCCCCTCTACTTCTGCTTCTACCTGGCCTGAAAAGCTACGCAGACCAGCAGCTACTTGTGGTATCCTGGTATTTCTGCTTTTGTCTGGGATGGGAATTAAACCAGGCACTAGATCGACAATAGAAATAACAGAATGGTGGAAGATTAGCCAAATCTTCAAATCTCAGAAAAAAAAAAAATCTCTCATTGGTTTTATAAGCAGACAGTCAGAATACTTTTAATTTACTCCGTCCTGATTCCCCCGCCCCTTCCTTTGACCTAGTGAGATGGTGACTGAAGCCCTAGGCTGTGCCTCCTGTTTCGGCTGTAGCCACGCTCTGTGAAGAGGTGCAAGGGGCTCGTCCACATCTGCTGATCACAGCTCCCATCCAGAGGTTGTCACCTCTACTCGTCTGCCAGCATAACTATTTGTGTCATCACTTCCCCAGTTCCATCAAAATAGTCCTGCTTAGAGAAGACCTGAATTAAATAGGCTTTAAAATACAGAACCCCATGCGTTTTTGCTGGGACAGGACTAAGTGGAGAACTGTTGTTAAACAGCATGTTCAGGTCAATGCCTTGAGCAAAAACCAGGAAAAATATACAACTTTTATATATATATATATATGCATATATACGAACATTAACAAACTTTCCTCTGCGGTCCCTCTTTCCGCTCTGTTTCTTACCTGACTGTGCAGAGAATTGCCTCAATGTGTTGAGCTGGCATAAAGCTAACCCAACCAAAAATACTTTTTAAAATTTTATTTTTTTTTTTTGCCGCTGAGCATCCTTTGCAGGCTCTGAGCAGGATCAAGTGAGCCATAGCCCAGATACATTATTATAACAAGGTGTGTCTTTCTAGGTCTTAGTCTCAAAACCTGCATTGCCCAGCTGCTCTGAAAATAAAAGATGCTGTGGGCAACAGAGCAGGAATTGAACAGAGGTAAATTTGAGTTTCAAATGAGAGAAAGAAGGGGGTGGGGTGAAGAATGAAGGGTGGTGAGAAAAGAGGTGCCTTTTTTGAACAATGCACCAGTGTTTCATAGGACAGGATTTCTCCTGAGTTTCTTGAAGTCTGATAATTTTACATCCACTTCTGGATGTTAATTCCTGGTCATTTTAGCTCATGTCATCAACTGTTCTAATGGAGCCAACCCTGTAAAACTGCTCCTGTACTTATCAAATGTGCACTCACATACGTGCATACATTGCTTGTATCGACTGTGAAAAAGGAAGTCCAAACCAATACCCCGACAAAATTTTTCATCTGAGGTGCTTTGCCTCACTAAGCAGTATAAAAGAAGCAAATCTTAAGTGAAAAGTAAACCAATATGTGGCTGGCTGGCTTTGCTGTGATTTTCCTTCCGTGCCTCCATGGGCTGAACCACCAGGACATTCACCTTGGTTTTTTCACCTAGCAAAACGGGTAAACCTGAGCCAAGTGAGGCTTCCCACTGAGCTGCTTACCTGGATCTACTCCCCAGCACTGCTGGATGCTGGGTGTGGGATGCCTGTGTCCCAAACTGTGCTGCTGGGCTGTGGCTCTGGTGGCCTTCAGGCTAGTCCAGTCCTTCTGAGACAGCTCAGGGAAGATTTCAGGGCTCTCCCCACTTCTTCCAGCTCCCCTGCTTGAAGGAGAAAGAGAAGTAACTTTTCTTATGTCTCCAAGCTTCTAATAATAGTTGCAGAAGTCGCTGTGCTACAACAGTAAAAGGCAAGGCGAAACCCTGCTGCACAGGTCCTTGTGCTGGAAGGAGCAAGCAGAACAAAAGATAAGCCATAAACATGCACTTATGTAGGTGACCCACATCACAGCCCGGTGTGCCTCTTCCAAACAAGCCAGGTGGTGGTGACCAGGGCTCCCAGATGAGAGAAAGAGGTTGGTGTGGTCAGGATCTCTGGACCTAATGTTTTTGGTCCAGCGAGTGGCCCAAAGACCAGACCTTCAGACTGCACCCAACCCCGCAGGGCTCTCTCTGTACCAAACCCCTCTGGTTCCTCCAGCAGCGTATGGCCGTGCTGTCACAGCTCTGCAGGGCAGCAAGCAAGACAAACCAGCCTCTGGCTCCAGGAGGTGACAAATTATTTTGGTCCCTTTGCTATGGAGTTGGAGGGAAGAGTTCCCAGCAAAGCAGAGGAAGCATCAGTTGATGCCAGGTGGGGACTTCAGGACCTTAATCCTCAGAGATCCCATCATGGCACTATGAAGCCACAGAGAAGATGGATTCAGCCAAATACAGAAACAAGGACACAGCTTCCCTTTCATACTTGCCCTTCTTCAGCCATCTCTCTCATCTCTGCAACACTAAATCTCTCGTAGAGATGTCCGTGATTTTGGGGGAGAACTCCTTAGCCCAGCAAAACCAGCACTGGCAAATTGGGTGGAATAGGTTTTTAACTGGAAAACTGAGGGGCAAAAAGCCAGGTCTGCAGGCACAGGTGCATTCCTGCTCCCTCCTGAGCCTGGCAGCAATGCTCCAGGGGGATCCCACCTGTGCCTATCTCCAGTCCCGCAGCAAAACCTGAGTCAACTGCTGAGCTTGGAGGAGTGCGGGGACCTGGGAGGTGGCAGTGAGCATCCTCGTGGGGACAGCATGCCAGTGAGGGGACAGAGCTGGCCTGCGGTACAAGAAAAAATAATTGGAGAAAAATAATTACCTTCGCCCATACTCATACTCGCCTAACAAGTCCATTGAAGTGCCTTTGCCCTACCTCTTGAGATTTTCCAAAATCCTATTTGTGTTTTTGAGTGTTAAAAAAAAAATGCAAACCGCCATCTGCAATGAACAAGACATGAAGCAGTAAGCGGGGCGGCCAGGCAGGATGAGCAGAAGGGATGCGCTAAGAGGAGGAGGAGAGCAAGGAAAAGGTGCACTGGAGGAAAAGGAGGAAAGATCAATGGATGGAGAAGGCTGTGGCACGGCAACGAAACCCTTGCAGCCACCACATCCTGAGAACTGCAGCCAGCACGGCTTGCTGCCGGCCCCCAGCCTGGTCCAACTGCAACAACATCTGTTACACTTGAGCTCTGCTCGGTTAGTGGCATGTTTGTTTAATTGTGGGCCCAGTTTGTTATTTTGCTTCCCATTAGGAAGCTGAAGAAAGAGGGGGAGGGTGTTTTCATTCTGGGGAGCGTTTCGCCAGGACAATGAGGTTTTTTTCCATGGCCTGGGTAGTCAGAACTAGCTGTACTGCTCCTCCGACAGGGCAGACGCCTCCGAAGCCCATTGTTCGACCTGATGCATTAAGGGCTCACACTTGTAATTTTGGCGCTGATCCCCTTCTCCCATTGTGTGAGCAGAATGGGCTGAAAAAGGAGAGTCTGTCCTCTTTATCTGGTTGCAAGGAAAGGAGGCAGCGGCTCCCCTGCCCGCCAAGGCTCTCGCTCTGCTCTGGCAGCTGGGAGGGATGGGGGGATGGCTTTGAAAGCGTCCCTGGTCACTCCCGGGAATGTTACCCAGCTTCCACTCTGCTGGAGCTCCTTGGCCTCCTACCAGCTTCCCCAAATTCATCACTGAGTATTCTGGAAAAACATGTTTTTTTTTTTTTTTTAAATATAAAAAAGGGCATTGTTGAAAGAGTTTTTTAGCGCTGGACTGACAGCCCTGAGACCCAATGGCTTCTGCTCCTCCACACACAGCGGTCAGAGCACGGAGGAACAAAATCCCATGCCGCCTTGCCCTACCAGTGAGGGGTAACCCGGATCACACCAACGCAGTGCTGTCAGAGGGCTTCCACGGCATGGACATCCCCTTCCTAGAGACTACTATCCCAACATGACGCTTTGGTTCTGTCCAAGCCTCCATGAAGGTTTGGGCTTGGAAGAATTGCTGGAAGATGCAGGTGTGCCCTGTTGTGCTTGCCCTGTTTGAAGGCAGGGCAGAGGCTCAGCTTGCAGAGTCAGCACTGAGCACAGACCTATAAAACAGTCTGGCATGAAGGATGCTGAGACAGAAGCAGCATGTCCTGGCAGCATTTCGGACAAAGGAGTGTCAGGAACACGGATAGGTTAAGTCTGTGTACAGCACAGTTCTCATTCTCCATCACTGCTCAAAACTGGAGACCCCAAGCCAAACCTGAACTCACAAGGAACGTTTCGGATGTCTGCCTAAAAACAAAACGAAAAACCTTTCCTTAAAACTATGGATGGTTTAAAAAAAATGAACCATTAAAAAAAAATGAACCGAATATCAGAAGCTTAAATATAAACTTAGATTAGTAAACAGGCAATACAAACAAAGCCCTGACTCTACAAACATTTACATATGCAAGAATCCTGGGCACTCAGAGCTGGAGGGGAAGGATCGTGTGTCCGAACACCCTCACAGAGACCAGCATCTTTTCCTTGCTGGAGCTGCACACAGGCTGAGCTGGTACAAATCTCCCCTCTGCAGGGCAGAAACGCCACCTTAGCTTTTACTAGCCATGCTCACTCAATTTTCTGTACAATGCAAGATATAATTCGCTAACCGAGTCCGTGAGTGCTGCCCGCATGGATGCTTTAAGCCATGGAAGGCAAACTTATTTGGGATCTGGTACTAAAAATGATTTCACACGGCAGCTCCTGGCTGCTTGGGCACCAGCTTCGATCTCAGCTGGTGACATGAGGACCGTCAGCACAACAGCCCATGGTCAGAGGTTTGACAGCACTGTAACTTAACTCGATTTTAAGGTCTGCATGGAGCGAATATTAAAGCGAGGTCTCCGTGCTGCAGGGCTGGTGGAGCTGGGAGGCTCGGTTACAGAACAACCGTCCATTAGCGCAGGAGGCAGTGCAGATGCTATCTGGCTGCGGTATTATCCCTCACTGTTATAACTTCACTTTGGACAGTTAAGATCTTGATGACATTATGAGCGGGGCTAGGGGCAAGCTGTGGCCACAGCCGGATTAATAGTGCGCGGGGCCCGAGTCGGGACGTGCTGGTTCGTTTGCTCACCAGCAGAGCTGCTTTTTCTTACAGCTTTTCTCCCACACTTTCCTATTCCTCCCTGGAGCTGCACCAGAGTGACATGCTTGCAAACCAACGCCCCAAAACGAGGTGGATTTAAGCAGAGTGGCCAAAGCCAAAGGACCACCAAAGCCAAGGCACCGCCAAGCCACATCCCGACCCGGTGGGATGGCAGCTGAGGGGCGGGCGGTGTTTGCTTAAGCTGGGGCTGGTCTCACGTTTTCGCAGTGATATGATAATTGCGTTTAGATAGCCCTGTCTCTCTCTGCTGGGCTTTTCACAGGGCTCTCCTGGCCCCCAGCAGGGCTCATTTAAAAGCGCCCCGCTCTCAATGACACGCCGCAGTGTTTTCAAAAAGAAACAACCAGCAGCGGCTCTCTGGAAAAATAACAAAGGGACCCAATTACAAGCAAATGTGTTGAAGGGTCCCAGGGCCGTCTGTGGGCAAATTAGGGCCAATTAAAGGTCAAAATGATTTAAGGTATAAGGACAAGAGAGGGAAGAGAAACAATTGGTCAGATTCCTGCACAGAATAAGTGTCTGCTGCTTGGTTTGAATAGGTCTTAATGCCCAAACGATGGAGAAACTTCAGAGCTGGGATTGTGCGTGATGTTTAAAGCGGGTGGTTCATGCTTTCTGTTTCATTTGTGGCTGGGAAAGTGCTCAGGGTGCTCAGAGCCAGCAGCCCACCCATATTTACAGAGGGCACCTCCGAGGAGCCCTGGCACACGGCAGCCACGCGGACCCGTGGCAGCAGCAAGGGTACACTTTTTTTTTTTGTCACCCACAAGCTGTCCTGCAGGCTTTTCTGGGGACACACGGTGCCGAGCCTTTACACACGCCTTCCTGCAAAGGTGGCTCGAAGCATGGGAACGGCCATAACCCTGAGGTTGGGAGGCTGAGGGGAAATGCTCGACCACATCATTTTTTTTGCAGTGTTAGAAGACTCTTTGGGCTGATGGTTTGGAAAATGTTTAAAAAGTCACACTCGGCTGAGGTGCACAGCCCCGGTGGGTGAAAACACCTTTCCCCTGCTGCACAGGCATCCAGGCAGGTGGAGAGGCATTGCTCCCTACCTGGGGGGAGCACAGCCCCCGCACTGAAACCTCAGCCCCCCATGCCCTCCTGGCCGAGACCACCTTCACCCACCTGTGGCAGCTGAAAGCTCGTCCAGAAATGGCCCAGCACGTGCATCTGCAGAGCAGGCTGGGGATTTCACACGGAGTTTCCTTCCAAGATCAGTCCTTCCACCCGCAGCCAGCACAAACGCCCCAGCAATGCTGCAATGAAAACAGCATGATAAATACTTTCACCAGAGCTATTTAAAACCAGAGAACATGCTCGTCCTGCTGCTTTCTGTTGGATTTCAAATGAAGATTATGGAGGAGATGGCTTTCTCATTGTCATTTTTTTCCAGAGACAAAGAAGCCTGGAGAAGGTCTGAACTTCTGACGGCTCCCCACATCTCCCCCTGCTTCACCATGGGTGGTTTAACAGCCAGCGCTGGAGAGCCATGCTGATGCTCAAAGAGCAAAAAGGCAAAGCAAGGGGCTCAATGCCTGGTGCAGGGGGCTAGCAGGGGGTGGCTGGACCCTGGCACACTGGGGTGGGCACTGTAGGGTTTGGATGAAAAAACCCACACTGATAGAATCAGGTCTCATTTCAGGATCACCCTCCCATCACTAAAGTAACGGGCAGACAGGCAGAAATTTAAAGAACTGAAGCACTTCTTTCTTTCTTTTTTTTTTTCTTCCCCCCTTTGCACACAAAGAACAGAGGGACAATGTGAAAAAAAGTCACCTGCATTTTGATTTCATACATCCCTGGGTGAAGAAATGCTGAAATTTAGAGGGGAGGCTCTAGGCAAAAGAAGTCCTGATATAATGCACTGAATAGACCATGCTGCTGGTTGTTTTTTTTAAAAGAAGGCAGATAAAACCATCCAGGACAAAATGGCACCACCAATGCTTTTAGCCAGTTATTCATCATCCCATGACATCTTCAGCACTGCCTACCTGAACTGGTTGGAGACAGCTGATTATTGGTGACACATTTCCTTGCAGTCTTGCTTTAAAGAGAAAAAAAAAAAAAGAAAGGCAGTTTAAACCCATTTTACAAATGGCATCCAGCCCTGTCCCATCTCATCCTGCCCCCTTCCTACCATCTCCAGCTGGAAAAAGAGACCATAAAGCAGTTTTGTGCAGTCACATGTAAATCCCCTGTCTCTGTTAAGGCGAGAGATTAGCCTGTTAACAAAGTTACCTTGTCACCTACTCCGCTTAATCCTTGCATTTCAAAGTGTAATTTTATTGAGCGCCTCGGAGCTGAAATCTGGTGTATGTTATTTATTTATTTATGCACTTTAATCGTTCCCTACATTTTTTTTCTCCCTTCCTTCCTTAATTCACCTGGAGCTCAAAAAAATTTTTTTTTCTCCTAACCTTGCTGAAAGCAGTGGCTTTTGGAGAGGCGGCGCCTCTGCCGTTTTTATTAATTCTAACGTATTTATTTAACCCTTCGAGGACTGAGGCAGCACAAGGGCCCCGTGCCCCCACCCTGCACCTCGCTGAGACAACAGTCAGCCGGTCTCCACCGAGTGCCGCGCGGCCAGGGTGCAGCGGGGTATCCCGGCCATAAATCTGTCAATACAAAGAGAACAGCACACACGCAAAAAATGCGGCTAAAACCAAGAAATGCAGCATAATTACAGGTTCATTACTGCAAACAAAAGCATCCCCCGAGCCCACCCCTTTGGCAGGGACGGGAGCAATTCCAAGAGGCTCATTATGTAGTTACCTGGGCAGGGTCAGAGCCTCCTGCATAGCGCTGCGGCCCCGCTCCCTGTACAGCCCCAGGATGCACCCACTGCAGCACCCCACTTTCCACCTGGCGTTATTTTGGGCTCATTTTAAAGCGTATTCAGCCATGGTTGGGTTGACGGCCAAAGAGACTGAAGGCTTTGTGGTTATGTGCCGAGGGAGCACAGCACAGAACGGGGAGGTTGGGCACGGGAAGGGGTCTGCAGCCCCACTGCCATGCCCTGCTCTGTGCCACCTTCCCTCTCCAAAGCCCCCTGCAAGGCTGGATGTGGGCTGCCCGAGGCCTGCGGCTCCTGCAGCACATCCAGCAAATCCCTCTCTGCTTGCAAACAGCTTGCACCCTACCTGGTGCAGAAAAAAAATCACAACTTCCCAACTCATCTTGAATTTTTCAGAAATTGAGGGAGCTCAGAAACACACCAAACCTTGGGCCAGCAGCTGACACTTGCCCAGGACATCTCCAGCTCCGTGCAAGCCCTGCACCCAGCGGATGCACAGGCAACCAAGGGATGCAGGCGGTGCTTTTTGGCTGTTTCCAGCCCGTGGCTCCCTTTCTTGCTGGGCTGGGAAGCGGTGTGAAGTCCCCTTCGACACCACATGCCCCTTCCAGAGCCACAGCTTCCCTCTCCGGCAGCCAAAGAATTGAGGAACTCCAACCGGCACCGCCGAATATTCAGGGAACCTGACAGCCCCCTTCCCCTCCGCCTGCAGCAGCGGTGAGCGCCGCCAGCGCGCCCACACCGAGCCTGCCTCCATCTATAACCCAAACGTCAAAACATTTCCTCTTGCAACCCCATTCGGCTCATGGTAGCCCTGATCCCAGGTCCGAGTCACACTGCTTTTGGGGTCTGCCTTGCCGAGCCATTACTGTCACCGCCCCACTGTGCGCAGATAAGAATAGGCTGCTTCTTCTGACTCATTTAGCTAAAACAATGGAGCCACCAGAGGCCAAATTAATCCCTGGTGACTTCAGCAGAGTTGCACCAGGCTAAATTTGGTCCCAAGTGTACAATTAGCACGGAGGAGAGCTCAGTGTCATGACAGTCTCTTGGCTCTTCCCGCGGGCTCCCTTAGCCAGGCTCGCCCTCTGTGCCAGGCAGCTGGGTGCTCCCTCTCGGCCGCCCCGTGCTCACGCCTTGCCATTTCTGGGCACTGGGAAGGGCACCCTGCGAGGGGGAAGGCAGCCCATCACCAGCAGCTTTCGCCTAGGGAAGGGCAGAGCCCCCTTCCCTTGGAGCTGATCCTCCCCGCTCTGGATTTTGCAAGAAAATGAGCCTCATCCCCTGCTGTCCGCAGGCATCTCTGCAGCGCTGTCATAAATTTGGGCATCCTCCCCAGCTCCAGCCTTCAGGTGGGTGGAAGCTGGTCCAGGTCTCCTGGCCGGTCCCCTCGAGAGCCACGCAACATGCCTCTGAGCTCAGCCCTCACCAGCCTCTCTTCGGTAGTTTTGTGGCAACCTGATTCCCTCTAGTTAAACAGTTAAACCACCAAACCACAATTTTTTGGCATGTTTGTATTTCAAACGCTGAGAAAATGGGTCAGAAATCATACAGGGATTGTCCTTGCTGAGGAAATGGGTCAGAAATCATACAGGGAGATTGCCTTTGGTGACGCTCAGCTGACTGAGGACCAGGAGGCATCGCCCAGCTGCTCCTGCAGCCATGCAGCCGTGCCACGCACAAAAAATAGAAGGGGCAGAAATAAATTTAAAAAAATCTTTACAAAAAAACACCAACTAACCGGACCTTTTCAGACTCCAGAAACACTTCCTCAAACACGTGGTTTTGCATCAGGCGCGAGCAGAGCCTGGATGGCAGGGCTGCTCCTGCCGCCGCTCCGCAAGCGGGTCCTGCCGGCAAGGACTGGGGCTTGCGCTGAGAAAACTCCTGCTAACCTCAGAGAGTGCGTGTGCGCATCCAAAAAAAAAAAAAAAGCAACGAAAAAGCCTCATATAATTAAAAAAAAGGGGAACAAAGAGCAGAGTGTGGGACTTGGGAAGGTCTGGACTCACTGCCTCTCTCCAGTGTCCCCCTGCCCCCCTCCGGCCCCACAACCCGAAGCCATTTCAAACATCCAGCCTTCTCATTCCTTTGACAATTCTTCAAAGGCTCCAGGACTCAAGGAAGCTTCCTGTTTCATCACAAAACCTTGCTTTCTTTTCCTCTGCCAGGCTATTAAAACCGTGCTGATGAAGCAGTGTTTGCTGCGTGGCTGACGACCCTGCCTCGTGCGCGACACCGAAGTCACGTTGCTCAAGGTGTTTCAGTTCCTACAGCCCCCTCCTGACGCCCAAATTTACTGCACAACAATGTCTTGTTCTGTTAAGCTCGACAATGTCTTGTTAAGCTCGGCACTGGAAAAATATATTTCCTCTCTCCCAAGCACGCGGTGGTTGCTTTACCGTTGTGTGGGGTTGCGTGTGTTATTTTGTTATTGCACGGTTGCTGGTGACAACTGATCTGCACGCCCCGCTTTGTTATTGTAGGGTTGCTTTAAAATCCTAGGCTCCTGGTATTAGTTTCATTTATTTATTTTAGGAAAAGGTAGTTTTAAGGCTTGAAAAATAAATAAATTCAAAGACATACCAAGACACAGCGAGGAGATAGCAAGGAGAGGAAATCCTGCCGAGCGCAAGCCTTGCCCGTGCTCTGCCCATGGTGTGGTCACGTCCGTGAACGCCGGCTCTGGGTGCTCGGCATTTTGGCAGTGCCCGTCAGTGTCTCTGTGAAAATAGCACGGCATTAACAGTTCTCAAAGGCTTGAGTTACTGTAAAAATCTGCACTAGGCGCAGGGTTGAAAAGTTCAGACGAAGGAAGAGGTGGAAGGAGAAGGAAAAAAGGGGGGAGAGGGGAGAAGCGCTGGCACAGCTGGTGAGGGCTTTCAGCATCATCCCGAGCCAGGCTGCTGGTGTGACTAGGTGGAAAAAAGATGGTATGCCACAAATACTCACCCCAGCTCACTACAACACGTCCCTCAAAGATCCCCAGGTCCACACAGTGTCAGGCCAGAGGCAGAGCACGGTGCCCAGCACAGCCGAGGGCAGAGCATGGCAGCAGGCACACAGCCCCGACCCTCACCTGCCCCAGCATCACGTCTGGGGCTCATTTTCCTCGTTCATCAAGGGAAAGAGGAAAACAGCTGAGCTTGGGCAATACTGGGAAGGAAACACATGATGATGCACCATGCCTAGCAGATCATCCCCAGCTCCGTTGTGAAAGGGGAGACTGAAAAGACAATGAAATTAAGGCGAGAGACTCCTGTCAAGCTAAATAATTAGGTCTCAGGGTACATAATTGATGCGCTCTTGATGTGGACTCCAAATCATTTACAAGGAGGTGCCTCACCTGGCACGGCTCTGGTGTTGTGACAGCAGGGGACGAGCATCCTCAGCGGCGGGGCCAAGCGAGCAGCGTGCAGGGGCACAAGCTTCCCACCATCCCACCACCATCTCTAACACATCACTTTTTTTTTTTTTTTTTTCTCTCCTGGGCATCAAAAGTCCCTGGCCAGCATCACTTGAGAGCAGCTCTCCCCACAGCTACTCTGATCCATGCCCCTAACCCAAGTAGGAGGAGCGATCAATACACAAACGAACCACTGGACAAAACAAGGCCACAGGGACCAAGCTGAGCCATGCAGATCCTCCCTGGGGCTTCGTTGCCCAGGCCGAGGCAGAGGAAGCCGACCCTGCAGCTGACTGCACCATCCCATAAGAAAGACATCAATCTCGAGGGCTTTTTCCACTGTCAGTCATCCGCAATGCTCTTTCCTGCCCCATCAGTTGCAGAGCACCAACATCCCCATTCTGCTTTTTGTTGTTTTCTTTACATTTTTTTTTCCTCTTTCCTTGCTCTTTTCACACCACATCATCACAAAAAGCTAGCTCTGCCCTTCTCCTCCCTTCCAACAACCTTTGCCCCCAACCTTGGCGCACCACAAATCTCCTGGGCACCCTGAGACTGGAGCAGGAGCTCAGCCCCGGCTGCCTGCCGTCGTGCAGAGCTGGCTCCACACTGAAACCTCTCGCTGTCCCTCCGGGCTGCCCCCCACTCCCCGTGTTGTGACAGTCGGCTCGAGGGGCTGAACGTGTCAGCACGGCCACCCCGAGCCCCCGCCAGCTCCCCTCCGCCCCAGGCATGCGCCGTCTGCCCGACACTGCCTACAAACTCTATTAGCTTTGTAATTAAAAACAGCTGTAATCTGATCAGGTGGAGATCACGGTTACAAAATGAAGGAAGCCATTAGCAGGAAATGTTGTGGTTCAGGCAGACATCAAATCAGTTTAAAGAGATTGGATTTCATTGTTTTTATACAGTTACTCCATTACTATAATGCACTGGGTCCATTTAAGCGGCTGGCTCGGAGGAGTGCTCATAAGGCAGTAGTGACATCTATGTGAAATGAACGGCATAAACGGCAAACTCTGAAGAGATAGCAGTGAATTTACACCCCTTGCTCTGCGCTGAATATTAATGCACCGGAGTGGGGCTTGTAGGGCTGTCCTGGTTTTCCCTCCTTGCTTCCCAAGCCCCCTGCAGCGCTGCCAGCCCCCTTGCAGGGCAGGGAGAGCCCCCCTGGGGCAGGTCGGATCCAAGGACCACCTTTCCGCGCCCCTATACCACAAGCAAACCACGGGTCCGGTTTCTCAGCAGCGAGGTGGAGTGAGAACCGAAACCGCAGCAGCCACATCGCTTCGCTTCCTCCTGGTAAACACCAGCCGGTCAACAAGACAAAACCTGGAGCACTTCGGTTCTCACAGGGGATGTTGCCCTTTTCCTCTGTTTCCCCTCCCTGAAAAATAAATAAATAAAACAATAACCCAACAAACAAACACAAAAAAACACAAGGAGGGAAACAACCTGTGCTGGGAGGCACCAGCCTGTGGCCCAGCGCTCGCAGCGAGGTGCAGGATGTAGCCCAAAAGCCTTGCCATCAGGAGGGGCTGTTTGCAAAAGCTGCTGGCTCCTGCTTTACCTCAGTGCCCACCACACGACCCTGGTACCTATAGAAAACCTACACGGAAAGGCACACGGCCCCCAGCTGCTGCTGGTCACTTTCACACGAAGGGGCAGGTGGAAGGGTTACAGTGTTATGGGGTTTGCACGACTAGCCCATCCCCATGCTCTGGTGCCAACTGGGCCATCGGTACCCTCTGCTTTCTTGTACCAAAAATGCCCCAGTGGTATGAGGTGGGCTCATCTGCCCCCTTCCTGTGGGGAAGGCCTGCAGGGAGGGCTCAGGACGCAGCTTGGAAACGAGGAGGGTGTTAGGGAAATGCAAATGGGATGAGAGCTGCAAGGAGAAGGGAGCTGTGCCCCTGCCCTGGTCCTGCCTGAGCATTAGGAGGCCTCTTCAGGCGATGCAGAGCACACGCGCTGCCCTCCCCTCCCCTCCCCTCCCCGATCTGCTCATCGCAGGAGGAGATAAGACAGGGCCTGCAGACAAACGCCCACACAGATCCCAGGGTGCGGAGCTCCCCCTCCAGCCAGAGCCCCCCTGGCTGTGGCAGAGCCCCCTGGGCTAGCAGAGGGCTCCGGCATCTCCCTGCTCATCCCGTCCTTCCCTCCTCGCCTCCCTCCCTTCTTGAACCAAACTGTATCAAATGCATCAAAGCCCGAGTGAATTACGTTCCCCTTGACCCGCTGGCAGCGAGTTCAGCCACAGGACATTAAAAGAGCAGAGGCTGAGGTTTCACGGCCTGCGATGGCAGAGGCGGAAGTGCAGGCCTCGTCGCTGCGTCACTTTTGCCTTCAGAAGCGATGTTTTCAGCCAAGTTCAGGGGCGGGCAGGGCCGAAGCGTGGGGCTCAGCCCAGATGGGGCTGGGGGCTGGTTGTGAGGTGTGGGGGATTTCTGAGCAGCACCCACAGCTGCCCCCCGGCGTTACGGTACACGTGCTATCCGGGCAACTCCACGTGGTTTGGGGTTTGGTTGCAGGCTGTGGGGAGAGCTGGAGCTGCCAAGGCCCTGCAGTCACAGGATGCTCTGGGGCACATCGTGGACTCCAGCTGCATAAGGCCACCAGTGCTCCCAGTTTGTGCCAGCTGTCCCTGCTGCTGGGACGCAGAGGGTGCTCAGCATCAGCACACGCCTCAGCACCCCGTCCTCAGGGACCTGTATCTAGAAAGGGAGCAAGAGTGGAGAAATTGCCCATAATATCTCTTCCCCTTACAAGGGCTCCAGAGAGGACGGTGAACATAAAATGATGGTAACACACCCCGTTGTCCTCGCAGGAACGGTGGCACACAGGGACCGGCCGCCATCTCACGGCGCTATTGCATCCTGGCTGCCCCTGCCACGGCTCTGGATGCTGCGTGTTGTGAAACACCCTGCTCTAAAATCGCTGCCATGACCATGCCAATCCCCGAAGCAGCAGCATCAAATTTGGAGCCTGTGAAGCCACCGCCAGCAAAATAAATATTCGGGAATATTTTTAGCATGCTCTTGTTCAGAGAGAATTTCTTTGTGTCCTTCTGAGGAGCTCGCCGGATCTTTCATCGGTTTGTTTTTCTCATTAGCCGGCATAAGCTTTGTTCTTATTTAATAAAGATTAGGATCTGCTGCCTCCAGCCCTCTCTTTTTGCTCCTCCATCAGGCCCGTGGGGGCTCAGGCTGCAGCGATCTGTTTGATGTCGGCCGCGGAAGTTGAAATGCGGGACAGAAGCTGGGGTTTGCTTCCCCAAAAAAGCCATGGCCCATGGCCCCTGGGAGGGCAGAGGGGGACAGGGCGCAGAGATGGGAAAGCACTGTCTGGGTCCAGAGGTTTCTGTGTCCAGCTGGCTGGGCGCTTTGCAGAGGTTTGGTCTGAGCCGCTAAGAACACGGGTGGAAAACGGGACGGCCGATGCAGCGAGCTAGCCCATGTGCAAGCCTAATAAAACAGGAGACGTGCCACAGATGGGGGAACTGCTTCTTCCAGCGCTGGAGGTCAGGGAGATGCAACGGAGCTCCTATCCCTTTATATATCACCAGATTTTCCTTGCGAGCCCAGAAAATAAAATAACTGCCTTCCTTTCTGGAGCTGAGTCATTCATTGGAAAGAAATGGGTTTAAAATGACAGCAGCCATGAACCAGAATGGGTTTGATGAACACCCAGAAGGAGGTAGTGGCATCTTCTGAGCTCTGAAAGCCTGATCTCGGCTGCTCGCTGCCATGTGCAGCTCGGGTCAGACCGGCACTGCATCCCACGGGGATGGAGGCTGCTGCTGGGACAAGGACAGCGAGGGGCCAAGGGGGCCGAGTCATGCCCATGGTGGAGGCTGGGCTCCAGAGGCACCACGTCACAGCTGGAGCTCCCGTGTGTCACTTTTCCAGATACTCCTCCTCTGCTGACTGCATGGACCAGCCAGGTCACTGCTGCGTGCCCTGGTTTAGCCATCCCAACGGGAAGAAGATTATATTTACCTCTTCAGAAACCAGCTGTGGTTGGTTGCTTGTGGTAACGTAGACAAGGTCTATACAGAACCAGCACTATTGGCGTCACTATTTGTTAACACACTTCTACTTTCTTAGAGATTTAATTTCTTTTTTTTCCTTTAAAAAATATCTTCAAGCTCTTACATGTAGCAAGAAGGCTCCCACTTCTAGCAGGGGAGCATATTTTGCATGCGCGCGCCTTCGAAGGGGATGCATAACTCCCGGCCAACAACACTTATCACAGTGCCTCGCGCGGGGAGATAAGGGCGAAGGCACGCAGGGCTGCGGGGCAGGAGCTGTTTGCTGAGAGGGGCCGGGAAGGAATCCAGCCCCACCCTGCCACAGCCTTACCTGCGCCCAGGTGCGCACCGGCCGCGGCGCCGATCCCTGCGGAGCTGTGCTGCCGCGCGCTGACGGGTGCCAAACCTCGAAGCTCGCTCTGACATATTTAGGAGGGGAGGAGGAACAGCAGGGAAAGCAGATTTTATGCATGCCTTTTTTTTTTTTTTTTTTCTTTAGCAGTTGCAGTTGTAAAGGAACTCGTCCTCACCATGTTTGTGTCACTTGTGTTTGCTGCCTGGGGTGATGTGAGAGCGCAAGTTTTCCTGGCATGACTACTCTTGGAAAATCAGCCTCAAATCCATATATGATAGTATTCATGGAAACCACAACCCTAATTTACATGCACCAATTTCCCTGCCAGAAACTGCGCTCCCATCCAACCCGGGGATAGGAACACTGCCCTGTGACTTTCCTTCCCAATCACGACCAACCCATGCACTTCAAAACTCAAATATTTTCCAGGGAATGTTTGCAGCCTGCAGTTTAAAAAAAGAAAACCTTCCCCACACTCATGCGGTGGCTCAGTATCATGGCTGCATTCAAGGAAGTTTCCTTATAGGTATTTCCCAAGCCGGACTACTCTCCTCTCACAGAAAAACAAACCAAAAAAGCCTTGAGAACCAACCACTTCACATACAGAATTTCTTATATATCTCATTCAAAATTTCTTCCCTGTGTTTTCGAGTGCTTTACACCACGTTATGGAGACGTGCTCGCAGGTCACCAGTGCACAGGGAAGGACCTGGCTCTTTGGACACCCATCCTCCCCTGCCCAACACCAGGGAGAGGTGCTTCCAGCCACTGCTGTGCTTGGTGCAATAGAACAAAGGTTGGGGAGGTGGAGGGAGAGCCCTGGACAAAGATAAAAATCTATTTCTGATGCCTATAAAAACCAAACCCAAATTCCCAGTTGCTTCAACGTGAGCAGTGGACGTGGGGTAATGGAGAATAGAGTTATTTATTAATAGAAGGGCATTTCAATAGAGATCTGAGGAGGTGATATGGGCCAAATGGAGGCTTTTACAGAAATAATGCTCGGGAGGTTTTACCCGGTTTGCCCAGGTGTCTCAGCTCTGTGTCCTGGGGATGGTTGCCTCCCATTCCAGAAGGGGTCTTTTTGGGGAGCTGTATGCTCACAGAGCCCTGCCATCACTTGATCCATCTCCCCCAGACCCAGAAATGGAGAGAGAATAATGAGTATGGAGGGAAGACATTTGTCTGGGGATCCTGTCCCTACTGCTTTTTGGGGTAAGCATTGTAGTGCTGGTACAGAGCCTCACACTGTGCCCCCAGCCCAGGGCAGCCACAGCCCCACCAGCTCTGGTCCCCGGCCTCAGCTTCACACCTCCAAGGCCAGGAGCCTCCAAAACCTCCTTAGACCCTCTCTGATTCCTATTGCTGTCTCCCACAAAACACAAAATTCACCTCCCCGAATTCCTCACCGACTCCTTTTTAAGCAACACCTCTCCTCCACTTCGCAAGGAAATGGCACCAAAATTCCCACCCGCCTCTCCCTCGCAGCCCCTTCTGGAGGGGGCTCATGACCCACGCAAATAAATAAAGAAAGCACCCCAAAGGCCAATCTCCCCCCCTGCACCGTCAGGCAATAACAATTCATGGGGGGTCTTTGGGGAACAAGGACGGAGGGAGGGAGGAGCACGGTGCTGCGTGGCTGCATGTGGCAATCAAGCTTTCCCACCGCCGCCTTCCCCTGGGGAGCATCCCCGCTCCTGTTTGCAGAAGCGGCGTCTCTCCCTCCACTTCGCTAATCCCCCTTTGCTGTGCTCCCACCCCTCAGGAGCCCTGGGAAAGCGGCGCCGGTCCCCGCTGCCCCATCTCCCCTCTGCAAAACCGAGCGGGGAGGGAGGAGAAGGGGAAACGTGCGCTCCCTTAATTGATTTTGGTGAAAGAGGCAGGCAGCTGCGGCACCGTCAAATTAATTAGTTCCAGAGCTATTTGCAGTTATGAGCCACGTTAAGATTAGTGGTCATTGCGTTGTGGTGCTGGGAAGTGGAGGTAGGAAGAAGGTTTTTAAAATGCCTTTTTTTTTTGTTTTTTTTTCTCTTGAAGCCTTCCTTAAAAACACAGGAGAAAATGAAAGAGGCAGCCCCTGGCTGCCAGTGCTGTGTCCCGCATGTGCCACAGCCCAGGTCCAGCCCAATTCATGGGGTGAAATGACCACTTTGGCCCATTCTGCATCATCTGCCCCATGTTTAACCAGGCAGGTGCTCAGAGAGGCCAGGCAAGAGCTGGCCAGGTCTCCATCACCCTGCTGTTGTCGCCACCAAAGAGCAGGGACAATGCCAGCTCCCACGCCCTGGTGGGTGACACCTGCGTCCCTTCTTGCCCTCCCTGCCTAGGAGTCGGGGGAGAGGCTTTGAGAGCCTCATGTGGGCTCGGGGGCTGCAATCCCAATGGGACAAGAACGCCTGCTGCAACCTGATAACGCTGCAGCATCCGAGGGGCACCCGTTGTCTCGGGAGACACCACCATGTGCAGAGGCTTACATCTGGGTATCGATAAGCCTGCCTGTTTGTGCATAAACACAGCACCACACGCAGCCACATACCTCTGCATTCCTCCTCCCCCTTGTTCCTTCATCTCTGTTTCATCAGCTCTTGCCTGTTACGTGTTATCTCTCCTCCTCTCATTCAGAATCCAGGTCTGGGAAAGGGCAGTTGTTGCGGGTCACACAAACCAGGACCATGGTGCTGAGGAGTGGCAAAGGTTTTGGGTACATTTGCAAAATTTTCAAGGGTCTGGGTGAAGGGAAGCAGGAGGAGGAGGTCTTAGACCAAAGCACTGCCAAGTGGACTTCAGCCAGGGTAGGAGTGTAGTTTTTACAGCAATTAAAAACTAGTTAAGAAACATAACCTCTCCCCCTTCCTGGTTGCTTATAAGATAAGAGAGGGTCTGCAAGATGAACACACACCAGCAGTACTCCAAAACTGAGTGCACAACACCGACCCACACATGCCACCACAGTCAGGGTCTGCTTGTCCAAGGATGGGGACCGCGAGGTCTATGGCAACCACGTGCTAAGCTTGTCCCCTCACACTTACCGAGTGCCGGCTGCTTGATCTGCTTGACTGAGTAGAAAGGCATCCCATGGCATCTTCTGGTGTGCCCCCAGGATCTGCCTGGCTCTTCTGGCTCACAGCATGGTCACAAGCTCTGCTCCAGCAGGACAGTAGGTTGGCATGGGGTGCTGCATCCCCACCTCAGCTCCAGACAGGGCTCCCAGCCCAAAAGCATGCTCTGGACCTAGAAGCAGGACAGTTTCTAACTCGCCATTGTTCTTGGAAAAGCGGGGAAAATATATGATGCCAAAGGTGTTTATACCTAGGCAAGTTATTCAAGGAAATCTGTATGGGACAAACTCGGTGACAACCATGACCCAGCTGTAGGAACCTCATCACAGTTCACCCCAGAAACAGCCCGGCATGTTCACCACTCCTCCCCAGAGCTCTCCTCAGCCCTCTGCTCGCAGGGGTCACCCAGCTCTATGCAGAAAGCTGGTGGAAGGACCTACAGATTAGTAGAAACCTTCATCTTTCCCACTCTGGCAGCACAAACAGGCAAGGCTGCTTCAACAGACTCCACGCATGAGACCATTTCACACTGCCCACACATGAGAACATAGATGAGACCATGGAGCTACTTTGCAAGCAATAGGCAAGGACACTTGGGCCCCAGATAAATGCGAACTGGTCTCCAGAGAGAGGTGATCACCAGGGGATGCAACATCATCTTCAAGACCTCTGCTTGCTCCCTGACTGCAGACGGGGCAAATGCTGCTCCAGCACCACCACTGGTGCCTGAAGAAGCAGCAGCTCGGCCACAGTGGCAGGTAGGCAGCAAAACCCCAGTGTGTACAGAGAGGATGGGCAGCGTGCAGGAGTGTTCACAAGCACACGTGCACACACACCAGCCTGGGAGCCAGGGCAGAGCAGAAGGGCTCTTCGGGGAACATAGGTTTGGGCACTGGGAGCAAGGAACTTGTGAGCCCAAGGCAGCGTGCCTGCACTGCTCTCGAGCTCTCTGGAATGGGGTTGTATACTGAATTTATGAGCTCTTAAGTCATCACATTTACAATTTATATTCTCCAGTCTTTTAATCTCGGCAATAAACTTGGACTAAACCTTTGCTGAGGCAGTGTGGAAATTTCACTGTTCCCCACAGCCCTGTCTATGAGGAGCCCATAGGCAGGGCCAGAACTTGTCTCCTGACAGCTTCATGGTAGGGTCTCCTCCTGTTCCCTGCTCCCAGTAAAGCCACTGGTGACCAGCTGGTCCCCTACCCACCACCTTGATTGCCCAGGAAGGGGGTCCTGGACACAGTTATAAGACATCAACAAATATCAGGGGGCAAACACTTGCAATGATCCCCTACAATATCTCCTATCTTCTAGAGGGGGCTGCTTTCCTTAATGATGGGCACCAGGTCTATGCGCACATCACCAACTAAATCTTGCACCACTTGGGGCCCCGCCATCTCCTGCAAACCAGCCCCACAGGTGCAGTTTTACCCACCTAGAGTTGCCTTACTCCAGAGGTCTAGACCAGAAGAACCATCTCCAGAAGGTTTCCTGATGGAGCAGTGGCTCTCAACATGAACTGATCTCCAAAGTGGGCACCTCCTTTGCACACTAAGACCTAAAATTGAGATGGAATTGGCACCAATAAAACTACTAACGGAGGCAGGCCCTCCCTGCTTGGACGAACCCCACACTTTCAGAAGAGGGTGGCATCATTTCTGCAGAATGCTCGAGTGGCCTCAAATAACACACTGAACTGTCAGGCACAAACCCAAGCGATGGCGTGAGCCAGCACTGAAATAATGAGAAGCTGATCTACAGCTTTTCCCCTCTGGTTTATTAAATGAATGCTCTGCATACCACTTCCCACTGACTGGAGACAGAGCGAAAATCCCAGGACAGTAACTCATCATCCTTTCTTCCCCTGAGAAGACTCGAGGCTGTGGCTATGTATGGATGTTGCGAAGTGATAAAGTCGCTGCGGCTTCACGAGTTACCACGCACCGGCTGAGCCGCGCTGCCCGGCCGCGCGCACGCTCCCAGCTCCCTGCAGCTGGGTGGTAAAACATGTTCGCTCACGATGGGGCTGGAGCAGGTACCCCGGCGGCGGGCTCCTGATAAGCACGCTGCTTATCTGTGCCTCGTTAAGCCCCAGGACTCAACGGCTCGCGATGCAACCCTTGGCCCAGAGGACCCACCTCTTTTTGAGCTGTAGACCTCAGCCACGGAACTGGCAACGGGAACCGGCTCCGGGAAGGCGGTCAATATTGCATGAATTCCTGAGCGTGGAAGAGAGAGGAAGGGAGGTTCGGGACCGTGCCAAAGAGCAGGAATAGCAGAGGGACCAGCCAACCCTACCGCTGAGTTCAACCTCAGCGGAGCCACGCCTGGGTGAGAATATTGTAGATGACACATGGAGATGACCCGGGCAATGAAACTGAAGTGCTCTGAATTCTGCTGGGATCAGAGTCCGTGGAGACAAGTTACATCACTGCTTGTGCTTTCCAAGACTGGAGTAAGGTCTTGCCCTGGGCATGATGTAACATCAAAAACATGCCAGGCCCCTTGACTCCAATAAGTAGGATCAGGCCTCCTCTTTGGCTTCTTATCTCAAAAAATGGCAGTTTTGGGGAGGTTCCTGCCCCTTACCACCATCCAGAAGCTGTGTCCTCTTGCCCAAACCTTGGTTTAGCCTCAAGGCTCAGAAAAGCTGGATCCAAACCCAGTTCTCTGGGTCCTCCTTCAGCTCTGTCTGCCAGCCTCCAGGCGTCTCTCCCAGGCGTCTCTCCCCAGAGCCGTCCCCTGTCCTGTCCTGCCGCCAGCCTCCGCACTGAGGACACACTGTCCCTCCCTCCAGCCTGCAGAGGCAGGAATCCACGCCATTTAAGCCTTTTCTGCCCAACACCCACAGCTGCAAAAACAGCAAGCAAACAACCTCCCCAGACTAAACACCAGGCACCTACCTCCTTCTCTCCTCCAGTGCACCCAGATGCTCTTGAGGTGACAGAATTTCAGTCCCAATCTTCCTCCTGAAGGCAAGCAGGTCCCTCTGTCCCCTCACCAGGAGGTCAGTGAGCCTGACCCATCCCAGTCAGATTTTGGGAGCAGGCAGGGGGCGAGTGGAGCTGCCCTGGGGGCAGGCAGCCGATGACAGCCCGACTGGCAGGGCGAAGTGCGACCTGTGTTTGTTTGGATAGCCAAAGGACTTGGAACAAATGTCTCCGGCTCATGTTTTAGATAAAAGAAACCCAGCCTTGTCATGGGATCAACGGGGCTGGCAAGAAAATACTCAGGGAGACCTCCCTTCATCCCCATTCCCTTTTAAAACAGGAGAAACTATAACAGCAACAGCAACAATAATAGAGGAAAATATCCACATCTCTGAGATACTCTCTCCTTTCTGGACCAGGATATTTTAAGGTGTCAGGAGCAAGATCAGTGATGGGGGCCACAAACGTGGGGTCACCAGCGGTCCAGGTACCAAAATCTTGGGGCGTTTCGCCCCTGGGTGCCCATTGTTCTGTTCCCCATCCCCACCTGCTCACCACCCCTGCCCCTGCAGCCTGACGCCAGCCCGACGCCTGGCTGGGAGGGAAGAGGGGGACATGGCAGTGCCTGGAGCACGGGGGGACAGGGACCGCCACATCCGCATCCATCTGGCATACTGAAGCAGCGACTGGAGGAAAAGGAAGGAGGGGGTGGGTAGAAGAGAAAATCCCAAAGATCCTCGGATAATAAGCACCATTAAGGTTAGTCTGTCTCATGATTGTTTCTTATTAAAAAGAGACTGTACTTTATCTGTGCAGGATATGCTGTTTGGATGAGGGAATTAGCAGAGTGACTGCCTCCATATCATCTAATTAGCAAAAATGTTGATAAGCAGATACAATCACATATGATTAGGATCCTTTTAAAAAGCCACTCCATTAATTAAATAGACAGAAAGGCCGCCTCCAGCCCTCGCGTGCCACTGATTAGAATACAAATATTTACACTAATCTCACCTCCATCAGCCATGGGACACTTTTGAGTATTTTTAGTGACATCAGATTACTATTGATTTTCATCCCCAATGTCAGACCATTTTGTTAGTATCTGAAAGTGCTGCCTTCAGTTTCGGATGCTTTAAATCATGTTAAGGGTTTATCTTAATGACGCTGCTGATAACCACTGTTCAGGTCACTCGTACTTTCTCTTCAAAGAACACAGTCTAGGCTGGTTTTTATTGTTTGTACTTGAGATTTAAGATACGAAAAACATTTCTCATTTCAAAGCCTTGGTTTCTAGGGATGGGGCTGCCAGACTAGTTTGGGTCTAGTTACTTGAAGCGTGCACGTCTCTCTCATTTCCCTTTCTCCCCATCTCTCCTCCACCCTTTCTCTCTTCCTTGCAAACTCTTTTGGCTCACAGCAGTGGCCCCTGTCGAATGGCTGCTAATGTCTGACGCCTGCTGCAGGGAGCAGCCAGACAGGCAGTGAGCGTCCCCCGCTCTGGGATGACAGGAGAAAAACCATTCCTTATGTTTCAGATGGGTAGGATGCGCTAAATCCAAGACAGATAATCCAGTGCGCCAGCCAGTCTGAGATGGGCACTCATCATCAAAAGCAGCTCTGGGAGGAGATGCTTTGCAAGGAGACAGCCCAAGGCAGAGTCACCTCCTCCCTTCTGTGCACAGCCCCGCTCCCCGCATCGGCTAACTGGCCTGGGACCCTCCAACAGGCCTCCCACCTGCCTCTCATGTCCCATTTTCCCTTCTGGATAGCAGACAGCAGGAACTGCAATTGCTCTCGAAATGTCTGCCAAGCATTTGCAAATGGACCATGGTGGCAGTGGCTAGGAGCTGCTGCGCCTTTTGGTGGCAAGCTCAAATCGCACTCAAGTCCAATAGACAATCATAAAAAAAAAAAAGCACCAGCCCAAATGAATGAGCCCCTTGGTGAAGATTTCAAGCCAAGCAGCCAGCTCGTACACTGCACACATGCTCTTTCATACGGCCAGCTCTCGACTCCTTCCCCGAGTGCTGGATGATGGAAATGAGGGCAGTGATCTGCAACACGTGCTGCCACCAGTAGGTGTTTACGACAGGGTTACAGGCAGCCGAGTTCTTGTTACTGGCACTTCCTCGGAGACCTCCTTCCTGCAACGACTCCCTGCGTAGATATGTTACTTCCCACAGGAATGGCAAATCGAGGGAACAGAAACAGATGCAGGATAGCCACAGACTGGATCGGCGAAGCTCAGCTCCTCAGGCTGAACCTGTCTGTACTGAGCTCATGTGGCATCCCTGCCGTATGTGTATGCACCTGGGGCCAACCACCCAAAAAGCACACAGAAAAGAGGCTGAGGTTGTCAATGAACTTCACCCTGGGCATTTATTCAGGTACTAACAAGGAAGTTAAAGCTCTTCATGAAGTGTTAGATTTGGCTATAAATTCAGAAGAGACCACAATGGTCATCTAATCAGGATTTTTAGATAAAATGTCCACTCTAGGTTTAAAAATGGCCACATGAGGAGGGTTCCAGTGATTCACTACCTGCACGCTGAAGGACATGCAACATTTTTAGAGTTAGACTTTGCTAGTGCCGCCTTGCCCAGTCACTGCCTTGCCTGAGAGCCTGAAGGTCCCTGTACCACTGACTGTCTGTTCCCATTCACGTTCTTAGAGGCTAGGATGAAGCTAGTGTTGAACTTCCTCTTAATACCGAGAAACATTCCCTGAATATATCACTCCAGAGCATGTTTTCCAAATCCTTAATTACATTTTATGGGTCTTCCCTGAGCCTTATCCAACTTATCAACACTCTTCCTAAACTGTGGGAAGCCAAACTGCAAACAGCTTTCCTATGGCTGCTGCCACAGGGCAATAACACCCTATAGATGTAGGATGACCTGACTGCACAGCGCTTCCCTGGACGGCACACGAAAGCACAGCGCGTATCTGAGACTCCCACCTTCGAGCAGGTACAGGCAGAAGCCGAGCTGATGGAGCCTTACGCCACAGCTGTGATACCACAGTCCCATGGGGCGACTACAACACGTGTACGACATCTGCTTGAAAATGCAAGGCCGGTGACAACCCATTCCACCCCAGAATGAAGTCAGATCAGCCGAGCAGTGGTTGGCTGAGCCCCCTCTGAGGTCATAATCCCACAATTTGGGAACAACAGGCTTCAAAAAAAGGCTATTTTTATGGGACTTGCCTCCTGTAACACCACAGGACGGAGCGGAGCAAGGGGTGAACCTAGTGTCCACCTGTCCCCAAGGCACACAGTGGCAGTGGGTGTCTGGTTGTGTCTGGAAGCTGGACACCCCCAGGCTTCAAATCCTTGGTGGGAGAGAGGCACCAGGCAACTTCCAAACAGCCTCACCTCACCTCTGAGATGGTGGACTACTACAAAGTCCTTGGACTGCAAAAAAACGCCTCCCAGGATGACATTAGGAAATCCTACCGCAGGCTGGCACTAAAATGGCATCCTGATAAGAATTCCAGCAACAAGGAGGAAGCTGAAAAGAAATTCAAAGCTGTTGCTGAGGCATACGAGGTTTTGTCTGACCCTCAGAAACGGTCGCTCTATGACAGGTCTTTTAAGGAGAACAGATCCCACAGAGCAAGAAGTCCCTCGATGGGCCATAACAGCTTCTTTGACGCCACTTATGTATTCCAAGACCCCAATGAGATCTTTAGGGATTTCTTTGGAGGGATGGGTCCCTTTGTCGATGTTTTCTGGGACCCATTTGACAACATCAGAAACTGTGATGAAAACAAGCACGGTCCAAGTGGAAGAGGAAGCTGCTCCCATTTGTTTTCTGACTTCGTGCAGTCCTTCATGCCATTTAATCCATTCAGCCCCAGCGAGCAGCCCACCTTCTCCTTTGCTGAGGACATGGCTGAGCCACACAGTTTCAGGTCAGTCTTAACCACTACTGAAGGGATCAACGGCAAGAGGGTCACCACCCGGAAAATCATTGAGAACGGGCAGGAGAGAATAGAAGTGGAAGAAGACGGCCATTTGAGGTCTGTGACGATAAATGGAAGAGACCACCTCAAATTATAACGTCCCCCAGCACATGCGTCAGCTGCAAGCTGTGGGACATGCCCTCATTGCTCAGCGGATGGGATCTACTATGAGCAGTATTAATAAATGCTGAGTTCATGACACAACTGATGCCAGCTTCTCAATGGCCTGGAACAAATACTTGACAGGTAAAGATAAGAAGTTATGCTAAACTAAGGGGGGGGCTGTACTAACCCAGTGTAAGGCGATACACACTGCTTGTTCACTAAGTAGGTACAGTAAATACAAACAAAAGAACCTTGCTGGTTTGCCAAAGAGACCAAGTTAGCTAACAGAGCAAGAAGAGATGGGCTGGTTGGTGAACAGGTAAGGGAGCTCTGTAACAGGCTACAGGCCCTCTTCCCACCCCTTGAAGCGGACCCTTTTGCCAATGTTGAAGTCTGCTGGCTGCAAGAATAAAGGCTTTTGTCTGACCTTCATGCACAGCCCTGAGGCTGAACGAAGGCTGTGCTGCCTTTGGGCATTGGCACACAAGGGCCGTACTCACTGGCAACAGATTTTGTATACAGGCAAGGAAGTGAGGGAGGCTCAGCGGGTCAGGCAGAGTCCAGAAGAGAGGGACTGCCACAGGAAAAAAACAAAGGAAGACTTCAGTGAGGAAGAGAAGGAAGAAAATGTTGTTCCTAACAGACCATAAAAGAAAATGATGTGTTCCTTGAGAATGCCAGCAAACTATGACTGGAGACCCCTGCGTAGCTCAGAGGCTGAAAGCGAGCAAGAAGGTGAATTTGGGTCTTGGACTGGGACAACCTATGGTCCCTTTCTGCTTGGAGTTGTTCAGACAAAGCCAGCTCAATTCAAACCACGAGCAAACAGATTCCAGGGGGCTCAATTTAGCTACTTCTTTGTGCAAAGCTGGATGCGGGGAGTTAGATGGTACTTTACCATCCTCATTGTCTTGCTCACAGCTGCAAGAGCCAGCTCACAATGCATTTCTTGCACAGCCTGGCAGCATGCTGCTTTCATCCTCCACTGAGCTGAGGAACGCGCTCCCCACGTTTCCGCCCTCCCCTGTGCTGACATGAACCACTGAGCTTCGTTTCTTGCTTGGCCAGATCACCTTAGGCATTTAAAATCCTACACGCCTCTCATTTTTGGTCCCACGCTACGTCCCCTTGAGTTTCCCAGCTTGTCCTGCCCATTGATGTTTCCCTGGAGAGCAGAACTAGCTTTCAGGGACATTTTCACTGTAATCCAGATTGCAATTGCTGCCTGTGTTTGGGCAGGTCTTTGCATCTGTTTCCTTTGCTGTAAAATGGGAATAACAGACTCCCATGCTTTGAAGGGGACTGTGAGGTAGTGATATTCATAAAGGACTCCCAACGCTAAGTTAAATTAGAATACTGCCATGATTTAATCGAAACCTTTTACTTTTGAAAAGAGAAACATAGCAAAAATTGCCTTCCTTAGCAAACTGATGCCATGTTCAGCTTTGGAAAAACAGAAGAAAACTGCATTTGTTATATCAAGGGCTGTTAAGTCCCTGTGAGTCCCTCTCCCATAAGAAAAGGGCACAGCACCGGGAGGCAAGAAGAAGCCTAAGGGCACGGTGGGTTTACAGAGGGAAGGCAGCAGTGATGGGAGCAGGGACAGCCAGTGGGGTGATCCGCCTCCACTGCTCCTCCATGGTCTGGAAGCTGTAAGGAGCCCTGCAGGCACTGGGACACTGGGGTTCACAAAGAATTTGTGGGTTTGCTGCAGGCAGATGATGGTTTTGGTCAGAGCAAACAAACACTTCTACCAACATTCCCTATGTGGACACTGTGTTCATGTGTGGTGGCCATTTGAATTTACCTTACGTTACTTTGGAGGAAGTTCAAGGTTTAAAAAAAATGCACATTTTGGATCGGAAACTGAAATGGTCTTTGATCAAAATAGCATGTTTTGAAATCTGGACCAGAGTTGAATTCCCAGCTCCACAACCTTTTCAGCTTGCTAGGGCTGAAGCTTTGCTTCAATCTCACCCACTAATGGAATATTTTTGTGCACATCCATCAAGATTTCTTGATCTGTGATCAAGATACGCAGATCTACATCTTAGACCTGGCCTGCTTGGCTCATCAATTCCCTCCCTTGTATCAGTATGTAAGGCAGCATCTAAGAGTGAACACTTCCTTTTCTCATCCCTTGGTCAGATCGTTTCCATAACCTCTTGCAGCAGCACAGAGCTCCTGTGGCAGCCCTGGCAGCTGCACACACCAAAACTCACTGTTAGGAAAACGGGTCAGGAAGAGACCCAAGCGTGCTCACCCAGTAAGTGTTGGGTGCAGGACGGCCTGCAGATCTCCTCTTCCACATCTCCCTGTGCACTGCAGGCCACAAAACACCTCTCAGCACTTCCTGCAAGCAAAAGATTTGAGATTAAAAAAAAAAAAGAAAAAAAAAAAGAAAATGGGGGAAAAAAAGAGAGCCATAAAGGGCTGGTGGTAAGAAAGCACGTCAGACTGCATTATCAAAGTTCTGCATTCCTGCCATAGCAGGAAATCTGCCAGGTGTACCCAAACCATCCATGGAAATGGGTTATGCCCGTGTTACAAAAATAAATGAACCTCTGCAAACCTTTCAACGTGGCCTTGGAAGTAAACCCTTGCCTGTCCCAGGACAGGCTCTTCCAGAAATGCACCTTTCCTGCAAAAAAGCTGTGTTTTGGAACCTGCAAGGCCAGCAGTACGTCCTTCAGGGGTGTTCACTGAAGGTGGTCGGCAGGCACAGCTGATCCACCACGAGGACCAGAGGCTCTGGTGGCAGAACTTTTTCTCAGCCAGCACAGGCTGAAAGGGGTTGGTTTCAAGCATCAGCTCTGCTTGCAGGGAGCGGGTCGGGGCCACTTGGAGGGCTCCTGCCCGAGGGCAGCCCCAGCCCCAGGCGCCCAGCCCTGGCAGCAGCAGGAGGAGCGCGCAGCGGAGGCGGCTCGAGCCCGGCCGGCAGCCGGCTCGGAGAGACTGAGTCATTATTTTATTAGCAGGCCCCACAACTACTTTAATGTGGGCTTAGGCTGCAAAAACAAAAACATACATAAAAGCATTTGGAATTACTTCATAAAATACTGAATCACAATATTAACCGACTGACCTTTGCTCTATACAGACCTGCTAATTTTAGCAATTACAGCCAACAACTTGAACATATCAAGTGGGCAACGGTTTAACAATAATGACATCTGCTTGGAAAATCCAATTATGTCTAAACATCTTTAAATCCCCACTAGGGGATACCTGCTTTCTTTTTGCAACTGTTAGTCTCTGCCTAATAGGATTTTAAACTCACAGCCTGCTGCACACTGCGGTGGCGGTGGCCCCGCTCCCTCGAGTGGCAACGACAGGACGGCGAGCACATTAAGCAGGGAGCGGGTCTCTCCTCGGACGGTGATGAAAGTGGCTTGGTTTTCTGACAGCCTAATCGGATGGAGGGGTGCATTAACCAGCTCCCTTCACTGCCCCATCCCCCTGCAGATACTGCTCCAAGCTGGGCTCTGCAGCCACCAGAGCCCTTTGTGGGGCAATGGAAGCGAGGTTTCCTCCTGTGAGCTCCTTCAGACACAGACTGCTTTTGCCTTTTGGGCTGACCTCTGTTTCTCCCCTCTCCCCATCTCCTTTCTCCCTTTTTCCCTCCTCCACCCAGAACTACTTAAAAACCCCCCACTGCTGCTCCCTGCTCCACGGGTGAAGCTCCAAGACTGGGATCTGTTCCTCTCTACAGCATGAACCCCTAAAAGACAACAGCTACGCGGTGGCTTCTGCAGCCATATTTCAGGCTTCAAGGTTGTTTTTGCCAAGGAGAGTGACGTTAAATGCAACCGGGACCAGTGGGGAAGAGTGAGCACGAGGAGACCACCCAACTCTCCAACGAAGCACCCCAATGCGGAGCAGCATCCTCCGCCACAAAGCCAAAGGTCCTTATCCAGCCCCCAGTTGTGCTCTGCAAACCCCTGGGCTCCCCTGATCTGGCAGCAGCTCCACAGCCCCACTCCTGATCACTCAGCACCCCGGGCTGCAAGGCTATTGTCAGATATTTGAATCAAGATACAAGAACTGAATATTTCCGTCCCTTCTCCTCCCTCTCCCTCCCCGGCCAGCCTGGCTCTCTTCTGATGGAGCGTGCAACAAAATCACAATCACATGTTTGCAGCAGTAGGAGGCCATTGGCATGGAAGCGGCTGTGATGTCACTACAAACATTTCCACCCTATCCCATTTCTCCAGAACAGTCTCCGTTTTTATGACCCCATCCTGAGATCTGCAGGAAATCAAATTGTCCCGGTGCTATTTTGAGCGCTGGTGTCATGGCATCGATATACAACGATGCGGTGTCAAGCCGGAGAGGCTCGAGCGCGCTGCCGCGGTGTCACAGCCGGTTTGTTTTGTGCAGCTTCTCTGGCCTGGATCGCAGCCCTGCGGATGCCAGGCTCGTGCTGGGACTGCTCGGGACACGCACGCCGTGCTGGCAGGACGCAGGGCAGCATGGGCTCGCAGCCACCGGCGGCTCCCGCACCCCGCCGGGGGTCACTGGCTCGGGCAGGGCAGCACCGCGGGGCAGAGCACGCAGGCACGGCACGCACGGTTCCTACAGATGCTGTTTTTCTGCTGGGGGCGCGTGGGAGGGAAGAGAAGAGCACGCTTGCAAGGTGCTTGCAAGGGGAGATGGTGGGGGGAGAGATTTGAGGGCAGGCAGACGCTGGCAAGGCGCCCGGGGCAAGGAGCTAAGTCATTTGGGCAGCAGCCATCTGACCAACGTGAGAGAAGCAATGCCCAGCAGCTACAAACCCTTGTCTAAACTAGGATTACCATCTAAACAGAGTGGCCCATGGGTTAACCTCCCCTATGTAGCCACCTGAGATCCTGTAAGGGGTTTAGATCCCAGAGTGCTCAGGAAACGCTTCTCCCATGCTGTCCACTGACATGTGAGCCACTGCAGACTGGAGCTCTCCCTCGTGCCATCATCTCAAGGGGAAGAATCAGGCCCTGGGATATCCCCTGGCAATTAAGCTGCAGTGCCATCCCTACCTGACTCATCCCCTGCACCCAAATCATCTCTTCTCCTCAAAGAACATCAGATCTAACACCAGGCGTACACAAAACGTTCCTGAGCTGAGCTCTCCAACAGAAGCAACATCTGCAGCAAAATTTTATCTGTTGGCCAGAGAGCTTATCTTGGAAGAACTTAAGACAGCCTGCAGAGTCCCCTGGAGCAATAGCAGGAAAAGGCACTGGTTTGACTAAAAATGCAGTGGGAGAGTCACGGTGGAGGCCCATTGCTCCAAGTAAGCGGGAGAGCACGGACTACGTACCAGGAAGTGTAGTGGGAACACCTCAATTATTTGTTATAAAGAACAGGATGACCCCATATATTCAAAGATTTTGCAGGCCACAAGGGCATAGCTTCTGATGAAACCCCTCCATCCTCAGCTGAGCCTCACCAAAACTGGATGTGACTCTTTATTTACCTTCAGCCATAACTTCTAACCTCATTGTATCCAAAGGAGCCAGCACGGAGACCAGACAACTGCTTTCTGAACTCCTGCTTGGGGAACATGAGTAATTGGAGATAGCAGCCCGGCAGACTCGCAGCCTGAGCCGACGCGTCAGTTCCCACGAAATGGCCGGGCCATTAGTCATCTCCTCTCCACAGCTTTCATTTTCAAGCCCTCCTTTATCTTCGGCTATGATTAGTGCTCAATTGCATTCACCTTTGGTCACCCTCCAGAAGGCACAAGGCGAAAGAGCTCGTGGGACTCGAATACCACCCACTTCTGAGGCGTTCAAGAAAGTTCTTTACTGTCTGGCGCCGGTATCTGCTTCCCCATCTTACCACGGGGCTATGCCCTGCAACTCGCTCTTCATGGCTGGCAACAGCTTTGTGCCCTTCCTTCCCCAGGCACAGACCTCCCCGGTGCCCTTACAGACAGCTCCTCGCTTTCCCATGCCCTCCATCCCTCAACATCTTGGCTCGCCGATGCCAGCTGCCCCTTTCAGCTCCTCTGCCTCCCCGCTTTATCCCAAAACTCCCCTCACCTCCCTCCTCCACCATCCTCCAGGAGCCGCTTGCTCATGCTTTCATCCCCGCTTTGGATGCCGCACCCCGTTAATAAATAGCTGCTCAAATCGCTCAGCTGAGAACCTGGCCTCTTCCCATTGCCCATGACGGGAGGAAAATCCTCAACAGTGTTCAAACAGCCACAGGATTAAGCCCGGCACCACTGGCGACTTGGTGAGGGGCGACATCAGCCCTACAGAGACAAACACCAGCATGCTCAGAGTGAGGAGCCCATGTGGGGTGATGTTGGTTTTTCTTCCAAAATCTTTTTTTTTTTTTTTTTTTTTAAGTTTTATTATTCCCTCTCTTGTGGTTCCTCCTGCTCCCGGAATGAACAGGGGGGTTTTATTGCTGGGGTTAAAAAACACGAATTTGCATTACATCCTGGCTCCCGCTGTAATACTTCAGTCTTGTTTCTCTCTCGTCCCCTCTCCAGAACAACTGATGCTATCACAGCCTGATTTAATTTCAAAGACGGATTGTGATTTGGCAGTCGGGGGAAAAAAAAAAAAAGCCAAGCTAATCAAAAGTCACCATCTGCTGCGTTGCCATGGGGATATTCCTCCCCAATAAATGTGCTCTTTGCCAAAATCACAGATAACAGCACTATAAAGGGTGGGAGGTGGAGGCGGGGGGAATCAAAGAAAGAAGTTCCGACACTAGGGGGGAAAAACGAAAGAGAGAGAAAGGAGGGAGAAACAAGACACAGAAGAAGTGGGAGAGAAAGGAGCCTGGACTACTGAGGAAAAATGACGAATGGACCAACTAGGGAGAAGAAGGAGGGAAGCAGAGACTAACAAGCAGCTGAGGGTGACAAAGTGATGGAGGGAGACAGACAGCTGGAAAGGAGGAAGGAGGAGAGACACCTCGAGACACTCTGCTGCGTGAGATACCAAAACAAAACAGGCAGAGATAAGGGAATTGCCCTCGGAGCCTGGGCTCAGGGGAAAGGGAGAAAACTGAAGCATCAGTGAGAACTGCCAGGGATGGTGGTTGGAGCTCAGGAAGAGATCTTACCACTGTTTGCATCACAAAGTTGCTGAAAATAAATCCCTGGATAGGACGGGTTGTTACACAGGGGGACGTCAGGGTCAGGTCCTGCCCTGCAGCACCCCAGACGCTGCCAGGTCCCCGTGGTCGTGCTGCCGCACAGCACCGAGCCTGGTGGGTATAAATACAAATAAATCATCCGGAGCGGAGCAGCTTCGAGCTGTCCTGCTCGAGATGGCAGAGGGGCAGGGGCCAGCTGTTAAACAACCGCTGCTGCTTTCTATTTCCCCTTGTGATACTGGCTAGTGATTTGGGATATGGAATATGAGGGCGAAGAGTGCATCCGTGCAGGGGGGTCGCTGCTGTCCCCAGAGCTCAGTGGGGACAGGCCAGCCTCCCGCAGCACTGTGTGCCCCAGGGTGGGCACAGGGCAAGGCAGTTACCCAGGGAGAAATGGGGTCAGCTAACCTAGAATGAGTAAAAGCCGTCAGATTTCAGGTCGCAATGTGCTGGCTGCCCCCTGACCCTGCTTAGAGCCTGCCTGTGTGTGTCGAGTGCCCCTATTAACCCCCAGCAGCTAACGGAGATAGGGGAGGCATCCCGCTCGCCCCCCCAGCCCAAGCAGGAGCTGAGCAAAGGGGTCACTTAGCACCCATGCAAGTAGGACAGGATGAATTATTTGCTACAGAAGCATCTCTGGCCATTTTCTTCCTTCCCTGTTGGAGAACAAATCCCGAATAGGTCACAGGTTGTATGAATTCTTTGCTCAAAAAAACACAAACCAAAACAAAACCCAACATCAACAGCAAAACCCACGCACAACAACCTGAGTGACTTCTGCATGAACTTGTTTTGTAATTCAGCACTGAGGCTGATAAGAAGCGGCCGCTGTGTGTCGGCTGGAGGAGCACAACACCACGCTGCCCATCTCCGACAGGAAAAAATTTATGATCAGCTCTTCCCTCTGCTCCCACCTCCTCCCCACATCGAGAGATGGTGTAAAACTCACAGGTCTTAAAACAAAGTGTTGGGTGTTTGTCTCTGAGCGAGCACTTCAGAGCACTGGGGTCACACATGCATCCTTCTCTGCAAAACATTGGAAATGTTTTCTTTTGAAGGAAAGCTAACGGGCCTCCCGTTGCACGACTCCAGGAGCTGGGGTTTAGCAATGTACACTAGCACATGTCCCACACGAGCAATAATGCTTGCTGAGCCTACACGCACGGAAAGAGGGAGCTGGAGAGAATTAATTTAAAAATTAGAACGGGAGCTATTGGGTAACATTTTTCAGAGCAGTTTTAGTGGAGAACACAGGCCTCTGAGCTCAAGTGGCCTCACCTGTGCGAACACAGCCCAACAGGCTGTCATAGCAGCAGTTTCTGTTCCCAGATCCCATCCTTGCCCATGCCCCTGCCTCCAAGAGCCCCCAAACACCTCTCCCAAGCCGGGCGGCACCTGGGGAAGCAGAGCTGGCCGTGGCAGCAACGGGGCTCCCTCAGACCCAGTGTCTCACATCTGTTGGCATGGTGGTACTCACCCAGGGTTGGCACTGAGAGAAGATCCAGCAGGATGGCCAAAAGCCTCTTTGTCCTTGTGTTCTCCATGGATGCAGGACAATGCCCCGGGGAACCCTTTGGGCTTGTTCTCCACAGGGGATGGCTCTATCGCTTGGGCCAAGGATAGCCCCCAGCCAAGTCACCCCCCAGCGGGGTCCCAGAGCAGGAACAATGGTAGAAAAGAGCTGAGATGGGAAGAACCCGAAAACAGGAGGAGAGAAGGCACTGGAGAACCTGGATTAAAAATAAAACAAACACAAAACCAAGTGACACAAAAGGAAAAACTCAAATAATGCAAGCAGCAGAGGGAGGAAAGCTCTTTGGAACAGGAAGGGTTTGTGGGAGAGACAGGCAAGGGACAAAACCACACAAAATGGAGCAATCCTTCTGGATAGCACAAGCATCAGGTGCATAAACACCCAGATTCAGCCCCTTGAGAGCTAGGTAGGACAGGGGAGTTGGACAGCAGATTGACGGAGCTAAGAAAAAAAGCCTCTGGAAGGAAAAGTCTCTTAAAAACAACCTGGGACATGGAGATGAAACAGCACAATGTGAGGGACTCGTGTACTGTAGCCTCCCTTGGCACGACCAGGCAGTACAATTGCTACCGTCCCCAGTGGAGCAGGGGCCTAGTCCCACATCAGCTCCCGGGGAGGCACAAGTGGTGGGGAGAAGGACATGAGCACAGCAAAGGGCTAAACCAAGCAGCTCCGAAGGAACCAAACCCCCATCTCCTGCCTCCACCATGCCTCTCCTCCCCCTCTCCTTTCTTTGCAGTGCAGCTCCAGTGAGAGGAGGGACAAAAATGGGGAAGCGGTGAAGATTTGTTTAAAATTAGTGAATTTTGTTAAACAAAGCCTTTTCCTATTCAGTTGGCCTTTCACTACTACTTTTCTTCCTCCCCACCCCGCCCCCAAATTAAACAGCAAATTATACTTATCAAAGAAAAGAAGGTAAAGAGAAGTCTGAAAGGCTGTGAGAAACCTTTAATTATTAGTATAGTGGCATGAAAAGCTGTTGAGCCCCTTAGAAACGTACATGGCCAATTATCAAAAAATATAAGAGATGCAGAAAGAAAGGTTTGTCTAATAAGTATGAATCGCGGGGCCATTTAGAACATCAGTGTTAAAGCATTAGAGTTAAATGGAAAAGTAAAAAGGGGCTGATGGTTTTAACTATTTCACAGGAGGACAAGAGGTTGATACTGATAAGACAAGCAGTATAGTGAAGTTAATTATCTGCGGCCCTTGGTGCACAAAGCTTTTTGAGCTGGTGATTAATAGAGATAAACCATTCAAACTCCACATTTCTAAGGTGAATGAAGATGGCAGAGGAACCGCACAGCCCCAGCATACTAACTAACCCGGCAGCGGCGGGCGCCGGGTGGCTGCATGGCACCCCGCCTGCTCCCCCTCCTGCGGCGGGGCAGGGGTAGTTGGGAGGTACGGAGAGGGTTGACCAGATGTCCCCAGCACCTCTGGGTCTTCGCTTTGGTGGAGATGTTTGGGGCAGCTTCTCCTTAATTAGCAAAAAAAGGTCTTTGTGAAATGTTCCGGTGTTATCTCTCAGAGTGAAGCGACCTGGGGGAGGTAATACACGCAAAGATTTTACACTGTGCTGATCAGTGCTTACGTGAAATCCTTGTTATGCTGCGTTAGCTGCTGGCTGCAGGCCTGCTTGCTGCTAGGTACGTGCAGAGAACCTCTCCTTTAGCTTCTCATCCCACCGCTCAGCCCAGCTAGAGGCTCCGCTCCCTCCCTGGACCAGGGGTCACTGGAGGAGATGGGTGGTGAGGGGTTAAAAGTGCTCGAAGAAGGCCCGCGTCCTAGGCATGAATTTTGTTTTATAATCACAGAGTACCTGCACAGATGATGGGAATAAATTAAGTGGTCTGGTGCTTCTGTGGAAGCTGGGAAACAAAGATGTGAAAGCAGAAGGATTGACTCAGCCCTTCATCTTTCTGAGGCAGACAAATCAGGCTCCACGAGGTTTATCATGCTCGAGTCTGGCAGATAAGACCTAAAAAATGGAGAGCCTGGATGGAAAATCAAGAGGGACAGATCCTGATCTTACAAGATTTTCAGACAGATCTCCAGACCAAAGCAATTCAGACGCGCTCCCATGACAGTCCTGGCCTCCATGCTCTGTGATTTCGGTCAGACATTTCTCCAAACCTCCTGGAACTGAAGAATTCCCTGGTGATATCTGATGCTTCCTGCTGGCCCCCCCGATGCTGCGAATGCTGGGTGTCTTCCTCCGATGTTTCTGTCTGAAGCCCAACTAGAACAATGAAGTTCAGAGACAGCAGTGAAAACTAATCAAAAAATGGTCTCTGTTCCTGAGCTCCACGAACGACTCAGTGCTTAGGTTTCTGGTTCAATTTGAATTCTAGGATGACTTTGGGGTTGGCTGTTATTTTCTCCAAAGTAGTTCCCTTGTCCTTGATAAGTTTGGAAAGGCATCTAAACTTCAGCATCTGCAAACAAAAGAATCTTATATTTTTGGCCAAACTAAATTGAATAAATTTTGTGTTTGTTAATTGCATCCAGGCCAACCTAGCGCAGGGCCAAGTTTCAGCCCAGTGGGATTTGCACATGGCCTGGATACAAGCTATTGTAAATGGGGATCCCTGAAGGAAAAGCTGACAGATGGTGATTCTAAAAATGTTTGTCAGAGCCAGCCTTTGTGACACATAAAACCCATAGCCAAGGGGGTCCCTGAGTTTGGGAGATGGTTCTGAACTATGTGTAAGGCCAGGGAAGTTTGTTGGTGCTGGAGAAATTTTACTGGGTTCCTCTCATTGTCAGCCAAACCCATTTCTGCTAAACCCTCTCTCTCTGAGTTCTGGTTATTTGGATGAAATGAAAACTGGATCAGTGCTGCACCTGGTTTTCCAAATGCACACGCCAAAACCACTCTGATTTCCGTGTTATGAAGTGGGACCAAAGATGAACATAGTTCATTGGAGCTGTGTGGAAATGCTTCTCAGCCAGTCCCACAAACACAGTTACAATATGACTCGCGCTTCAGCATTTTGGTGATGGCATCAACACCAAAACACATTAGCCAACCTCCCTGTTAGTACCACTTTTCTTCTAACTCAATAGCTGCATTCAAAGCCTGGACTGGGAAAGGTCTCGTGATACAGCACACCTAAGTGGTAGGCAAGGAACAATTTCTCCTTGCCATTCTTTGACCAAGCACTGCGGACCCAAATATTTCCAAAGCATGGAAGATAAGATCCAGAAACAAATTCCCAACCCGGTCCCATTCACAACAGCATCATCCCAAGACAGCGACAGGTTCCCCAAGGGGCTCTGCAGCAAGCATCAAGCTTTGCAAGGCAGATTCAGCCTCAGAAACAACAGGTCTCTCCCTTCCTTGCTCATCCTAGTCAGTGTCAAGTTTCAGCTGTTGTTGAGCAAATGGGTGTAAGCGGCTTGATGCAAGGCATCAAGGGAGAACGATTAGAAGAGGATGATGCCCCAGGAGTCACCTCTGCCTGATAACTCCCTGGAGGAAGGCTGGAGCATACCTGGTGCAGGTCCAAGGCACACCAGTGCCCAGCTGTGCAACCGCCCAGTCACCTGGGGGAGCGGGAGCCGGCTCCAGGAAGGCAACACTGGCTCCAGGAGAGGTTACAGGGCCCTCATAATCAAGTTCAAATTACACATCACACACATGCTCCCATGAGCAGACTCCAGACACCAGCTGGTTATTTTCAGATAGGAAAAGCCTTTTCTAACCAGCACAGGTGGTGAGGTTGATGTCCCCAGAGCACCAGGAGCCCACAGCCATCCCTTGAGGCTCATGTACTGTGAAGCACCGAAACAAACCTCTGAGCATCATCCACGATCTCCTTTCCCTCTGGGGAACCAGTGTGTTGTACCACAGCAGAGGGGATAGCGTGGAGCTCTCCTGACACCCTCGCAGGGGACGTGCAGAGCCCCGATGCCACTCGGTGGCACATTGCACCCCACTGCGCCCATCAGCCATAGCTGTTCTCCACTGAACGTCGGATCCATGTGTGGCCATGCTGGCTCGGAAATTTTGAGGAAAGAAAATAGCATCTTGGGAGACTGCTGGTGTTTCCTACTCAGCAGAGTGGAGAGCAGCTTTCTAAATAAACAGCTTTTCTACATCGCTCTCCTCACCACTATTGCTCTAACCAAACCACTAGACAAGTCCAGACACCCTGTTAGCTCCATCAACAACTGGACAAATCGTTTGGATCAAATTATTTATTTGATGAATTTGCTTTTACCCTGCAAACAGCCAATAAGAAGTGTGCAATGGTTTGGATACACTTTTTTTTTCTTTTAAATTTTCTGCAACTAATTTTTGTTACTGGCATCACTCATTGCAGCATTTGTCATCTGAAAACTGGAAATTAAATCCTTCATCTGAGCATTTGTCATCTGAAAACTGGAAATTAAATCCTTCATCTGAGTGAAATTACCTGTCCTGGGATTGCTTACACACACTTAGTTGGTCAAAATTTTAGAGAAATACACTAAAAAGAGATTAAAACCGATCCCTACCCCTTAACGTTTTCTACCATTAGCCTATTGTATCTGTTGCCACCCATGTTCCTATGTGTGTGTGTGTGTGTATATATATATATATGTACACACATAATTTTGTGCATGTACCAGAATATTCATGGAAAGTCGGCACAAAGAAGAAACAGGCAAAGCAAACACATTCACTGTAACTTTATGTTAGATAACTATTTTATAACAAGGCATGTTCCTCCTATTACTTATTCATAATTGTAGGTGGATAATTCAAGAAATAAGAACTTACCTAAATGATACCCTCTACAGGCATAAATAAGCAAAGCTAAGAAAATATTTCAACCAATAACATAAACATATTTAGGGGGAAAAACAAAACAAAAGAAATCATGAGAAATGGGCCATTCAAATCCTTAACTTCAAAGAAGAGACCACATTAAACAAGAAAACCAATCTTTCCATCTCATGGGAACTCACCTTTTTGAACTCTGATGGAACACAAGGCTCCACACAGTCCTTCGGCTCTTGCCATCTTGCAAAAGAGCATATTTCCCTCAAATCAGTGTGAATTCATTGGGAGAAGGAGGGTGTTTCTCCAAAAAAAAAAAATCAAATAGGCAGATTTTCTTCTAGAAGCTCATTTTGTTTAAACTCCTTTCTGCACAAGACATCTATTTTGGAGACTTTTACAAGGACCACTAGACATGCACAGCCCTGTGGCAATGCTCACTGCTGCGTTTGTGGCGCACGCATTTGGGGGTTGCACAGGATCTGACCCTGCAAAAGAGAAGGACACCCACAAGTTCAAGGACAGGTACCTGGGCCAGAGCATTTTATCTGAAGCAAGAATAACTAAACACCGTGATTTTGTCAGAGCGGTAATGGAAAGGCATAGGGAAAGCCAAACAAAGTGTCCAGCAGAGCCATTCTGCCCCAAATACCAACAAGATTTTTATCAGGGATAACACAAGCCCTCCAAAAAAATCCAGTGTTGCAAGTTTGCTCCTATCTAGCTGACTGCCCGGTTATGCCTTGCGGGCAGGACACAGCTCCTGAGCAAACATTTACCTCAACTACCATTTTTGGTGGGCTTGACTTGGTCGCACTATTGCAAAGGTCATTTATTAGCTCTTCTCCCTGTATTTTTTCCTGTTCCAAGTCTTTGCTCTGTTATGGCCGATGGCACTCCCAAGGCAGCCATGAAAAACATCCCAATCACCTTGCGCTGCCCCATTATGGGAAGGTCTTGCTCCTCCACTGCCATATCTGGAGAGGAAATGATATAACACAGCAGTGACGTCTCTGCAAAGATAAAGCGTTACTCAAAGTAAAGTCAGGCTGCTTCATGTTTCTGCTATTTATCTCCCCTGCTAGCCATTTGTTAGGAATTTATGCATGGTCTTTAGTCACTGTTGACTCACCTTCTCTCAGTTGCCTTTAATCACTCTTCTTACAGCACAGGAAAGGTGAAGATCTACTCACAACCAGAGCAAAACTGGTTAGGAGAGCACACTGATTAGGAAAACACTGCTGGGCCATTGGGCACTTCTTCCTTCTGAAAGCCGTAGCTTGTGCATCCTCCTCAGTGGGACAGGACAGTCTTCATCCCCACTCCCACCTCATTTTTCTAATGGCTTGTTACTGTTGTGCAACAGGGTGGCATTATAAAAAAGGGGCTTTCCTGTTTTTCAAAACAGGATAGTCCCTGTCCTGAAGTACTAACACAGCCTGGAGAAACCCTCCCTAGGCATGCTCGTGCTATAAAACCCCACTGGTTCAAAGGAACAACCCGCACGCCCAAAGGGCAGGCTTTGAGCACCCTGGCTCGCATCAAGCACTGTGGCTGTCCAGCACCTTCCATGATGAAAGGCTTTTGGAGAACAAGTTGTAGATGTTTCTGGAAGTGCCAGAATTACGGAATGTTGTAAAATAGCAAGCAAAGGACACACAAAAAGCCCGCTCCATCACAAAGTCTCTGGTATGGACTTTTTTTTTTTTTTTTTTGAGTTGTATTTTACTGCAGCTACTGATGATAACTCATTACAAAGCCCTAATAAATTTGCTGAATGGCACTTTTTTTTTTTTTTTTTTACATAGAAATCATGTAGCCATATGCTCAACTCCACTCCTTCTCACTCAGTAAAGTTAGGCACGTACTTGGCATTTCCAGACCCTGGGTTTGAATTCAGACATGACAAAATATAAGTGTGCATGCAACTGCACAAAAGGGTAAGTAGCTGGTAGGAAGAAGGAAGATGGACATCAAACGTATCACAGAATTGCTTGGCAAAAGCTGAGATGAATTTTTACATACAAAGAAAATGAAATCTTAGTCACAACTCACTGGGACATTTTATTAAACAGAATAAAGTTTAGAAATGGGAGAACTTTATAACAGCAACGTTTTTTCCCCCCTCTTTCCTTCTGACAGTGGCGGGCATGACCATTATTTTGCGCAGGTTATAAAACACAGATTGGGAAGATGTAGATCGCAGCGTGAATGGTTTTCAAGTTAATGGCGGGTTTCAAGTTATGATAGAGATTCACTTAGCTGCTATTTGGAAGAGATTTGATGGGATCACTTGAAACTGTAATGATGAACTCTTTGATTATTTCTGAAGTGCCTAAAGACAAATTATTTTTTGCTCTAGGTCTTCATTTTCTGTGATGACATTATGACGATCAGATTTCTCCCACTTCACAATACTGTCTGTTGCTAAAAACTGAAGCATCTTCTTGCTAAGAAGATATAATAAAGCTAATTTGGTTCCTGATATAACACCATGAGCTTGCACCGAGTCACACAAAATGGATGAATTTGATCATATCTGCATAGCATCCATAACTATTCCTTCTCTTACATGCACTCAAATACTATTTTAGCTATATGTGTGCATACATATACACAAACATATGTATGTGTATAACATCTTCTTGCATGCCCAAACCAAGTAGGTGGCTGGCTGAATTCTAATAGGTTCTGCTTGCAAAGTTTTCCCATAAAATCCAACAATATATTTCAAAAACAAGAGACAAAAGGAGAGACAAAAGGGGGGGAGAGAGAGAGAGAGAGAGAAACCAGCACCGCTGAATGTATATGGAGCCTGGACTACTTCATTTCTGTGTGTTGAAACTAATTTGTTGCATTATGTTTCTATCTCTTGCATGTCCACATTGCCACAAGGTCTTATTTTTACAAAACAGACCCATCATTCTTTCCCACAGGATGAAAACACGGTTAAATACTTGCTGTAAAAAAACCATTATGTGATGTGCTAGCCAAATGATACACTAATACTCCGACGTAAGTGCTTTTTTGGCAACTACTCAAAGGAGCAAAAATCACATCGTTTTCAACCCCAGTGATGATAAGATTACACAAAAGAAAGCAAAATATACAAAATGGGTTGATGATAAATATTGTACAATAAATGGAGAATAAGCCGGTTTTCTTGCTGTCACACCCTTTGCAGTTTTCTGCAATTTTTCCATCACTTGAGGCAGCAACACCAATTATTTCCATCATATTGGGTGTCCCCTGAAAAAAACCTGACAAAAATAAGGATTTGAAAGATTCCTTTTCAGGAACTTCCTCCACCAACTATTTCCTCCTTTTCAAATGGGGCTTTCAGAAAGGAAGTGGTGGCCAGCAGTAACATTCCCCACGGGAGGGACCCATCTTCCCTTCACATGTGGAGAAGCAAGAATATCCTCTTATGAGGCAGAGCAGGAAAAGAAATCATCCTCTCATCGGCGGTGTATTCCAACCGGATAGGTGTCTGCTGTCCAAGATGGTACCTTCTGAGGAGTCATTTCCAATTGGCTTCAAGCCCCACACTTCAGACAGACAGTGTAAAGCCCATTGGATTATCCTCTACCCTACTTATTTCAGTTGGAAACAAATCAAGACGCGAACAGAAAAAATAGCTACCCTTAATCTTCACCCAGATCCTCCACTGCAGCGGAAAAATTTCCTTACATCCTCGGCGAGGTGCTCAAATATTTCCCTCTGTTGCTAGTGGGCACAGGGGTGGTGGAAATGCTTCTTGCAGCCTTTCACCTTTTTTTCCCCGCAGTTTGCAAACCCTATTTCCTGCTGTCTGCATATTGCCTTGCTCCTTGCAAACGCTTGCTAGGAAGGTGGAAGGAACCATCCCGAAGGTGGCTGAGAGCCGGGGCTGCCCAGGGAGCCAGACGAAAAGCAGGCGCTCGCTGGCAGCCCTGCAGCGGCGTCCCTTGAGCACAGATGTTTGCAAGGGGGGGCACGGAGAGGGGCACCATGCCGGAGGTGTGATACCGCCCTGCACGTTTGCAAACAGCATTTAGCGGAAGTCGGATGACTATTTATCGCTTTCAAAGGGAGACGAGATCGGCTGTTAGTGCTCGCAGGATCAAATGGGTAAATTAGAGGCAGAAAAGATCGCCATTCAGGCTAATGGGATTTACACTCTCAAATCAAGTTACGTGGATGCATTATATGGAGTTCACATTGAGGGGAGCCAATTACCCCATTAGCACTAATAGGAATTACACTAAGGCATCATGTGAGAAGACACATGCAAAAAGATCGCAGCTTTCCCTTGCTTATTAGGGATTGTTTTGCTGAAACAAGGCAATAACTGATGGAACTGGATGTTCAGTCTTGGCTTCATCCAGCCACTTCATTCATAAAGCCATGGAGGGACCTTTCTCCCAAAGAGCTGCTACAAGGGCTCAGCTCTTCCAAACCAATCACAGCCTCTTTTACGCAAACAAATACAGAAACCCAGGAAGGCCTTCTGCTGCTAAGAAAGCCATGGTAGGAGACATGCCTTTTATCTGCAGTTCCTTCTGCCTCTCAGAAGCTGCATGCTGGCGTTGTCTCTGGTTGCTGTTGTTTATCACCATCCCTTCACTGGCAAGTGCCCAGTGGAGCCATTTATTCCCTGTGCAGTGCACAGAGGCATCTCGAACAGATACCTGTAACTCCAGTGATGCTTCTTTAATGAAGAAAAGGCAGCAAAATTAAATGCAAGTGGCATATTACCACACTTGTTTTAAATTGATATTTAATTAAAAAGTTAATTATTAATTAAGTTTATCAATTGCACATCAGTTGTTCAATAGAAAGGGGCTCATTCATTTAATTATCTGCGTGCAACCGATAGTATATGCTTTTTAGCCAGGCAAGGTTATCTCTGCATCTCTTCTAATTTAGATCAGTTTAGCTTCTAATCTATCGAGAGTGCTTCCTTTTGCGAGCTTTTGATTTGATCTATAAATGTTTACTTACAGAACTGTTAGGTATTAGAAGCTGATCAAATAAAGGGAAGAGCTGCTCGGAGCTGCATTACGCTCACCAAAGGGCGCCGGTTGCGCTCGCTTGCAAAGAGCTTCTCGGGGTTTTCTTTAACAATGCGCCTGCCGTAAAAGTTTCAAAAAAGATAAACATCCACCCCGAAAGTATGTTAATAGCCCAAACAATGGGGAATCTTCAAAGGGTGAGAGGGGCCGGAGAGCAGAACACAGCGGCAGCCGCCACCACCGCCGGGTGAGCCCCTCGCTGCTCGCGCCGCGGAGAAAAGAGGAGAGGACCCCGGGGATGGGCCGTGGCAGGGGTGCTGGGTCTGGCCCAGGGTGGTGGGGAGACGGTGCCCTTCCTGGGGGCCCCGTGATCAAAGAGTCAGCCTAAGGCTCCTGCTCTCCTTTCCCCCTTCGCACGGTTCCTAGGTGCAAATCAACAGCTATTTATGGAGGGCGTTTGGATGCCACGTAGTAAGCCGTGCAGCAAACACCTCCGGTGCTTGGATGGTATAACGGAGAGAAATGTCCTGCAGAGGCTGCGACTCCAACGGTACATTATAATAAACTACTTTGTATTTGTTTTAACTGCAAATCAGGGTCCTGTTCAGTTTCTATTAAAAGTAGTGCTCAGTACATATATTTAAGAAGCTAAAGGGTCCTGGCACATCAGCATGTTATCAGGGACCAGTCCTCCTAGTGCCCAGGATGCTGAAATCAGTGAAGTTAAAAAACAGGGAGTACCCAGACCTTTGAGCATTATAGCAGGCTATACATAGGCACTACACAATTATAAACAACCACCCACCCAGCCGCTGGGGCTACAGCACCCCAGAATGGACTGCAGCACTTGCATCTCCCTAAATATTTCTAAATATTTCTCATATCCATTGCACGATAGAAGCCTGTCACAGGCAGCCACCACAACACACTCCCTGCCCCAGGACTCCACAGTCTAACACAGATCACGAACACAAGACAAAAAAATATAACAGACCACAGAGGGTAAGGTGAGGAAAAGGTGGGAGAAAAAGATGCTACAGAGCACTGATGGACTGCCTTGAGGGGGCAATGCTGAAGCAGATGTGTCCTTTCAGAGCTTAGTTAATCAAGAAAAGGAAATGTATCACAACAAGTAAATAGCTACAGCACAGAGGTTCATATAATTCAGGTGAATACCCAGAGTCTGCAGCTTGTATTTGATCTGAAGACAACAAGCCCAAGGCTGTCTCCCATCTCCTGAATGAAAAGCACTAAGGGGAGAGGGCTTTTAAAAGGAAGGTAATTTACAATGCAATATTGCCGGGGGTGGTGGTGGTGGTGTGTTTGTACAACTGGAAAGAGGATAAAAGAAATCTCCATGAATAGTAACTGTATGTTTATAGATGGGTGCTTCGTTGCCAACTCTGCATGCAATGTGCATTCATCTTCACCAGATATTCAAGTGGCAGGACTTTTTCAAGCAACAATGTTTATAGAAAATGACTGTTTTGAAGCTTTACACACTAGAATTTGAGGAAACTTAAAATTTACATTTACAAACATCATCAGTCACTCTATCTGACAAATCAGAACAGAGGAATCTGGCTTAACTGCTATAGATGTGCAGCAAACAGCAGTCGGTTTCTCCAGAGATTTGCTACATCAGTTAAAATGAAAAATTCATCATGCATCTACTCCTAGATACTCTGAGAGAAGCCAAACATATCAAAGCACTCACTTGCGAGGAATTATTTACACCAGCCCTCCTTCTTGACTAGAGGACAAAACTGGAAAGTTTCCTCTCTGTTGTATCACCTCATCCAACGTGGCAGCAAGCCAGGGGACACTCCTTTCCTTCAGTAATGGGACTAAAGAGGAGATAAAGAAGAGCTTCCACATGGACATAAGTTATCAATGAAGATGACACATAAGCAAGCAGCCCTGAGAGATGGGGAACAAAAAGCCAGTTTGTTTGTTTTTCAAGGTGCCACTGCACAATGAGATGGTTGATAAAGTGAGAGTTTTGACTGGAGTTTTTCCACAGCTGGGGGAGATCAGAAAGCCCTTTGCGTCCCCTTGACCCAGCCTCCACTGAGGATCTTCCTCTGCTGTTTGGTAAGGAATGAATTAACACTACAAACTTTTTGTAATAGAGGTGCTAATTCAGTCTGTCATCCCCGTTCAACCATCTACTCTCATAAAACCTGTAAGCATTTTGTATCTCCGTGCTCTCTAGACTTTGTGGCCAAGTGCCATTGAAAAAGTTACTTGCGGAAGGATTCAGAGAGATGCTGGGCTGATGTAGGACCTCACGCCATTTGTCTTTTGATTTTTCTGTTGAAAAAAACCACAACACCTAAGGTAATTTAAATAATTTCTGCATGAATCAAGCAGTGGGGTGTCAGGGATGAGATTATTTCTTTATAAGGTACAAGACAGCTACCACCCCCTTCCTTCCATCCGCAGTGCATGTAAACATTTATTTAAAAGAGCTGTGTTCCTCTAATCTTATGGCCCAAGAGGGTCAACACTTGCCTCGCAGAGCATTACCTCTGGGTTTCTGCCCCAAAGGTTGAACCTCTCCATCTGTCAGCAAGCAGTAAGCAAGCCAATCAATCAATCAAGGACTGGACCTTCCACGCAACACTTTGATTAAACCCTTGGCTTCCAAGCTGAATCTTCTGTGCCCATCTGTAGTCCCGGGCTCCCCTGGCAAATAAACGCAGAAATGCCGCTGGGGAAAGCATGTTTGTGTGAGATTTCCAACCCAGTTTTGCAGACTCAGATGTTAGGCAGTTTAGATAAGAGGATGATTAGAGGTCTAAGCCTTAGGTTTGAAATACCCAGACATCCTGGAACCACTAGTGCAAACCCCAGCACGGCTGACTCAGCCCTCCAACCTCCTGATGAAGATAAAGTGAGCTCCATGCAGAAGTGTGACTTGTGAATCTCCACCAGCAAGACCTCACTGGAGCTGAGATAACGATGGTGGTGCCTACAGCACAGAAGAGGATTCGTTATGCAGCGGAGGCGTAGCGTTTCATGTCTGTCCACACCATGGCTTCTGCTGCTCTTCTTCTCTCACTCTTGGGCTCTACCAGAAATGATTTATAGACCCTAAACTTTTCTAGAGTTTTGCTCCAGCATGCCAGGTGTGCGTGTACGGAGTCTTTCAGTGCTCCTGGCAAAACAGCAGCCCTTCTTATCTTTCTGTTGTGCTACATATTGACCACTTCAGAAGAGCATTGTATCAGTATAGCTTGTGACTCACTCTTACAGAAAAACTCTACAGAAGCATACGATGTTGTTTTTCTGTCAATTAGTTCTGTGATCCAATCATTTTTATTTTAAAAAATAAACCAGAGACCTAAATCTCTGGAATGCTCTTCACGCTAACATTGGGTTTGCCAAGCACAACTACCCAAAAGTTATCAGCAAACAACTTTTAACAAATAATCCGAACTAATGGATTTAGCTTTTCTTTTCCCTTCTGTTACTGGACAATTAGCCAGCATGACACAAAATTCCTGCACGCATTTCCTCTTCTAAGTTATTCATAATATTTTCCTTTAATAATTCACAGAGTACTTGCAATGAAAACTTGCAATTTATTCTTTTGTGCTGCGTTCTGAAAATTAAGCCAAGTGATCAGGGGCTCCCATGAAACAAAGTTAAGAAAAACCACCCAAACTCTGTAACTGTCAAATATAGCATTGAGGACTGATTTCACAACTAAATGTATGGTTTGAAATGTACTTCAGAAAACTATGGAAACAGCAGAGCTAATTAAACTTTTGCTCCCACTAGTATGCATTATGACTCAAACATTCACATGGCAACAAACCCATACGGGACACATGTACTTGAATATTTTCAAGTGAAACTCCTCAAACGGACACTGGTACAAACCCAGTCCCACTTTGTCCGTCCTTGTCCCATATCAAGACCAACGGATTAATCAAATCACGCCAGGGCAGCAGATATTCAGTTCTATTACTCAGTCCAACACAAAAACAGCAGTAGGAAAATTATAACTCATCCTCTCTCATTCTCCTGTTCACACCATAGCCAACTGGATGATGACCCATTGGCACCTCCACCCCCAAAATGCTCTCCAGCAGAAGGGGGGAATGCTGTGCTCATTCACATTCTTTGAGCCAAAAGAAGTATCCCCAAACTGCTATCCACAAAATCCATGTAAGTAAATTAAAAACAAAGAAGACACTTGAAGAAATGGAAGTAAGTGTCCTGTTTTCCTTCCTGGACTTTGTGTTCCCATGGTTGAATTATCCTACATCTTAAAGGGTACAACTGTTACGCACATGCTGTGATGGAAATTTCTCCAGTTGGCTGCAGCCACAATGTCTGCAAGAAAATATCTATCCCTCTCTTTCTCTCAGATTTTTTGGAAGATCAGTAATACTGCTTCTACACGTGGAGAAGCTTTTCCTTCAGTTGAAATAATGATTTGGTTGTTTCTCCTCCACCTGGATTTTTATTTTCACCAAATGAAACATGAACGTGGTACCTTTGAGATGTCCACCCTCCTGTCACTTTTCATTGAACCTTGCAGGTTGGCTCCGAAGTTATTGGGGGAAGAAGTGAGACCCACTTCTTTTGAGTTGAAGCTAAAAACGGCTACAGAAGCCATATATGCAGACAGAAAAACTAAATAACTTAATGGAAGCCTTAGATTTCCAAATAAAAGTGCCCACCTTCTGGTTTTTAATACCATGCAGCCAGTATTTTCATTCTGCTTTAGTCTGACTTAAATTGTAACTCCCTTGGGGCAGCATATTTGCCTTTCTATTTGCTTTTAAAAATGTCCTGCATGCCCAGCAGCTCCAAGTATAAAATAATCTCTAGTGCTGCAAGGAGAAAAGTCTCCACAAAGACGCGCCTGAATTTTGTAATGAAATTGTCTCCGTGTTGAGATGTCCTGGTGAACAAACATTTCCTCGACAGGGTTTCGCTAGGACAAATACTTGCTTTTTGTCATTTCATGTTTGAATACACATGGAGACTGCATCTGAGCTTTGGGTAAGCATTCACATCAGAAGCAGCTTTGTAAGTGCAACTCGCCTGCTCAGAGAACAGAAAGAGTGATTTTCTTGACCCATCCCAATTCTGCAATAAAATTCAAATGTGGCAAACCAGACCATCCAGGCTTTTATTTTTCCTTTCTTTCTTTCTTTTCTCCATTTCTCACCCCTCCCTTTTTTTCAAAGCAACAAACATTTTGTTGAATTGTTCTAAATAATGACAACATTTGAAACCACTTCAGTCTGTTTAAGATCTCAGGGGGAAAATTTGGTGAATAAATGACTTGGGATAAATCAAATCATTCTGTTCTAATAACTGTGTCTCTCACTCTCCTTATCTTGATTGCTGTCCCTACTTCTGCATGCCCCCACGCCTCCATGGCCAAATCCTGGGCATTGCCCCTGCCCTGCAGCCACCCTCTCCACCCCTGTCTCCAGTGTTTGTCCCAGCCCGGTGACAATCCCTGACCCACCTCCTCTCAATGAAGCTGTCAGGCTTCTCCTGCCTTGTCTTCTATTGCAACTCTTTTCTCCATTCGGTTCCCAGCCTCTGTCCACAGCCCCGCACACCCAGCTGCCAGACGTCTCCTCTCACCACCCTTTCCATCAAGGCCATTGCGCTTTGCACAGCTCTCTCCAGTGAGAAGCCTGGTTCCTTTCAGCTCTCCATTCCTCTTCTCCTCTAAAAAAAAAAAAAAAAAAAAAGGCAATTTCTCACACAGGCACAACCACACCATCTAGACCAGTCTCTCTCTACACCTCACTGCAAACCCAACCCAGAGTCCACTTCTTCCTTTCCCTTCCCGTGCTCTCGGTTTGACACAGTAGCCATATAATTTACAGCAGTCCTTTCCGATGGCCTTTGGATGCTGTTAGCATGGGAAATGTGGCCCAGCATCGTGCTGCCTCTGTGCACCCGTGTCAGGGGTGTGCGGTGGGGTCTGAGGAGTCAGGAGAGGTCAACCCTTGGCTTGACCTCCTAAGCCCATCTGCCTCCACGCAAGCAAAGAGACAAGCTCTAAACGTGTATTATCTTTTCAGGACATTTGTTTCAGGAGCGAGTTGCGTTAAGCAAAGGTACGTCAATTGATAATAAACCTGCTCCACACTGTCATTTGTGGGTGATTTGAAGAAAAACAGACCATGTAATCAGGTCTAAGGGGTCCCTAATACCAGAGACGCTGGTGCTGTCAGCTATAGAAAATAATTAGAACGTTATCCCTGTGGCAAGGAGAATGTAAATACATCTAAAATACGACATAATGACATTCTCCTCTGTAAGCCAGGGGATCTGCTTCAAATAAAAGGGCCATTAACACAACAATTAAAGCCGAGGGGGCTGGTGAAGTAGGGAGCCGGCCTGGTGCAGGGCGAGGCGAGCGAGCGCCCAGCGTAAATCTTTCGCCATCCCAGCCAGGAATGTGACTATTAGCCCTCTCATGACCCGAGGGCTTCCCAATAATGCATCTGCTCTCTGTCAGGGCCAGGATTTCGTAACGTCCTCCAGCACAAGAGGAGGGCCAACTCCACAGTGCGGCGCCAAAGAGGGAGTCGGCGGGAGCAGGGTGGCTCCAGGCCGGACCTTGGACCCCGTTCAGCAAAGCACTTAGCGCACGCCGTAGGGACGCGGCTCGTCCCAGCGAGGGTGGCGGGGCTCTTGGCGTGCTTGGAGGTGAGCACGGGTGGGCTCTGCTGAATCAGGGCTGTCCTGGCTTACCAGGGGCTGGACCCGCTTTCAGCTTCAGCACTTCTCTATTCCCGTGGGGGTCACACCCCGTGGTGGTCCTGGTGGTGAGTGTCCTCATCGTGAAACGCCGGCTTGGGAACCTGCGAGACACAAGGCATGGAGAGCACTGCAGAAATTTGGGCAATTTAAAGGATATAACGTCCCGCTTTCCATGGTCCAGGCAGCAGAAGACAGATGCTTTGGACATGCTAAAGGCAACAGACATAATATTTCCTAGAAGCCCTGTAAGAAACTTACAGAAATGATGGACAAACGCTTGGAGAGAAGAGCAGGTTCAGTCTGAAGGAGGAGCAGGTGAAGATAAAAGCCCCAAACATATCAGGAACTTTGATTTGGGGCAAAGCACACCTAGCATGACCCTGTGGGTTCTGTTTCCATTTTTGACAGCTCTTATACAAAAGAAAAATATCACTGAGCTGGCAAAACCAGCTTCTGCAATTACACCAGGCTCAGATATAAGGTTTCTTAAAAGGAAGCTGAGAAATTAGGTCACAAACACAGATTTTATTTGTTCCTTATATAGATAGAGGCCTCATCAGGGCTCAAAAGACATTTATTTATTTATTTAAAGTTTGGTGACTTTTTGTGGTAAATGTAAAGTTTTGTGTATCCAGTGGAAGTTTGTGAATGCCAGAAAACAGGAAATGAAACCGACCTGCTTGCACAGGAAAAGAACGGTGCCAAATTCAGCCCTTTGGAAAGATTTGTCAAAAGTCAGTTTTATTACAGCAATCCCCCTTTTCAGTTCTACTCACCCTTTTCAGAGAAGGACATAGGAGACACTTCAAAACAAAAACACAACCAAAAAACACCTCAAAATTTTACCTTTCAGTCACAATGCTTCAAAACACCAAGGTAACATACTTCCTGTACCCTGCTTTGGGCATACAAATATTAATCCCTGCTCCAATAGTAATTAAGTGTAATTAGTTGTAGGATATGCAGAAACTTTGCAAGCTATTTAAAGGTGACCTTTATATATTTTTTTTAAAGAAGACAACACATATCCTCTCAACCTTTATGAGTAAGAAAGATTGGAAAAATAACAACCACAGAGGTCACATTTCTCTTATGAAGTCATACAGTACGGTGAGATAATTTAAAACGGCATGCAGAGAAAATGTCTCCCTATGATACATTAATGACTTCTACAAAAGAAGCACTTATGTAAGAACCGAGGAGCTGGATAACTCGAGGTACTCTACTGAAGTCTGGGATGTGACTTTCAGAGTCACCAGTACCTCATGAAGCAAGGCTTAGCTCCGGTTGCAATGAAGTTCAGGAGATCAGACCCAAATTCAGGGCAAAGAAGAAAGGTCTTAAGCAGAGCCTGAGCTCTGCAGAACTCGTCCATGATCTCCTACTGACGGATGCAGGATCAACACCCCCCAGAGGACAGGCTTACACCTGATCTAAGAAAGAATTATTTATGTCGAGGTAGAGCAACCATTGCAGCATATCTGGGTATGGTGAGAATTATGTAAGCAAAAAAAAAAGCTACATGTCCAATATAGAATAATCTTTGAAGATTCTCGTTACAAGTAAACACAAGGATAATAACTAGTGGATAAGCTAATTAGTCATGCAAATCTGATGGATTTTCACTGCCTCCTTCCAGCCACTCACTACTTTAGAAGGCATTTCGTTTTCTGAGTAGTGCACAGTTCAGCATCCAATTCATATTAGCTGGGCAAAAAGACAGTCCTTTAATCTTCCGACACTTTGGTCCTCAGTGTGAAGCACATGGAAGGTTTCCAACAGAGAAACAACAAGAGTGATAGTATAAAAGAAGATACTAGCAAAAACTCCCATGGAACAAAATGAGGTGGTGTTCTCTGGCAGATCTCATGCCTGAGCGTTGCGGACAGCAGTAACTTATAACCTGCGAACCCAAGGACAGCAACCAACGCATCTGTCTCTTTCAATTATGTGAGCTGCCTTATATATAATAGAGCTAGTAAAAACGATCTGAAATAAACAACATCAAGCCTTTACAACTAAGGTCATACTGGCCAAAAGGGTTGTGAGTGTTCCAGCTAGCTAGGAACAAGTTTCTAGACAGCTGGAGACATTTCGAGCAAGCATGGGCCAAATTAAACCGATGTGGGAAGCCAAAGTGAAACCAGTAAAAGCTTGCCTACTCAGATGACTTTTGTTTGAGCTGGCAGCTAAATTCAAACAAAATTCCTAGGATGATACTGCTTCAACTGCAACAGCAGTCACCTGAGTCATGTGATAAACACTTTGCTTTAAAATCTCAGCATGTCACTCCTGAGAGCACTTGCACATCAGATCCATGAGAAGTAAAGACGGTAAAAAAAAGGGAAAATAAAAGCTTTTGTACAAACTCTGTGAACCAAGTCCCCTCTGTCTCTTTCCTTCCAGACATTTCTAAAAAAACAGCTCACTGGAACCACAAAGAACAACAACAACTGAGCAGCATTCTAATACGGGACATCCTGCCGGACCAGCCAGAGCCAAAAGAAAAAAGAAAGCCACAAAAGTCAGAACTCAAATTGGACGTACAAACCCAAACCCTTACATTTGGGGGCATTTTTTTCATTTAAACTAATCTAATCAATTGGTCACCATAACAGAGGGTTCAAGCAGCTAGCTTAGTTAGGTCCATCTGTGACAAACCTTGGAACCAAAGCCATGTGTTCAGATGCACGCACATTTGAAAATGTGAACAAAAGATCAACTATTGTGTCTTAAAATATCTACTGTTGACTTTGTGCATCACCACTAATAAGTATCATAGCACACTGTATAGTCGTAATATTGTTTGTGGCGCCTCCAATCAGATCCCTAGAAATACAGTTTACACATTTATTAAGTCCCAGGGACGGATTTCCTCTCATACTGACATACAAACCACGGGTGAAGGTTTATCAAGGGTCATTGCCTCGTGCTGATGACCCTGTCTTGGGAATGGATGCAGATTAGAGAGCACGAGAAATAGTATGAAACGATGTTAAGAGTGGAAAACTGTAAAACAAGACAGGAACCTGGGAACAGCGCACTTTTTTTTTCCAGGAAGTAGCAAATACCTGGAAAAGCATGAAGAAAAAAAAAATTAACCACTAAAAGACCACTTAAAAGTAGATCAGTGACAAAGCTTGCAAGCACAGTAATAACCCAGATATAATAACCCTTGCCTATGAGCTGCTATCCACTTTGCTTCCTTCCTACCAGCTGGGAATAAGATCTCGTGGCTCTGCCGAGCAGAGCAGGGGCACTACACGACACACCCCGCAGCACTGATCCCCCACGGCCCATCAGTCTGGGAAGAAAAAGCTGCAAGGACGACGCACAACTGAGCCCGATCCCAGCACAGCATCAGATCACGGCTGGACTGTGACTCCCAGCACGGAGTCCAGCTTGGACCCAGGAGCTGGAAAATGCTCCTTGGCCCCTATTCAGCCTCTGGGACGTTTTCCAGAAATGAACCAGCTCCAGAGCCAAGGTCTGATAAAATGGAGCCTGGGACTGGACCAGGCTGTTTTTTTGGATGCGTAACCCCCAAAACCCAACAGTCAAGACACCACAAATCCAACACTGAGCTTGACAAGTTGGGTCACTGCAGGCATCAGGCATCCAGGCTCCACTTTTGGGTCTATCTCACATTCCAGTATGGTGCAACTCTCCCTTTTATGGTCATTTACCTAAAATAGGACCTACGCATGCTCCATTTTGCTAGCTCAGAGCCATCTCTGACTTTGCTCTACTCTTCACTACCACTGTCTTATTTAATTTTTCTTTGCAGCCACACAGAGATAAACTCAGTGAGTAAATGGCCAGGGGATGTTGAGGCTGCTGCAAGAACAAAACCAACCGCTGACTTTCTTTTTATCTAGTAAGGCAAAGGCTTAAATTCTCCTAAGAATAAACTGGCTTTTATTGCAAAAGAAAGAAAAATTCCTAGCAACAACAACAAAAGAGATAGATGTCCTGTGAGAATACAATGGAACTGGGGTAAATTACTCTAAAATAAGAAATCCAGGGTGAAGGGGAAACTCCCCAAAAGTGAACAAGTGCTCTTCACATTTTAAACAAGGGATGGATTTTTTTTTTTTAAACTTTTTTTTTCTTCCTTTCTTTCCAGCAGCTAGAAGTCCCATCTGGTTCCTGTTTCTATTCGTCTGATCTCCCAGAAACTTCTAAAAGCCATAAGCATCAGCCAAAAATTCCCCAGGCATGGACTCCTTTCCAAAATAGCCCACAAAACGGCATTTTTTAGGTGGGTTGGTTTGGAAGGAGCTGGGGGGGGGGGGATGTTGATTTCTGTAACATTCCTAGGAATTTTCTCCCCTCTAGAATTTCTCCTCTGCCTGAAACCCCCTTCCACTTTCTGCAGGCATGCCAGCCAGCACAGGGACTACCCACTCCCATGCAGTGGGTTTCAGCTCTTCTGGTGGGAACTCAACGAGCTGCCGAGAGGTTTTTATCCCCAAGAAAGGCAAACGAACTTGCAGTGCACTCACAGATGAGGTCTCCTCCGCTGGGCTGGTGGGTTCCATCTGGAGGCTGCATAACGGGACATTTTCCTCAGTGAATGCATGGTCAAGACAGGACTTTTGGAAATAATGACTTGGTGTAAATAAGACAGATAAGACAAAGAAGCTTCGATCACCTCTACTGTCACTACTCCATGGCAGGTGAAAGAACTTGAACAAAACACATCAATTTGTACCACAGACCCCGCAGAGAGGGTGGTGCAAGTGTCATTCCCATCAGGTCCCCAGCTCCTACCTGGCCTGGAAGCAAAGGGTGTGAGCAAGTGGCACTGCAGGCTCTGATGGCCAGAGGGAACGATGGCTTTCCCTGCCTGGGCGCAGCTGGAAAGAGGTGAAGGCTGGTTAAGATAGGGACACTCACCTGATGTTCCCTCATGATGGTTTTGCTCGACAGACATTTGGCTGATCAATAACTACCCCTCCAAAATGCAGCCAGGGTGTCCAAATTCTGTACATTTAGGATCTGATTCAGGCAAGCTTTGATAAAGATGGTTAACTCTCCCTGACTTCAGCACATGCCTAAAAGCTTCCCTTCGCATAGCTAAGACCAAACAAAACCCTAAACAAAAGCAGCCCCATTTAATTCACTTTTTGGTTACACCCATGATTCCTGCAAAGGTGCACAGACCTGTGATGGAGGCTCCAAGCACCCCAGTCTCCTCTGTCTTTGAATCCTTATAAACCTTCACTGGATCTAAGCAAACAACATAAAAGTGCAATCTTTCAGGCAGTGAATAGGAGACACAGGGAGAGCAGGACGGCTCCAGAGATGAGAGATGGACTGCAGAGATTTACCCCACCACCACCCCCAGAAGAAAGCGGTCCAGGTCACCAATGACTAAAGGTTGCTACTTTTAGACAGCTGAATTAATGAGATTAATTTAACCTCACAAAAGAGCCCAGCTGCCAGGCTGTACCCATCCAGCATTTGTAGTAGAGCAACAGAATAATCTAAAAGGTCACAGTCTTATCTCCACATCCTCCACTCGCATGTGTTACTTGCATGGCTATTGAAAAAAATAAAATAAAAAATAGAGGCATAACCGAGAGCAGGCTCTAGGGCTCCGTGGCACAGCTCTGTGACACAATGCAATGCCATGCAGAGCTCAGCAAATTAGCTTGGGAAGCATCCCCAGAAAGAGACCGGTGATGTCCGTGTGGTGATAGGAGGGTTACCTGCCTTCCTCAGCGAGGCTATTTCAGTTAGCTCAGGTATCTTTATATGTTGTACCACCTTGGCAGATGCTGTCTGGCGCAGTCTGCTTTGCTGGTGGACTCCATTTAGATACCAAAGCCTGAACACAGTCCAAAATCACTGCTTGGGTAAGCCTGCCTGGCCAAAGTTCAAGTGCGCTAGCCAGAGACTTACTTTCTGCTGCCAAACACATCTGCTCAACAAGCCTTTGGGTCTTCCTACAATGTAGTCCAGTGTGAGAAGAAACCAGTGGATTTCTCTGACCCTGCTGGCAGAACTGGAGCATGTCAGAGATCACCAAGAGGTCCTGACATCCCCTTATCCCTTCCCAGCCACAAAGCAGGTGAGCTTGACCTAGCAGGGTATTTGTACCAAAGACCAATTGGCATTTCTAGTCAATGCACAGCCCGAGATGCTGCTATGAACATCTCTCAAACCCTCAGAGCAATTAAATGCTTCATCAATAAAAAATAAACACACTTCATTTTCTATTTATAAAAGAATCTCTCCCTCCCCCCCCCCATGTTTTATTTTAGCAAGTGCACTCAACCATGTTCTCAATCTGCACTTCATTTCCTGCTATTCAGCTTTCTGTGGTTCACAGACAAAAATACCTGGGGAAAAAAAAAAAAAAAAAAAAGGCACAATACCAGATCCCAGGGGGCTCTGATTTAATGCAGGAAATAAATGTGGCACGCTGTATAACAGGAGCCCATGCCCAGGCTGGGAGCAGGAGGCACAAGGGATGGGGCAGAGTGCGTAGGTTCAGAGGTGGTGGTGCAAAGAGCTTCCTGTGTCTTCTCCAGCCAAGATGGTGGTGAGCAATTCTGTCTCCATCATTTGTCCTCGATTCTTTCAGGAGCAGCAGAGAAAGCAAGGTGTTCCTTCTGTGGGAGGAAGAGCAGTGCACAAGGCAACCCTTCAGCCCCAAAGCAAGAGCAAGACCTTCAGTCCCTGTTCCTGCCAGCCCAGGACTTTTTACCAATGCAGGAATGCATTTCTGCAGCCGTTCCCATCCACACGGATCCCATCCGCACCCAGTCTTCTACAACCGTGGCTGGCATAATACATGAAAGCAGGCACAACCTGGCAGCAGGTCACAAAAGGATTTATGGACCAAGATGTACAGGGTGTCCCCAGGGACCCAGGAGGATGTGGCTATTCCCCTTGCAAACTGGGCAGAAGGATGGGGTTGAGAAGAGGGGTAAAAAAGAAGGTTTTGTGGTTTTGGAGATGAAATCCTCCCCACCTGCTGCAGCATGCCCTCTCTTCACATTACATTTGCTTCTGGTGCTGCCCCCTGACAGAACACAGATGAGCTGAGGCTGGAAAAGAATCCACCAAAAGAGACCTGGCAGACCCACCTCCACCACTGCAGCGGCCAGGGCAGCCAAGGGAGAGCAAGCAAGGCTGGAGACAGAGCCACGGCAATCCCCGTCCCACCCTGGCTGCCCCACTGGTGGCTGCAACGATGGAAACCACAGCAGGGAGCTCACTCGCACATTTTTACTATGTCCCTTCACCCCAAGCGATGTGAAACAAGACACTAAATAGGTGACACAGCCTTAGAAACATCAAGCTTTGTCTGTGCTCCAGCTTCCTCTGCTGTTATCCCCAGCGGAGAATTACAGCTATTGGGTTTGTTGGGGTTGGTTTAGCAAAGGGGAAGGAGGGAGACAGAGCCAGGCTGGAGAGGGAAAAGACAGAGAGAGAAAGAAAGAAAAGTCCAGGGAAGGAGTGGGCTGGGGGCTAAATACAAGTGTTAGGGAACAGAGCAGAGTTTGTAAGCAAAGAGATGGGAAGGCAGAGAGGGAGAGCCAAGGATAAATTGTTTTGATGAGTGCTCCAACCCTGAAATAAATATAACCACCCAAGGGGGCTGTGTGACTCAGTCTGACATTTTGGCTATTTTTTTTCATGCCACCAGATGTAATCAATTTAGCTGGGGGGTGGGAGGGAAGCACACATTTTTATTGCATTCTAATGTCCACAAAAAAAAAAAAAGAGACTTGTTTTGTTTTGTTTTCTGCTCGTAGTATATGGCACTTCATGCAAAACCAAGCAACAGCAGAACTTCCACCTGCCCTTCGCCATCACAGAAATAAGAGTTCTGGGGGCTGGGGGCAGATGGGTCTGGTCTGTCCAGCGGTAGCCAGAGCACTCCCCTCACCTCCTCTGCAGCGGGGAGAAAATCTCCGAGCCAGAGGAGGACGTAAAGGATTGCTGTGCGACTGTGTTCGCGTTCGCTTCAACATGCACGAGGGAACAAATATGGCCAATAACGTCCTAAGATATTGTCGTGCTGAAATTCTTTGTTTACCAAGAAACGACATGTTGAAAGCCCTTGGCATTTATGAAGCAGATGATTTCTATTCATTTATTTGAAGCATTTTGCAGTACTTACCCAGACGCTTGGAGCGATTATCTTGCCAGATCTCATGTGGAGGACTGGGTCAGATGGGCGAGCTCCAGCACAGCTCCCAGCCTCCTAGAGAAAGCGGTGTGGTACTCGGGTAGGTGTTGCTCACCCGTCCTATATACCAAGGCGAGGGAGAGGGCTCATCCAGCTTGTTGCTTTCAGTAGTAGGTTCAATTGGGCATACAATCCTTCAACTCTTGTCCAAACCTGTGGGGAAACATTTATGCACACTGTTAAACTGCTCCTGCATTCCACCCAGAGGCTGATGCTGTTCTGTGGTAGGTGAATAATTCTTATATTTACTCTCTGAAAAATATTTTGGACTCTGGAGAGTTCTTGCTCAGGCAGACTCCTCCTGAATTAATAACAGCTTTGCCTGAGCAACAGTTAAGAAATTAGAAGAAAGTGCCATGGAAATCAGTTTTTTTTTTTTTTTTTTTTTATAATTCTTTACAGTGATGGATTCTGCAGATAAAGGCACTGGCAGGAAACACCCATTCCCCTTTCTGCCATCCAACTGTCCACCTCTAGCTCCTGCCCGCTGATCTACAGAAGAGTTGTAGGAACTTAGCCCAGCACAGGGCCTAAGGTCACACATCCTAAAACTAAGTAGAACTGTCCATTGAACTGGCTACCAAGTCTCCATCGAGTGATCAACACAACAACCATTATGTCTAACATCTGCAATGACCTCTACCCTGCATTTTAATTTAAGATCTGCAAAGAGGTGGTATTCCTCCAGAGTTACTTCAACCACAACTAGATCTTTGGATGCCTTCTTGCATGGCTACTGGCATGGAAAAGAAGCCCAAGTTCCCTTGTACTGCCTTCCTTTTGCCAGTTTTCTTTTGATTAGATGCACTCCCATTTCCTAGGAAGCTCCAAGTGGAAGGCGATTAGCAATAAGGGAGTTGTGCGAGGTTCCTTAATTTCTTAAGATGATCTACAGTATCTCTTCATTTTCAACTCTGAGCACATCTTCCTTCTCTCTTGAACACATCCCCAGAATCTTAAACCCTACTTCAAAATCAAATACATCACATTTATTTAAAGTGTCACAGTTGCTCTTATCTGTTGTGTTAATTATAAAGATTTTTCCCCCTTTAACTGAGAGCAATTTGAAATATATATAAATGATTCGATTGCATGAATTTCTTATCACCTATTTGAATGTTTCAAATCAAGTCATCCACCACGATGCATTCTGGGAATTCTGTAAGTTAGCCATTTGGAACACACTGCACATTCAAGGAACTGCTTCACGTGTGTTCAGTACATATACTACATCGATTTCATACATTTATGTGCATGTCTGAAAGTACCAAATTAATATTTCCATTCATGTTCTTGTGGAGACAATCTCCAGACGTTCAACAAGTTGTCCTGTCACAATGGAGTAGAGAAGGGAGTGGAGAAAATTCTACGTTTGTGCAATGACCTTGTATTAACTTTGTAATGCCACAAATCCTTGGACTGGTATTTGCTAACTTCTGAAGATTTAATTAGTTAGGATTACTATTTGGTTATCCTGACTTTCTAAGAAAAAGAAGGCTGTCAAAGAAAAACAATCTTTAAGTTTGAAAATCCAGAGGAAAAAAATGTGCATTAAACCACAAGACTCCTGTAAATGATAAATTCAATCCTGGAATTGCTGTTACAGAAACATCATGAATGGAGGTTTCTCAGTGCCAAGACATAATTTTTGCTGCTTCAGTTCTAAACAGATTTTTCTGTATTTGAGCTGTCCTTTAAAAAGAGAGAAAGAAAGAAAAAAACACAACCGAAAACCAACAAACCACCAACAAACCAAAAGCCTCCTACCAGGGATGCTCATGACTAAGTTAACACTGGCTTTTTAAGTCCGGCATCCTTGACCCAGATAGGAAGAAAGGCAAGCTGGAAATCCAATACATACGCTAAGATACCCGCTTTAAATTGCCACAACTTTCTAACTGATAAAATGCTTTTCCTTAAGCTGAATAATTTTTCTAGCCTCCTCACTAAGGAGATGGAATTGAAGTCAGGCTAAAAAAATGTTGATATATTAGACACTGGAAGTAGACATTTTTGCCTCTATGTTTTTGAATATTCTTAAAAAGTAGAGAAGATTAAAAACTAATGATCAAAATATGTTTTTTCAATAGAAAGTGCAGTTTTCACAAAATCTGAATGTTCCATGGAAAAACTTCAATTTTGCCAGAGCTGTGCAGCTTTCCACTAGGGAAGATCTAAATAAAAGATTTCCTTTTAAGTTCCAGTTGACTGAAACGTAAACTTTTAAGTCAGTTTTCAAAACAAACAAACAAGTAAATAAATCAGAATCCATCCTCTTAAGATTTTCTTCAACTTGACATCTCCTTGGACACGAAAGATGGACTTTCACCATGGGGCAGAGATTACCAAGGAGCTCTACAAAGACGACTCCAACCAGCGCAGTCCACACCTTCAGCAAAAACGTGTCACTGGGCTGGGATGAAGCATGGAAAATTTCGACCCAAAAGGAATGAGTTTGAGAAAGATACAAGCACAAGTGAAGGAGGACAGGCAGGAATAGCAGTTGGAGCTCAACCTCCGTTCCAGCAGCTCTTGCCAATGACTGCGAGTGCTAATAAGTAACAGTCCCCCTGTGCATGCCACGTGCAGCCAAGGCAAGATAGATGTGTTCGTTTCTGCTGCCGAGCAGCCCAGACCAGATACCGGCTGTGGCTGCGTTAGTAGAGACCCACACCAGCATTCCTCCCTCCACCAAGGACAACGTCCCTTGGGATGCACCGCATTAAAGGCAGTGTCCTGCTTTGCCCAGCCTCCATTTATCTGTTCCTGCGGCTGCTGGTAGCGTGGGAGTCCTACAGGCACCAGAGCTGGGGTTGGGTACCACCATCCCACGCACATCGCCTTTTGGCATGTCCTCCCTGAGCACAGGGGCACTGCAGCACTGCCGTGACTTCAGTCGGCCGGCAGGGAGGGGACCCACACGTAGCAGTGCCGGTCACCAGCCCTTTTCCACCTCTCCGCCTGCCAGGGCTGGTTCTGGCCATCTGAGGTCTTTTTGTTTGCAGAGGGAGATGTAGCTCCTACAGGGAGGAAGGGTTTCGTGGAGTCTCTCTTCCACATGCCCAGCCTCTCCCTGCCCTCCCCAGGCCCGAGAGCGACCAGAGGCGATTGCAACCTGAGTCCTGGCCCAGCCCCGAGAGCCCCACACGCAGCTTCTCCCCACACACATCTCTGCTCTCCCTCCTTCAGAGCGGGACAGCTGTCCCCAGAAGGCAGCTCACAGGACAATTTTCAAACAATCCAGTACAAATGGAGTTTGCAAACCTATTTCTTCACAGTTTCTTCCTGCCCTGGAGCACCTTTTCCCTCTGTTCACCCTGCTGGGGCTCAGCAAAATGGGGGGTGTTTTCTTTTTCTCTGGAAAAAGGAAAGAAAAACAAAAAATATCAGTGTTGCCAGCTCTTGCAATTTTAGTCCCACAGTACTTGATGTTTTTCTTCACCCCCTCCCCGGCTCCTTGCTCCGACGTATTATGCAAAAATCTCAGATTTCATTTTAAAAAGAGGAGAAAAGGAGCAACCAGTTCACAGGCTTCCAGGTCCCAGAGAAAAGCTGAGAAACACAAACCCAGCGCACACCAAAGCACCCTCTAAACCCAAAAAGCAAGCACTGGGGAACCAAATGTTTATATCAGTGATTTTTTTTTTCTTTCTTTAAAACAAAACAAAAACCTAACAAAAACCATCATGGTTTTAATCCATTTTCTTGTCCTGAAAGACCCAATAGATTTTTGAGCCCCTGGTGGGGTATGTGTGTGTTATGTGAAGGCTCAGCTGATTCCACAGGTACCACCTCTGGCCTGCGCTGCCCAGATTTTGACTCACAGCATAGTGACGTAGGGATGAGGAGGGGATGGTGTTGCCCCAGCACATGGGGTTTCAGAGCCACACGCTGCTCTGCCTACCCACCCAGTGTAGGACCACGAATGGCAGGCGCTCCTCCCTGCCCTGCCCAGGCTGGGGAGGACCCCAGATTCTGTGTTGCAGAGAGCCCCACCATGGTGTGAGAGATTTCATGGGCACCTGGTTGATATGGAAAGGACTGGGGCTCTGGGACAGACCTACCTGCTGAATCAGCACCTCCAGGGGATACCCACATCCTCTCCTTGCTGCAAGCCTCCACCAGTCTGGAAAACCTTGCAAAGCAAGCACAAGCCAAATGAGTTGATTTTGTAGCACCAGCACGCATCCCAGCTACCTCAGCACCATCCTGCACTAAACACCCCCCTACCACACACACCCTGCAATGAACAGCAGGCTGGCTGGCAGCACGCCACACATCCATGGGCATTTTTACCATCCTTTCCAGGCACACGCCTTGGTCGGATGCTCTCTCCCCGCCTGGCTCCATGTCTGCTCTGCTTCCTGCCCAGCACGGGGTGCCCGAGCTGCGGGTGTCCCCCGCAGTCACCCCTTGGGCCGTTCATCCTGGGAAAGGCTCCTGGTGAAACAGCATCGCCTGACACCAAGCCTGGCCCGGCTGCTTGTCCTCGGCGTTAGGAGCAGGGCTGTGTCTGCGCCACACCTCGGCCATCAGGAAGCAGAGGGGCATAAATCTCGGCTGGGAGAGAAGGCGGCTCACAGTTCAGCGGGTTTTGGAAGCTGCGCTATGAGACGGTGCCAGAGGGTCCATCCTTGCAGGAAAACGAGTGCACCATATGGTTTTCTCAGTAAAACAGAAGATTTGGGAAGGTCAGGACGCTGTCTGTGGATACAGATGCTCAGAGGTATGTGGTGCACGCAGCAAGAACATGAGTGCCTTTTCACACCTCCCATGTAGTGGGGGATCCTTCGCTGACCCCAAGGATGGGGCTTGATCACGCTTGCTGAGTCTCCCCTTTGCACTTTCAAGAACCAGGAACCTGTGTCAGAGGGAGGCATGCTCGGATGAGGACAGTAACTTTGGACCAGTCAGAGATTTTACTTTTCTTCTGTCTTGTTTTGGCCTTTTTAAAAAAAAAAATAAAACACAAGTCATCCAACCTGAAATATTGTGGCTGCTGCTTATATATGGAAAATGTTTAACAGTTCAAGTCAGAAAACCCAAAATTCAGAGACTCAAGGGCAATCCAAAACTCCTAGGGTCTTCAAAATCAGACTAAAAATACCATGAGAACAGGCTCCCTTGGACCAGATACTAATTTACTGCAGCACTGTGAAGGAATTAAAGCCATCCTAAAAGCACCAGCTGGGATCTGCCCTGACATTTTCATGTCATCTGCTCCCTGGTCCTCTTGTATAGGCCATGTAGGGGCGGGCTGGAGCTTTTCGGGGCCCTGCTGTAATCCAGCAAACCTTGGCTGGTAGAACCGGCCCCAGAAGAGATTCCAGCTGGCTTAAGTTAGAGCAGCCCCGTGGCTGCTCTAACTTAAACCACCTGCCGGTTCAGTCCTGGGCCAGCGCTAGGATCTGGGAGGTATAAGCGTGGCTGAAAGCCAAATTTGCCTGCTCTCTTCCTCATCTGTCCAAGTTGGAGCCAGAGGTCCAAACCCTATTTCGGGATGGCTCTAGAACAAGGCTTCAGAGGGACACCTGTGTGCTCCTGGTTGCATTTAAAAATCCAAGAGTGGGAACCACCACTCTGCCCTGCCTTCCTTCCCTTCTCTCACCACGTGCTTGCAATCACGCTATCGAAGCCCAGACACAAGGAAATGCACAAGGACAGGTTCTTCCCTGGAATGGCTGATGCCTTCTGCCCTCATTTGACTTCCCAGGCGGCGTCTCCCCTGCAGCTCTGGCGGCTCCGCTCCTGTAGGGAACCAAGAGATACAGACCCAGCAGAGGTTTTTTCTCTTTTTAAGCAACAGAAAATAAAATAATAAGAATAGTACATATAAAAAACAAACAACCAGAAACATCACCACCACCACCAAAATAACCTCTTGACTCTGGTTTAAGCTTTGGCCATAAGATCACAACCGATTTATACAGCCCTGATTCACCCGTGGAGAGAGACAGACACCTAATCATGTGTGATGGCAGGAATTACCCTGATAATACAGCCAGGATTGTCCTGCCCCTGCCCTTCCTACTTGCCTTTCGCCCTGCAGCTAGCAAAGATAATGAGTAACAGTGATATTAAACAGGGATTTGGGGGGTTCTACCTTTTTTTTTTTTTTTCTTCCCAGAAAGTGGATAACACACTACAGTAGATAGAAAAATCCATCCGACTTTATTTAACTGTAACATTTATTAAGAGCAATGAAAAGGTCAGCGCGGAGCTCCCAGCGTATGGGCTAAACTCCTTTCCCCGGCCTTGAATGCGACAAGAAAGCAGATCCTTTAAGATGCAACTATCTTAAGCTCCCTTCCGATGGTTAAACTCTTAGTAATTCTAGGTTTTGGAGACAAACGTCAAAGCAGAGGGCTCTTCCCTTCATTATTCAAGTAAAGGCCCCATCAATATTATCTGTAATAAGAATCTGCTGTTGACATGGCTCACCCCGCAGTTCCTGTTCCAGGCAGTAGTCCCTGTCAATAGGATTAAAGTGGAGGAATGCCTTTGACAAGTCCACTGGCTGCTGATTCATTGCTGCCATCAGGCTGCCGGCTGGGAAAGGCGCTGGGCACGGTTGGCGAGCCCACCACGGCCAGCTGGGGCAGGCAGCACCCAGGGTTTGGTTTCTGGTGCCAGAGGGGAGCAGGTTGAGATGGGGAGGAGGAAACGGGGAGAGGGACAGCCCAGGAGTGGTTTGCATCGCTTGTGCCCTGCCTCGTCACCTTTGGGTGCAGCAGTGACCCAACTTTGTCCTGGAGTTCAGCCACGGGGATGAAGGGGTTTGCTTGAGGGCCCACTGACCCTGTGGCCAAAATGAAATGGCGCGGTAAAAGCTCCGGAAGGAAAGCTGTGGGCACCAAACGCTGCACATTGCTGGAGCACATTTGGCTCATCCAAACCTTGGCAACCCCGACCTGTATTTCCTTCTCCTTTCCCACCCTGCTTAGCGAAGCTCCCGGTACAACGACTCTGTCATCACCCGTTGGCTCTCATGGCCCCACGTTCGGAAAGCTGCTGACTCTCCGTGCTCGCAGACCGGTGACTGAGGAGGGGGGACCGGAGGGGCCCGTGCTGCACAGAACAGCACCAAACTGCAGAAATGAGGAAAAAAGTCAGCTGCCAGGGAAAATCCTGGCCTCCTAACCCTCGGCCTCTCAGCTCTTTGAGTGGCGCATGCGGGACACACGCACGCACGCACCAACGCCCTCAGCTTTTCCAGTGACTAAGTCCCGGCCTAATCCGCTCTGTTCCCGTCCCCTCAGGTGCTGAGGCCAGGTCAGGAAGCAGGCAGCCTAGAGTAAATAGATTAGCTCTTTTTTAAATAAAACCTCTATTATTATCCCGAGGAAAAAAAAAATAACAACCCTCGTTTTCAGGAATTGTTACATTTAATTAGGCTGCAGGTTCCACTGGGCTCTACACACGGAGCCAAGAAAGCAGGAATGTCAAAATATTCTGCACGCGAGATGAAAAGCTCTGAGCTGGGCGATCTGGTGAAAGGGAGCCCTGTCAGCTGGCCTGTCAGCTCGGCCATAGATTTTTCAAACCTAATTAAAATGATCTTTAATTTTTTTTTCCCCCTTCTTTTTAAAGAAACACATTTTTCAGTTTTTTCTTTTTTTTTTTTAAAATCAGCCAGATTTCCTGTCTTGAGCTGGCCAAGAGGAAAGTGAAATGGAGACAGGGAGACCCTCATGGGCACCCAGGGGTGGAAGGCAAGAGGACGGGTGGGTGCTGAGACAGCACCGTGCCTGGGGTCGACCTGGGCAAGAAGGACAAGACACTGAGCTCTCTCCCTGCCTGGTTCCTACCACCTTCGGGGGAACGGGACTTTTGGGGCTCTTTGTAAGTTAACAGAGCATCAAATAACACCTGACTGCTGCACCAGTTCTCAGCAAAACTAGAATGACTCATGGGCTCTTGAATTTTTGCCTGACAGCTCAGACCAAAAGGGCTTTTACTGCCCTAGGGTTAGCAGCTCTGATGCTTTGGTGCCGATACGGGCAGTTTGCAAATCCCGAAATGGGAGCTTTATAGGAGAGCTTGAGCTACCGCTGCGTGTTGCTCACGTCCATGCCTCGCCTTCGCGCGGCCCAGCCGCTCCCTCGCCGCGCTCATTGTTTGCAGGGACGAGATTGTTCTGCTCTCGGGAACGTGCCCTGTGGAGCCCTGCAGCAAAATGGGAGCTTGCGAGGCGAGGCTGCGGCACAGGGCAGAGCAAGTCCTGAGAACCCAACCACAAAATGGGCATAAACAGGGATAAAGAGATTTAAAACGAGAAACGCTAATGCTTAAGAGATTAGGCCAATAGGTGCAGAAACACACAGCATTTCCCCTACCACCTCCCTGCCCTGCTGTCTCCAAGAAACGTATTTGCTTATTTAAACAACCACTTTTTTTTTTTTTCAGCCTGGTTTCCTAGAGAAACAACTCTTTTGTGATTGCGCCGTGGGTGTGTCTGTCTTTCTGTCCCTAATAAAATTTCTGAAGTTGCTAGCCAATTTCAACCAAGTTTGCCAGAAGGGCAGAGTCCTCAAAGAAACTCACTGCTTACGAGCCTTCCCGGGGCTGGGCAGACAAGGGAAAGGCGAGCCCATGCTGAGAGAAAGGCTGCAGCATGCGCTTGTTTGATATTAAACACCAGAGCATCCAACCTTGAGCCATCTTATATGTCTCTCCACAGGAGGCTGAGCTTCCCTGAATTACCCCAGCTCAGCGTGCTGTAGAAGCAGCAGCAGCCGAGCTGCTTTGCACTGAGAATTTAGCACGTGTGGCAACTGATATCCCCTGCTCCTGAGAAATGCCAACAAATAGCAAGGGAAGCAGTGCCAGCGGGGTGAAACGAGGCGTTTCCAGCCACAGGGCTGCACTGGCACCAGCACCAGCTCTCCGGATACCCAAGCTGGTCCTTGACACGTCCTGCACCAAAGCCACCCCCCGTGCACTGAGGGGCACCCCCTGCTTCTCGCAGTGCCCTGGCTGGTGCCCTGCTTGGGCACGGAGATGCCCAGCTACCGTGGGAGTCAGCAGCTTGTAAACCGAGCACGCCTGACTCAGGACCAGCTGGTGGGACGGACGCTCCCATGAGGTCAATCTCCTACAGCATCAGTTTTCAGCCTCAACTTCTGCTTTAACATCAGTTTGGGAATGGCCAGCTGCCAGCAACTACAAGCACCTCTTGCTTCTGCAGCTGCATGGGGATGCTCCTGGCTGCGGCGGGGGCTGCCCTGCTCCTACTGAGATCGGGTGCCAGCAGGCAGAAGGGGCTGGGGAGCGTAAGGGGTGAATTAACAGCCCCCACCACGGGCTGCTCAGTGCCAGCACAAGGGAAAAAATCTGATTAAGAGTCTTACTTTTTCAGGTGGGGTTTAGTGTGGGCAGACTTAGGATGCACTAAATGAAGGGGAAAAAAAAGCCAAGGGAGCTACCAAGGCTTTTGGCTGTTTCAATGAGTGCCTGCTGTCCAAGCCAGGGAAGTAGGCAGAGGAGCGAGAAGATAAAAGGACATTTCAAAGGGGAGTGTCTCAGTTTCAAAAGTCTTGCTCCTGATTCCACTTCTTTTAAATTTAGGAATCTCCTCAAAACATCACAATCACCCATTTCACTGTGATGTCCCAGCACTTCCCCATCCCTTCTCATCAACCCCTTGCTATCTCATCAGAAACACCCTGCTAAAATAAATAAATAAATAAAACACAGAGTCTCCTGGAGCAACACAACACCTTGAAGGCAGCCCGGCAGGCTTTCCCATGCCATTGCTCAGGGAAAACTCCCCCAGCTGACCTTCGGCAGGGCAGGACTGCGTGCCCACGGAGGCGAAGAAACGCAGCCTTGCGCAAGGCGCCGTGGGGGGGACGGACGGGTGGCTTCGCCCCCCCGGTGACCAAGTCACCGGTGCAGGGTCTTACGTGCCTGGGAATCATGTCCAGAGGGGAACAGATGGAGCTGGCATTTTCGGGCCCCTGCGACTGGCTGCCCAGTGGGTAATTTAGGAAAGGGAGAGCAGATAATTTCCTGCTGGACTGGTCTGCTGGAAGGGCCTGTCCCCTCCGGGGCGGCCAAGCCTGGAGGCGCAGGAGCCAAACGTGCTCCCTGCTTTTATAACAGGGCTGCCTCCTCGTGCTGCCGTCACCGCTGGGGCCGTAAGACATGGCAGACTCTCCCCCGCAGAGGGTAAAAAGTCAAAAGGGTATTAAACTGTCAGATTGGGGCAATTTATGTGTATAAACAGAGCCCTATTTTGCTGATTTACGCCCTGATAGCGCATGGCCCACAGGTAACGAAGGCAGCACATCCCCACATCTGCCGGTGGAAGCAGTCGGGATTGACTGACCCATAAAACTGCGAGGCCTGGAGTTATCTGCCTTCACATCTACATGCACACACGCAAACAGCCGCGGCCAGCGAGTGCTCGTGGAGTAACACGATACAAGCAATAAACGCTTTCCCCCAGCAAAAGTTGGGAGGGAGATTAGATAAGGTGGCTAAAACAAACTTTAACCACCACGGTGGGAGCTCGGCCGGCCTGGCCCCTTGCGCGTCTGGGTAGGCCGCGGCGCGGATGGCCCAAGTCACGCAGGGACAGCTTCCCCTTCATGAGAGAAATAAAAGGACTGCAGCTGCCCCAGAAACCTCAGGCCTTCCCCCAACAGTGGCACCAAGAAAGCAGGTTGTCCTCGAGCACCAGCACTCATGGGTGGGACTGACAGGGGCACGGGCTGGTGCCTGCCCACAGCCGAGGCCGCGGGGCAGCTTTTGCTTCCCACCGCCGCGATTCATGCCTTCACATCATCACGCCGCCGTGGGGATGCGAGCGGCCGCTGCATTCCCATCCTGCCCAGCAGTCTTCAGTGTCAATTGCATGCTTTAGGCAAAAATAACAATTGGAAAAAATAATTGCATTTATCATGTTGGCGACTCGGCCAGCTACATAAGAATGTTACATAGCAAAACCGCAGAGTTCAGCCTGTTTCCACATAGGCAGCAGAACAATGACTGGCAGGAATCCCCTGACATCAGACGCTGGTGTTTAACTCAAGCAAATCTTCTCCCACCATCTCCAGTCCACTGACCTGGGATGCTGCATTAGCCCAACAGGTGACCCTGCAGCGGACAGAGATGCTGCTGGCCAGAGGACAACTCCCAACAGCAGCTAAGCAGGCAGGAACGCCGCAACAGACTTGTTCTCGACTATTTTGTCAACAGAGGCTTGGAAAGAGGTAGGATTAAACCTTGCAAATGACGCCATGACTCGCAGGAAATTAAACTTCCCCTACTCCAGGCAGCAGCGACGGGTGACAGATTATTGAAGAGGCAAATGACGGCTCTTCCAGTGTCACCACAGGCCAGGCTGATAGCTGAACTGCAGCCATGCCTGAAACAGTGACTTTCCGCCCTGCACAGCACTGCAAGATGTTATTTCAGCCTCGACTTGCCTTCTGTGCTTAGCCTAACTCTGCTCGTATGTAACCTGGCTACTACATTCACATGCTGCTTTCCTGCATAATTTAGCTCATCAGGGTATCGTGAGCATGCTGTTACCCTGCTTTGTTGGTGTGTAGAGGGATTTAACATCACACAGCTCCTGCCTCAAGGAACCCAGGCAAGAAAAGTAACCGAGAGCCCAAGGTTATGAAAGGCTTCATCTCCTGATGGCTGCCACAGAAATCCTCCTCATACTCACCGACTGTGGTTACTGGTACGCCTCTCTGCAGGTCACATCAGTTCAGGATCTGAGCAGAAACCAGCTCACCAAAACAGAGCCTGCCCGAGCCCCTACAAATCCAGCTCCCAGCTGATCGCATGGTCACTCCATCCAACACCAGAGACAAGATGGGGAGGGGATGGAAGAGTGATGCTGTCCTTTTTGGATGCAGTGCCCAGCTGGGTGAATGAAACAAAACATGAAATTTCCCCCAAGAGCCTTGTAAGCAAGTGTAAGCTCAAATACGTCCCTCTTGGATACAGCTTTCAATGCCTTTTAACTCTACACTGTGGAAATTTTGTCAGTTGTAGATTTCCTGAGACCACATTATATTGGTATAAGAACATCCAAATGAATCTGTTTCTCTACAAGATATAAACAGTCAGCAATAACTGAGCTACCGCTTGTCAATGCATTCCCCATGCCTGATCCTGCAAAATGAAACTCATCAGCCTAAGCTACCTTCAAGATGCAGTAAAGACGTCCCGGGCAATAGCCTGTTCTTTTCAACAAATCTTGAACTGCTTTAAATCTTGTTTAACAAACAACTTTAACATGTAGAAACACCAGGGCAAACATGCTCAGTCCAATCCTAAGTGCAAATTCACCCTGGGAATACAGGTTGTTGTGGACATCCATCTCCTCCAGGTCTTGCTGTTGTGGGTGATGCTATGACCATGAGATGCGCGTTGCCACCTTGCTGGGAAGGCTGCCACCCCACAACCCCTGGTGGCTTTATGCCTTTCCAAGTTGAGAAGGACAAGAACCACATGGCTGGGAAGTCTGTGGGTAAGGGAATGTTTCAGCCAGCACAGCTGCTGCCGAGTGAATGCCTATCTAGAGCCTTGGAGTTGCAACCAACATACTCTGCAACACTTTTAAATTAATTTTGAATGGCCTATCCAGGAAAGTGTATTACAATGATCTAAAAACCACTTTTGGCTTATTTGACTATCGTGTGTGGACTAGAATAAAAGGTACCTAAGAACTCCAAGGAAAGTTCCACCTCCCCAAAAGTGCTGGCATTTTTGATACTGACCTCAATGTGAGCAGGACCTCAGATTTTACTTACATGCAGACGTCTGTCAGCAATCCAGCTACGCCACTGTAGTGATATTGGTTCAATCCTCCTGAGATGCTGGTGCTCCATAAGGAGGTGTGCCACAAGTTGCCAAGCTTTGCCAAAGCTCCTAGATGACACGAGTTAAGTCCTGATGAAGTATGTTCCCTGAAGCCTTAAACTGAAGCCTTATTCCCCATCTGAATGCCTCTATATTCAGTTTCCAGTTGCTGTGTACTGATCTAGACAAAATCCTCTCACCTGCTTCACTCTCCACATCTGCAAACTGGAACCATCTCTGCCCTTAACTTTGCTCTGGTGGCTCAACAAACAGGGTCATGCAAGGCTTTGCCACCCTTTCAAGACACCTCCCTGGTTCTTCCCTAAACCCTCTCCAAGGCATTGACTTTTTAACTCACTGCAGCAGCACTGGCACCAGGAGCAGATGTACCACATAACCCGCTCAGACACAGCCCAGCACCAGGAGCATCCCTTCACCAGGTGACTTTGGCCCACATCCCCAAAAGCTTCTTCAGCATCCTGCTTTCTGGAGCCCCCTGTCCCAGAAACGCAGCTTTTATCCTTTGTTCTTGCATACACCTGCATCACCATGTTTGTTGTTTGCTTAAGCCTGGCTCCCCAAGCTCTCCGTATTCCTCCATATCAGTGACCTTTCCTCTTCATTATTTACTGCTTCCTGGCTTGTTACACCATCAGTAGACCACATCAGTGGTGATTTTACATTTTCTTCCATGTCATTGATAAAGATATTAAATGCAAGAATACTGGAGGGACCTTGCTACAAACACAGCTGGCAGATGATTTACAGTTACATTTGGAGACCTGTCAGGGAGCCAGGTTTTAATCCATTTAATGCACACCCTCTTGATTTTATACTGCTCTAGATCCTTAATCAAAACGTCATGTGGTACCAAGTCAAATGTCTCACAGAACCCTTGTACACTACTATCACTTTTATCAACTAAACCAAAGAGAGACATCACGTTCTGTTTTCCAGGAACTCATGCTGATTGGCATTAATTACAATTTTCTTCCTTTAATTGCTCATGGACTCCCACGAACAAGGACTAACTTGTACCACGAAGCATACCACAAGCAGCATCTCTCTGACTCGTCCTTGGCCACAGAGCACGATTAGGAGCACTGTGGGAACAGGCATCCCCCCCAAAACCCAAAGCTGGAGCTGGGCACAGGCACAAGGTGACACAGGATGGGGACCACTGAAACAACCATGGTCCTGCTGAGGGTTTTGCCTCTTCTGAAGGGCTGGAGGGGCAGATTAGCTGCTCCTGTCTCAGGCACTAAAAGAGGGATGTGAACAGCAACTCTGGCTGACAGGGGAATCAGCCATCACCTGTCTTTGCAATACCACTGAGGTCAATGCTGCAGCCACCTTCTGAGGAAAAAACCTAGAAGTGATCAGGAGAGTCTTTTTTTCATGAGCAAATGGGTGATACAAAGTGCTTGGATCATTGCAAGAAGGCCAAAACTGTTTATTCCGTATGTAGATGAGACTGAATCATGTTTCTAGCAATAACAGTGGATATTATCTTGCTATCACAGATATTTGGTTCTGTTCCTTGAAAGTTGGAAGCAATTCACTCGCTCCCACATGAGTCAATGCCTTGGTTCTTTCAGCTCTCCAAGTGAAGTTTAGAGGGCAGTCCTACAGCACCTGCCCTGATACTGGAACCTCTAGCACCATGAGTTTTTTTTTTTTTTTTTAAAAAATCTACAAATCATTGTCCAAGTCTCTCAAGTGGAAGTACTTTCTTCATTAAGGAACTACAGATAATAAAAGGAAACAGGATTTTTTCTTCAAATATTCAAAACACATTGGTTTTCATTTTGGTGTAGTCAGTATTTCTCAAAAACCTGGAGCAGAACAAGAGGTTTTGTTCAACTCAAGACTGTCTTTTGAGGGAGATACTATTTGTTTTATTTTTAATGATTTAATTAAAGCTAAAGGAAATTTCTAGGAAAAAAAAAGTGTTTCATGTTGTGTATGAGAGGGACAGAAAATACACTGTGAGGTTCTTTCAGTGCAACAGTTCAGCCACATTGAGGTAAGGTCACTAAGCATTTCAGCAACACTTACACTGCATTTGTTTATTTGCTACAAGTGTTTTAGCTGGGGGATTTTTGCGATCTCCAGTCCTGGAGAAATACTGCTGGAGCTGTCTCTTTTTGTTGTGCAATCCTCAGTTAAGAGCAGCTGCTTAGAGTAGAGATGGTAACCTCACTACTACCACAAAAATAATTCCCACATACGACCTGCTTGGAAGAAAGAGGCATCCAATGCAACTACCTAAAAAGCCCTTTTGAAGTTTAAATTTCCCAGTCCTTTACATCCAAGAATCAAAAGCAGAGGAGGGTGGGAGACAAGGCTGCATCTCCCCAGACAGGGACCGCGTTTCCCCTCCACCACTCTCCACTTGTCCCACTCTGAAGAAAAGGGTTGTGCTGGGTGGTAGAGATGTTTCCCTGCTTGTTCTACACAGGCTCTTCTCTGTCCCAGGGAGCAGCACAGCAGACAGTGGTTTTCAGCTGTAAGAGAATCTCTGGCCCTGCATTTTTCATCCTTCCTCTGCTTAAGGCGAAGGCTTGGCAAGACATGCTGGAAAAACACAAAGGATATCATAATCTCGGGGTTAATGGCTATGCTGCTGAAAACTTTGTAGAGCCTTTGACTTATCTCATTAGTGAGCCCGAGAGCTGCTCTGGCATTAGATGTCACCTATGCATTTGAAACAATCCCCAACATCAATAAATCTCAGCAAGCATCCCCTTGCTACAAACCAAGCGCCTGCAAGGGTGCTAATCCCCGGCCAACATTCACTTGACTGAATTATTTTTAAAAGATGATGCAGCTAATACTCCTTATTCCAGAGAATCCTGCATTGTTTTCCTTGCAAATTGCTCCTCTAAAAGGATAAAAGCTACAGCCTCTCGCTTCCCTTCCCAAAGGAGCCCTTCTCTGCTGGAGCAGCGGCCCACGAAGGAAGCGAGGCACATCGGGTGAGCCCCGGCCCGGTCCTCAGCTGTGGTGAGCCTGGTGCCATCGGTAGGTGTGACACTTTGGTGGCCGTGCCTGCATCTAATTACGACCGTCTCCTCGCACTGTGCCTGGCGCTGGCGGCTGCAGCCCTCGGTGCGGATTAGGACGTCCCTCTGGCAGTGAGCGTGGCGGTGCCAGGGAGCAGGAGCGAGGCCACGCAGGAGTCAGCGGCATTGAAGGGCTCTGTGCTGGCAGAACAATGGGTTTGCTCCAGGCGCAGCTACTGACTTTTAACAGCTCTGTGCCAGTAACCCCATACGGGATTGCATCATGGAAAATCCTAGTGGAAAGCCAGGAACAAAGGAAAGATGTCAGACTGCTTTTAAAAAAGACCGTGTTCTCCAGGCAGAGGAAGCCCTTTGGTGGCCGGGGTGGGAAGGCGCAGCCAGAGGAACCTGGGCTCCCCGAAAGACTCGAGGCGAATCTGGAGACATTCTCCAGATGGGGGAGCAGAGAAAAGGGCAATGCTCAGGAGGCTTCGCCTCACTCTGCAGCGCTTGTGCATTGTCTAGGGATGAAGAGCGTGTGTCTGTGTGGAAAAAATTCCAGCGCTGCGTCTTTTTATTGAATTGTCCCGTGGTCCCTGAAGAGTCCAGAGTGCCCATCAGGACAGACGATGCGACAATGCCCATAAGCTACCGAGCTCTCATCTCTGGTCCAACACCCCCAGAAAGGGAGCCAGGCGAGGAACGCGTCCCTGGGAGCCAGGGCTGGGGACACTGGCTGGACTCCGGCCAGGCTCGGCTAGCTGGAAAGCACCCAGGGCTGGTTTTGTAATGGTGTGTGACACCATCCCCAGAGAAAGCCCAGGCAGAGCTGGGGAAAGAGGGTTTGGGCAGGAGAGGCTCTGCTCTTCTGTATGGAAACACAGAGAGAGGTGCAAACAGAATCCCCAGTTTCTGCCGGGCTCAAAGCTGTAAGTGATAATGCATGATGAGCCTGATGGAAATTTTTTTTTTTTTTAGGTATAGAAAAGCAACGCTATTAATGCAAGTTTGGAAGAGAAGAGCCAGCTACCCTACACTGCCCAGCCATGGGCTGGTTGCTGTATGCAGCAGGAAAAATGACATGGTGTCTAACTCAAAGAAAAACCTGCTTCTGACCTGCTTTTTTAATTCTAATCTGGTCTGTCTTTAAGGGAGGGCACACGGAAGGACCACGTGGAGCAGGTGTTTGAGAGTTCCTGGTTCCTCCTTTGCTACACCTTCCCAGCTCTGCCACCCAAACACCCCGTGTCTCCTCTGCTCTGTGAGGACAACCTACAAGCCAGCACAATGTGTTTAGATCTCATGGCAGAAGGAAAGCACCTAGGTACCACGCAGAGAAAGGAAGCAGCGGAGGTTGCAAAAGCAAGCCTAGAAAACCAGCCCATTTGCATTCTCATTAGCTATACGGAAAACAGTGAGGAAGATTTTTTGGCAATGAAGCTTGCCATTGACTTGCTCACTTGGCTGAAAGGCCGATGCCAAGGAGCAGCAAAGCGAAGCAAGAGAGCTGGCCTGGAACCAGGGGATTTTGCAGAGCTCTCATTTTGTATTCATTGCCCTTAGTCCAGGGGTCTTAAGTGTCGTCAGTTTTAGGACACAAGTGAGAAACTGGACCGCAAAAGCAGCTCTTCCCTATTTGCATACAGGCATCTCTGCCATTCCCTTCCACTTCAGCCTTGGCCAAGAGGCCTGGAATTTGGCTAGGAAAGTCTTCCAAAACTCCAGTGCTCCTGCGTTTGGGAGGACATGGCCCCGGCTGCCAGGGGCAGGAGTGGAGGTTGGCCCTGCTCCGGCAGCACGGCTGCGCCTGCAGCACCTGGCCAGCGCTCACCGCTGTGCTCCGGCTCCAGGAGAGCACCAGCAAGGTGTTCTCTTCTGATCAGCCAGCTCCTCCAGGATGCGGCAGTCACCGAAATCCTGTCTGGGTGATAAACAACTCAAAGTGTTGTTACTTACCTGAGAGCCCCCAAACGTATCGGACATCTCAATTGCCCTGTCCTCATCATCTCCAAAGACAACGCCTCCAGCAGAAGGAGCACACCCAGCCCAAACCACACGGTGCTCAGGCATGCACCTGCCCCACCACAAGCACCACGGAGCAAAGGCAGCCTGCAGTGTGAGCACCACTGCTCTTACAGTACTGTGTGTGGCATTATGTGCGATATTGCCTATTAAGATTTGCTACTGTGGGTTGCAAGCAACAAAAATAGACATATGTTTTAAAACACCCTAAGAAAGCTTGACAAGAAATTGGAAAATCTGATGTCAGCTGGGCAGAGAGACCCTGTTCCCAGCAGCTTCACTGAAGGCTCGGAGGTGGCTACCTGTCTTGGAAGCTGTTTCCCCTAACTGCTGAAACAAATAGCTGAAATTTGCTCTGGCTTCATTCACACGCTTTTTATGTTTACTTTACCAATAATATTCTAACAAAGGCATTTACTGTCAGGAACATTTACAGAAATGGCAAATAATAGAGACCTCATAAACACAGCAATTCAGACCAGAATCTGGATCTGAAAGTCACGTACTACTATTTAAGAGAAGAAACAATGCCGTGTGAACATTCACCCAAGCCAAAGTCACCAGCACAGCTGAAATTTCAACCATTCAGTAGCAACAGGTTCATTATCAAGATATATTACCTGAATTATTTCTAGATGTTATTCAGAGAATTATTTCAAATAATTAATATATGTAAGAAAATAACTGACTCTGAACAGGAGAATTAAACTTGTCACATTAGAGCTGAATAAATGCCCTGCAGCTATTCACTGCCCTGCTTTTGGATATACTAATTGCCCCAGATCCAATCTTTAACCCTGCTGGGGCTGAAGGAAACGTTCTCCTGGGGCTCCATGTGCCGTGGCCTCGGACACGATCCCGGGGACGCCGACCTGCTCTCTGTAGGGGGACTGTGGCCTTATCTCATGGACTCTCCATTGTATTTGGAGGAGGAGGCTCGCGGTTTCGCCTT